>NC_048218.1:12633720-12929465 GCF_002007445.2 Ailuropoda melanoleuca
GTAGTTACATTTCGGTTCACTCTTGGTGTTGCACATTCTGGGCTTGGACAAGCATATAATGATGTGTGTCCGTCATTAAAGTATCGTACAGAATAGTTCCACTGCCCTAAAAATCCTCCGTGCTCAGCCTGTATCTTTCTCCTTAACCCCTTTCCCTCTGGCCACCACTGATCTTTTACTGTCTCCACAGTTTGGCCTTTTCTAGAATGTCATGCAGTTGAATTGCGGTTGACGTCACTCTTTGAGAGTCATTCCTTGGGAGTTTCTCCCCACTGTTTCCTGCCCTTCTAACGTGGTTGCCTCTAGACTGGGATTTTAGAGTCAGAGGATTGATAAGGCCCTGCGACCTAGGAGTCTTCTCTGTCATACCTCGGCTGAGGAATGGCACCTGAGCCTTTGTTGTTGTTCCCATCATGAAGCCAAGGGAAGGACAGGTGCCCGGCGCCCGAGAGCCTGGGTTCCAGCCCCATGCCGACTCCGTTGAGCTGGTTGACCCTGGTGAAGCCACTTCCCTTCCTGAAGCTGACCCTGTCTGGTCCCTCGGTGGCGTGATGCCAGAGCAGTGCCCACTCCCAGGTTCTAGGGGTGACATGGATACAAGGTTGACTGGCCTTTGTTAACCCCAAAGAAAGGACAAAAGTCAATCAGAAGAGCCTGGACAGCCTTGCTCTTGGCTGAGCAAGTGAATTGTTAGAAAGTTGCTCCCTGCAGGAAATGGAGGTCTGCCTCCCTCAGTCTCCCACCGATGGTGACTCTGCCCTGGGTGTGTGTGTGGGGGGAGTGGGGGGAGATAAGTGAACCCCTCCACCAGTAACCATTTACAGTTGGCCTTCGTGCCTCANGTGCCTCGCCATCGTACTCCGATAGCTCTTTTCAAGCAAAACTTCTCCGCTCCTTTATTTGCCCTTCGTAGCACGTGGATTCTTCAGTTCTGTGAACACCCCATTCGACATGGCAAATCTGGGTGCAGAGAAGTGAAGTGGGCTGAGTTGTATCCCCCCTCCATTTGTGTGGAGGCCCCAGCCCCCAGGGCCTCAGCATGTGACCGTATTTGGCGATGAGTTCCTTGAGGGGGTGGCTGAGTCAGAATGAGGCAGTTACGGGGCCCTAATCCAACCTGACTGATGTGTCCTCATGAAGAAGAGGGAGTGTGGACCCACAAGGAGCCCCGGCTGCTTGAGCATAGAGGAGAGACGCAGTGACAAGGCCGCCATCTGCCAGCCTCGGAAGGAACCAAGCTGCCCACACCTCGATCTCCGACTTCTGGCCTCCAGAGCTGCGAGAACATAGATTCTGTTGTCGAGGCCATGTGGTTTGTGCCGTTTGCCATGGCAGCCCTTGAAAACGAACGCGGGAAGAGACTGCGATTTTATCCCCGCTTCCCCGCCTCTTCTCATTTTCGGGGTCTCACCACGGCCCCTTCTGCGCTTTTCTTACTGAACTTTTCTGGGGAGTTCATGAGACATGGAGATCAACCACTGTCCTGCATTTTATACTCTCCTCGGGCAAAGAATAAGTAGTCTTTTTTTTACTTTTACAAATGGCCTTTATGACTGACCATTATCCTGGCTTCCTTTAAGAGATCCTCTCCTTTGTGCTGGGCTTTTGTGCTGCCTCTCGGGTTATCATCAAACAGTCCCTGCAGGCGCGTATTGCAATCCCATTGCACAGATGAGAAAGCAGGGAAGCGGAGCGAGCAGATGGTGTGAGCAAGGCCACGAAATGTGGATTTTGTGGATCCTCGAAAACCACACTCCTGGGCTGATGACAGCACTTGGGGGGCTGGGGTTGGCCGAGTCCCCTCACCTCCCTGTCCAAGGCCACTACCTTCCCCACCCCCTTCTCATTTCTGCCCCTCTGCGAGCCGCCCGGTGTGCCCACGTGACCCTGTTCCACCGAGCCAACTTTTCTCCTCTCATTTAAGGCAATCCAATAGCTCCGAGTACTCTATCAAAGGTATTTTATTTAGGCCAGGCCATTTAAGAATGGAAGAAATTTCCTGTTGAGAGGTTTTATATATGTGGTGCGTGTGTGCTTCTGAAGGCCAACCGGTGTTTAAGTGTGTGTGAGGCGAAGTACAGCAGACTCCGGAAGTCTGGGGACCGCATAGGTCTGTAACCCTCCCTCTCACACCAGCTGGCCAGCTCTGCGAGGCCTTCTGGGTTTCCCATTTACGGGCCCTTTTACTGTTATGACACCTGCTTAAATCTGGTGTTTCCATTACGGGAGGCGTGCTAGGTGGCTGCCTCGAGTGGCCGCAAGGGCTCGACGTGGGCAGGCCGCTGGGCTCAGACAGGCTGCTCCTCCTCCCACTGCTTCTGGTGGAAAATCCATTTTTGGTGTTCTGTTTCAGTGAGAAAGGCATAAAAATGTTTTCCAGGTCCCCTCCCCCCTTTGCTGCTTGCAGCTAAGATGGCAGCCTTTGACCATGGAGGCCCACTCTCTCTCGAAACAAAGGCAGCACTAATCAGAACGTCATTGTCTGCACATTTCTTTTCGGAGACAAGGTGGTCTTTTAAAGCATGTTACATGGACCTTGTTCTGTGAAATTCCTTGACATTGAATTTGCATGGCCGCAGCGTCCTGTCATCGCCCTTAGAATGATCGACCTCATTGGGCAGGAGAGCTTTGTGGACGGGGCGCTCTCACCCGTGTTGTGCAGACAGTAAGTTACTTACTAATACTGGTGTGTGTAAGAGCTCATTTATTGGAATGGAAAACAACACACGTACGGAGAAGCGCACCTTACTGGAAGTGTCTAGTTTGATGCGTACTCCTGTAACCAGCACTGGGACATGCTGAGACCCAGAACCTTCCCAGGTGACAAGATGGGAAGGCGTCTTCCCCGGGGCCCCCAGATGGAGCACAGCCCTGCCCGCATCTTCATTTCAGACTTGTCTCTGGAGCTGCATTTCCATTGGTTTACATCCGTCTGTGGTGGTTTGTTACCGCAGCTCCGGCTGACCAATACGCTCTCCGTCCCCTCTGTCCTGGCCGCACACTGCTGCCCCCGCCCGCCATCGTGTTTTCCTTTGGGTTTTTCATCTTCCCCCCTGGAGGTCAGCCATCCATCTAATGCGTGTCTGATCATGTCAGTCCTGGATTCGTACCTGTCCGAGTTGCCCCGTTGTTCGTCTGCTGAAGCCCAAGCGTCTTGACCTGGTGTATGTGCCCTGCTCTACCCGTTCTGCCTCACCTCTCACTCTCCCCGGCCTTGCCCGCTCAACCCCGAAATGGACACAGGTGGGCAGCTGCNGGGGGGGGGGGGGGGGAGGTTGGGGAGGGCTGTATCCGCACTGAAGAGCATCAGATGTGACTCTGAATTTGATGCATGTAGGGGCCTCGTCTGGGCTCCAGTGGTCCCCTACTGTCCTCATCACTCTATTCAAACGTTCTTGCATTTCTTCTCCTCTCGTGGCCTCCTGGGGGGTCCAGATTACAAACTTCACTCACACGTCCACAAATACAACATGGTCCCGCCCGTGCTGGTACAGGGGTGTGCTGGTACAGGGGTGTGGTGGTCACACTGCTTGGTTTGCATCGTCTGCTTGGCCACTTACTAATAGCGTAATCTTGCTCCATATCTCAGTTTTCCTATCTGTCAAATGGGGACACTAGGAGTACCTTCCTGGTAGGGCTGTTGTGAGGAGGAAGCGAGTTAATTCCTGTAGATGTTTCTAATGGGCTTGGCACCTCGGTAAGAATCTCAGAAGTGTCAGCCCCAAACCCCTTTTGAGTAGTGTTTTCTCCCCTTCTGGTCTGTTTTTGCCCACTTTTTAAGGCTCCATGAGGGCACCATTATCTCTAGAAAGCTTTCCGGGCGCTTCTCTGCTGGCATAATCACCCATTGTCTCCTTTTAATCTGTTTGTGTGCCTCTTTTCCTCGGGGGCCCTGAAGTCCTTGAGGGCAGGTCCGTTCTAGATCCTGTCCTCCCCTTTCCTGGCATGGGAGCTGGCACCCCGGAGGCCTTCAGTTTGCTGCTTGCTCAGGAAAAGAAGAAATAATGATCCGAGTGTGGGGATGTGCCTGGGCTGGACCTCAAACTCACGTGTCAGCTGCAAATGCGGGTCTGGCGGCTGTTCTGATCCCATGGGGAGGTGTGGAGAGTCTGAGCCCCACGAGTGATCAGAGCAGTAGGAAAGAGAGCAAGACGGGTGGAGAAGCAGGCTTCGGGCTGATTTGACAGTTCAAGGGACCTGCCGCTATCCCAGAGCTCCCATGGGATCTTGGGGTGGACGGGCAAGTTTATTCTCCACCCCACAGTGCCTCACACGGAGTTGTTTCCCCACCAAGCCCTACAAAGCTGGTTGTCCACACCTTTCATGAATCTTAATCCAGAATATTGAAATAGCTTTTGTTTTAAGGTGAAAGGGGAAAAAAATTGGGTTAGCGAGAACTTTCCGGGTCAACTTAGAGCAACAGAGACGCTGAGAAGAAAATGCCAAGCCCTGCAAATACCCTAACAGTGATTATTCTTGTAGGGTTTTTGGGGTGGTGAAGACTCAAGTGATGGGCAGACAAAAATGAAGCTTCTTACGTGCTGATTTGGGATTCTTTGGTTTATCCTGGAACTTAGAACAGGGCCGGCCATGAACCCAGGGACTCTGTTTCCTGTAGTTAAAGCTGTTTGCCTTCCCAATGCAGGCTCTGAGATTTAATGACTTTTTAATAAGGCATGGGGCTCCGCAAAAGAAAACATCCCCTGGCCAGCGTGTTGGGGGCTTAGATGTTAATAGTGAGTTTGGACACGTTTTTCTTTCAGCCCCGAGCACGGTTTTTCTTCCTTAGGAGCTACTCAATAAATATTCTGTGTTTTCCATTATATTGAGGGTGTTAGGTTTTTGGATCTGAAACTCAGGACCATGGTGAGGTTCTCCTAATTCCAGGCAGCTCTTTCCCACAGACCAAAGAGCATCTTTGTCCCTTGAAACGACTGTGAGAGGAAAGCTCACCATGTCCTGGAATTGGGTATATATGAAATCAGGAATCCCTCACACTTGGAGAATTCTTCCTCGAACTTCATTTCCTCCTGGCCACACATTACAGTCAGAGGGTCTCTAGCTGTACTGCCCACGGTGGTGACCACTGGCCACATGTGGCTACTGAGCCCTTGAAATGTCTGAATTAGGATGTGCTGTAAGTGTGAACTATAGACCGGACTTCAAAACTTGGGAAGAAACAGATCAATGTAAGTTATCTTAGTAACTTTTTCTTCAATAACTTTTTTTTTAATTAAAAAAACTTAAAAAAAATTTTATTTCTTTATTTGACACACAGAGATAGAGAGAGAGAGAGTACAATTGGGGGGAGAGGGAGAAGCAGGCTCCCCACTGAGCAAGGAGCTCGGTGGGGAGCTCGATCCCAGGACCCTGGGATCAGGGCCTGAGCCAAAGGCAGGTGCTCAACCGACTGAGCCACACAGGTGCCCCCCCCCCCAAATTTTTTAAAGTAGAAAGTATTCAATTTTTTTGGTTTTGTTTGTTTGTTTATTTATTTATACATTTAAGTAATCTCTACACCCAATGTGGGGCTTGAACTCACGACCCTGAGATCAAGAGTCACGTGGTCCACTGGCTGAGCCCGCCAGGCGCCCCTCAATAACTTTTGTTTTGATTATATGTTGAAATACTATTTTTGATGTGTTGGGTTGAATACAATAGGTCATTAAATTTAATGTAAACTTTTTGCTTTTTTAAAAAGAGATTTTATTCTTATTTATTTATTCAGAGAGCTTACGTGTGAGCAGGGGAGAGGCAGAGGGAGAAGGGGAGAGAGAATCTGAAATAGATTACACGTGGGGCTTGATCTCACAACTCTGAGATCATGACCTGAGCCGAAATCAAGAGTCGAACGCTTAACAGACTGAGCCACCCAGAGGCCCTGTCCTTTTTACTTTTTTTTAATGTAGCTACCAGAAAATTGGAAGTTGTGTTTTTATTGGCTAGCCTTGCTCTAGAGGATGACTGCCCACTTATTTTCCTGGGATAACCTGCCAGACTGGGTGAGTTATCTCTTACTTGAGGAATCTCTTAATTCTGACGGGCCTTGCAAAGCATGTTTGAAGCCAGGGTGTGGAAAGAATGACAAGCGGAAGGGGGAGCGACTCCCAAAACAATGAGTTTTCATATCTAGCTCATGGGAAAGATGGAGGGATTTTCACAGCAGCAGAATTAAGCGAGACAAGTTCAGACAATCAGGTAGACACGATGACAGAACCTATTATGAATAATAATAGTGCCACATATTTAATTGTTTGACTCCCCTTTCACAGTTTAAGAATAAAGAAACGAGTAGTCATAAAACCCCAGAATAGTTTAGGAAAAATTAATCACAGCCATACAAGCGAAGGAAGGGGGCACAGCATATGAAGGTGAGATTTCATACGCTGGTTTGTCGTATCCGTAATCATGTGCCAGGGCTGGGCTTGTTCGCGGGTGGGCCTTGGAGACCTGCCTGTTTAGTTGGGAGAGGTTTCTGTGGAATCTCTACTCCTGCTCCTTAGCCAGAGTAACTTGTTAGTTTCGGCATCATTAAATGGCTCTGCAGGAGAATGGATGATAGGCCTGTTTGCATGTTGGTTTCGTATTAGTTTCCCTTGTTGTTGGTTGCTGATTTGTTTCTCCCCGTGGATGCCAAAATTCTTGGGATGAGAGATCTTGTTTTATTTTTCTAAACTCCTGTATTGTTGAGGTGCCCGGCTGGCTCAGTTGGCAGAGCATGCGACTCTTGATCTTGGGGTTGTGTGTTGGAACCCCATGTTAGGTGTAGAGATTACTTAAAAAAACAAGCAAACAAAACTCCTGTATTGTTGCACATAAAATGCACCTTTAGTTTGTGTTTGTTAAATGATAAGAGTTAGTGGTTAATAAAAAAAAAGCAGATCCTTCTCTTTTTCTCCCTCCTGCCCTCTGTCCCCTTCTGGTCCCACTTTTTCCATTTCTTTCGTGCTCTTTCTTTCCATACTGCTTTCTTTCTTTCTTTTTCTTCTTCTTCTAAGGTATGGGTTACATGGAGAAGTCCTGAAAAACGTGTGTTCCCCTGGCCTGTCTGTACCCTTTCTTTTTCTAATAAAGCCTTGCCTTGACTGTGTGTCGCTTTATTTCTTGGCCCACCTCTGCCCTTCCTTCGGCATACCCTCCTTGTGCAGGCAGCCCCAGGGGTGGAAGGCGCTCACGTGGTACCTGGTGGCTGGCTCAGCACAGACTTGCCTTGGACAAGGGCCAGAGCCAGGGTTGGAGCTGGGCAAACACTGTTCCGCTGGGGGAGCTGATTGGACGGAGGCCCAGGGTGGAGTACCCATGGGCTCAATGGAGGCCTGGTTTTACTTAAGATATTCCAAAGACTGAAGGGGGAAGTAAACAGTCCGCTAATTAAATCTGTAGGTGGCCGTAAATTTGGAGGTGTTGCAAAGCCCTCTGCACACAGAGAGGACGTTGGGAAAACACAAAGAGCTGTAGAAAGGTGAGGCAAGGCTCGGGGAGATGGGATTCTGCCTGGAAAAGTACAAGCCACCATCTGGAGAGCAATTAGCCATGGTAGTGTGCTCTGTGGGGCGTAAGTTAGTGGCGCTGTGATTGACTTCGAGCCAGAACTGTTAAGTCCTGTTTCTGGTTCTTGATAGTTAGTAGTAATCATTTATTTTTTTTAACCCCGAAGTTTATTACTTAGGAATCAAGCCAGTCCTATGGTACACTGTGTATAAGTCTTGGCCTTGAAGGGTGAACAGATACGAAAGAAAGAGTGTCCCTCAAATCGTTTGTCCCTCTGCTTACATTTCCATTGGCTGTGGACCCCTAGGGTGGTCAGGGGGTCCAGGATCTTGGAGGTTTGTTCTGAGTGCTGGAAGCACGGTTGGCCAGCTGGTGGGGGCAGGTGCCTGCTTGGTATAGACTAGAAGGCGCCTTGCCCGCCAGGAGGGTACACGCAGTTGGTCTCTAGGGCACCCCCTGGTTTACAGGTTTTTAGGTCTCCAAAGCCTTTGTGGCCTTGGTTCTTCCCAGGACCTTCATAATCTACAAGTCTGCTTCAGTGCCCCGAGCAGGCTTCCACTGGCCAGTTTGAGAAGCCATATGCTAGTGATGGGAGACATGATTGCCTTGAGCGGGAGGAGCAGGGTTTTTTGGTGTTCCATCTCTGTTCAGGTGTCTGGGCAATCTTGGCCACCTTGCTTGGTTTCTCAGCCTCCATTTCCTTATCTGTCGAATGGCCACCATTGGGTTAAAGAGATGTTCTAGATGGAGAACGTTGCTCACCCGTGAAGTTCAGCTGGATAGACGTTAGCCATCCTTGAGTCAAGTGCAAGCAGGTCATATTCAAGACCTTTTCAGTATGAGTTCAGAGGAGACCCTCCCAGGTGATGTTGCCCGGGGCGATGGCATGGACACTAGACAAGAGCTGGGAGAAGAAGGATTACGTCCCGTCCTGCAGCTCGAAGGCAGGACCTAAGTTCACAGGTGAGTTTCCTGATGTGGTTGTTGGAATGCCAGGTTATCCTCTTGCCTTCCGACATGCTAGAGTGAATAAACGTTTATAGGGAATTTATAGAAGCAGTAATTGAGACCAGTAAATAATGTGATGGCCCCGGTGGAAACTGACCAGGGGATGGGGCGCCTGGGTAGCTGGCTGTTGGTGAAGCATCTGCCTTAGGCTCAGGTCATGGTCTCAGGGTCCTGGGATCGATCCTCACGTTGGGCTCCCTGCTCAGCGGGGAGTCTGCTTCTCCCTCTCCTTTTGCCTGCTGCTCCCCCTGCTCCCCTGCTTGTGCTCTCTCTCTCTGTCAAATAAATAAAATCTTAAAAAAAAAAAAAAAAGAAACTGACCAGGAGGGTCAGGAGGGTCGAATCTTCCCTGTGAGAGCATCTTGTCTCTTGTGGACATTCCCCTGAGCAGGAAGGGGCACGACCCAACCTTTCTCTGGAGCTGAAGAAGGAAAGCTGTCTGGGTTGGAGATTTAGGACTTTATAAACACGTGTCTACATGCAGCTGCTTTGCAGAGACTGTCACTCTCTGTGTTTGAGGAGGGACTCTTTTGGGGAGAAGGGCGGGGTAATGGGTGACCTGGTTTGTTTCCTTTGTTCTCTTCTGGCCAAGACTGGGCAGGTAGCCCTGACCCACAAGGTCTTAAACTGCCTGAAAGGAAATCCATTTGCTGATAGAGAAGATACACTTAGAGATAAAGGAGAGAATATATGGTTCACCGTTTCCTCGTCTGCCCAGCTCCAGGTATCAAAGAGCTGGTGACTGGACCATTCTTTTTGGGTTCCTGAAATCTTACCCTTGGAACGCAAATCAGACCAGAATTACCCTGGTAATTGTCTCCTAATTGTTTTATCTGCCTTCGTGTTGTCTCCCCAACCCAGTGGGACCAACGACCCTCTGAGGACAGATTTCCTGACCTCTCTCTATTTTCCACCATGATAGGACTCTGTAAATACCTGGCTGAAGGATTAAAGAGGGATTTCATTTCTGTAATTTATAGCCTTCTGGTCTCCTAAAAGGATCAGATGAAAATGTGAATTTTTACCTTGAGAAATATTTTGTTTGTTTTTATCTTGAGAAATATTTTATCATTATTACTACTATTTTAAAAGATTTATTTATATATTTTAGAGAGAGAGAGAGAGGAGAGCATGTGCGAGTGGGGGTGGGGCAGAGGGAGAGAAGCTTTAACCAGATACCTCCCCCCCAGTACGGAGCCACGTGACTTGGGGCTTGATACCATGATCCATGAGATCCTGATATTTAATGACTGAGCCACCCAGGCACCCCTATCTTGAGAAATATTTTATTTTATTTATTTTTTATTTTTTTTAAATGAAGATCATATGCTTAGTGCACTGATGCCCCCTCCTGCTCTGGAAGAAATGTCTTTATTGATCGTCACCGTCCCCTCTTCAGTCCCTAGTCTCTCTTGTTACTGTCTCTCTCTGTGAATGAATGACTTGGTGTTTAAATACTGTGGTTTGCTCCACCTCCTTGTACGCTGGGAAGCTTAGAGGCTCCACTGTTCGGGGCTTCCCATCTCAGATGTATTAACGCGTGTATCAACACCAGCCTACCAGACTTGTGGCATGAACGGACACGGAGCGCCCACTCTGTTTGTGTGGAGCAAGGGAGACACTTCCCTGGGGGGAGAGTTTGTATCTGAAGGGTAATGGCGGGCTTGGTCAGACCCTTGACCTCGGGGAGACTGGGGGCCACGAGTGGTTTAGGAGCATGGGGGCTGGCAGGTGGGAGCTGGGGAGGTGATTCCAGCATTGCATTGGAGTCGGTGACCTCTAATGCCCTTTCTGTATCTTAAGGTTTTGTGAGAAGTGGCAGGGTGGGGTGTGTTGGGGGGAGGTGGCTGACAGATGGGGGATTTTAGCTCAATCCCTTCCCTCTGGGGGTCTCTGCACTTGCCTGGGAGTAAATGGTTAACATGGGGAGAGTCAGCTCTGAATTCAGTGATGTTTTAGGGCAAAAGAGCAAATGGCAAAAAATGTCTGCTTTTTGCTGCTTTTTTCATTTCTTGCTTTTTGATTGTCTAATTCATGCCTGTCTCCATCCATGTAGATACTCAGTAAGTGTTTGTTATTTAAATAATAAATTGTTTGCAGTTTAAATTGCATCTGCCTAGGGACGTCTGGGTGGCTCAGTCGCGTAAGCGTCTGCCGTCAGCTCAGGTCACGATCCCAGGGTCCCCGGATCGAGGCCAGCATTGTGCTCCTTGGTCCCCGGGGAGCCTGCTTCTCCCTCTGCCTGCTGCTCCCCCTGCTTGTGCTCTCTTTCTCTGTCTCTGATAGATAATAAAATCTTTTAAAAAAATTAAAAAAATAAATTGCCTCTTCCTGAAGTCTGTAGGACTCTTTATTTTTAGTGCTTTCGACGAGGCACTGGAACTATGGCCCAGGCTTCCTGCAAAGTGGAGGCGGATAAGCGTCCTTTAGTGTTGGCCCTTCCCAAAGAGTCTACTAACCCGAGTCTCTCCCACCCCCCTCTCCCTTTCCAGAACATGCCTGTGTGTCAGCATGAATAAGTTCCAGTGGCTGTGATGATGCGTTGCGTTCGAGGTGCAGTCAGTGCAAGGAAGCCCCGGCTGCTGGGGTGGCAGAGGCAGGAGGTGTGATGAGTTTTGGGGGCGGGGGGTCTTCATTGGTGCGCAGAGCTTCTGGCTCCAGCTGTTGCCAGGGTGACTGTATTTGGGCAAGAGTGTGTTAAATCGATTCTCTGTGTTAGAGCCCACTTCTCAGGGGTCCACTCCTACGTGGGTGGCCCAGGCATCTTTGGGAGTTCTCGGGAGTTTGATAGAAGACCAGGAAACAGAGACCACAGGCTTTTGAGAATCCCACAGATAATCTATGAAGGTAAAGTATGTGATGATCTGTGTGACCCCCAAACTTACTGAAGGACTCCTTCATATGGCATTGGAGGTCTGTGTAAGATTGGGAAGCATTCACATATTGTTTCCATTCATTCGTTTGTTCAGTTATTTATTTATTTATTTAGTTAGTTTTGTTTATTTAAGTAATCTCTACACCTGATGTAGGGCTTGAACTCACAACCCCGAAATCAAGAGTCCCATGCTTTACCGCCTGAGCCAGCCAGGTGCCCCCCATATTGTTTTAGAGTGGAGGGGAGACCTGGGGCCTTCCGCATGGGACTTCTTCTCTAAGTGATCTGCTGAATGATTCTTTTCCTATTCACATCGATGTAAAGGATTGAGAAGGCCATTAATTTTCCAAATGAACTCAGCTGTTAGAGCCCCTGGCCACAGACAAATAGTTCCATATAAGCTGGACTAGAAGTTTCCACCATGCAGTCTGGGTTCATCGGAGTCAATAGAAACAGGTGATCGGGCCTTTAGCTTCTTTTGCTGGTGTTCCCTGTTCTTTACCGTCTCTACTTGCTTCTCATCCTTCCCTCCTCAGTCCTCTGCTGTGGGTCCCTTATCCTGTTTGGTTACTCTTCTGTCCAAAACCAGGGGTGCCGTGTGGGAGCCAGCCAGGCCTAACAGGATAGCATGGTCAGCAGTGCCCAGGGGATGAGGCCAGGCAGACCAGGTTGGAAGCAGGTGTGTTCACTTGGGTGAGGTATTTAACATCTGCCCCCCTCAGAGTCTTGCTTCATGCAAGATGGCAGATAACAAGAGTCCCTCACGTAGGGGTTAATAGCCCAGACTGGCATCAGACTGCCTGGGTTTGAATTGAACTCTGGCCCCACGGCTGCTGCTGTGTGACTTTGAGGAAGTCTCTTGACTCAGCCTCAGTTGGCACATCTGCAAAATAGGATACAAATGGTATCTGTCTCCCGGGGATGTTGGGAGAGGTCACTGGCTCACAGATGATAAAGGTTTAGAATAGGGGCAAGGCAGCCACCAAGTACTGTGTTAACTTTTTGGTTTCATGAACTACCTAAAGGGACATTACATCATAAAATGAACATAAAACATGTGGGCATAGTATGGGCTCAGTGCGCCTTCACTCTTCTGCTTATTAACCTTGGCAGGCAGTAAACCGATGATTCCTTCCGATTTCTAATTAGATCTTCTGTTTTCCTGTTTCAAAGCTCTCAGGATCAAAACCGTCCCCCAGCACACGAAGGGAAACCTTGGTGCTCCTTGCACCTAGCAAGGAAGAGCGTTGGCCTTGGAATTAGGATGGACTTTTGAGTTCTGGGTCTGGCATCCACCAGCCGTGGAATTCGATCCTGTCTTGGCTTTGTTTTTTCATCTGAGTGTTGGGAATTATGATGCCTGCAGGGTGAGCTGGGTGTGCATTCTTGTCTCCACTTGGCTGAGAAGCCGACTGAGGTTCAGAAGCTGGCCCACAGTCCCACGGTTCGTAAAGAGCTGACTGAAGCTAGAAGCTCGTCAGACTGTCCGGGATCGTCCAGGAGTCCTGTTACATCATCAGGCTGCTGCTCTGAAACCCTGTTCTTTTTGTTCTTAATTTCAAAGTCTAGACACCTTCCTTCAAGGAGTCTAATTGGGTGCTTCCTCTGACTCGTTCTCCGCAGAGAAGTTCTGCGGCATCTCTCAATGCATTGTGTTCTTTCAGACCCCTTTTAATGGCACGATTTGGGATTGTTTTTTCTGTAAAAGCATTTAAGTATTTAGCTGTTCAGTTCATTAAGCTCTATTTAGCGAACCCTGCACCTCATAAAGTTTCAGGGGGCCCTTTTTATGTCTTGGTGTGGCTCTGTTCCTTCCTAACATTCGTAAAGAGAGAATAAAATGCAACAAGACGTTCTGTTTGATTTCCTTCTCTGCAGGTCCTTTTGTAGGGCGTGAAAGGTTGGAAAGAGAAGTCTTCTCTTGCAGAGGAGTGGCTTGAGCCACTCTCTCTAGCCCTGACTGGTGACGGTCCGTGGGGAATGCTTGAGAATTTGCTGAGATTGCTTTGACGGACAGTCAGGGAGTTACAGACTTCGTGGTTGTTGCTGAAACACTTGTCATGTTGAGATACCGGGTAATATTAGTTACACAATGGAGAAACAGACGTTTAATTTGTTATTTAAATTGGTCAAATCAAGGGGCGCCTGGCTGGCTCAGTCAGTGGAGCACGCGACTCCTGGTCCCTGGGTGTGTAAGTTCAAGCCCCATGTTGGGTGTAAACATCACATAAAAACACGAAATCTAAAAAGAAAGAAAGAAATGGGTCAAATCAAAAGATACTTCCGAGTCATCACTGTTTTCAATTCTTTTGTTTGTTTTCTGCCCACCCCTACCACCCATTTTCAATTTTTGATATGTTATTGCCAGTGATCCCATTAGGATAAAACTGTTGGTAAAGGACTGCTTCACCTGAGAAAAGTGGGAGCCTAAGGCCCAGAAACAAAGGCTCCCCTAGAACACAAATGAGAATATTTAATAATTTTGTAGGAGGGACATGACAAATCATTTCTTAACAGTTAGAGTCCTTGCTCACCTTTACTTCTTCAAGAGACTCAATTGTATATATGAGGGTTTTATGTCATCATTTGTGATGTGAAAACCAAAGCTCACAGACATGAAATAATTTGCCCAAAGTCACACACACAGTGAGTGCTGGAGCCTTAGGCTTTCCAGAATTTTAGAATATGATCTTAAAGAAAAACTCTAAAAACTATTTCCTAATTTAAATTAAGACTTCCAGCTTGATTTTTTTTTTCTTTTGTTTTGTTTTGGCCAACTTTTTGTCCCTTCCAAACTGTAGAGTAGAAAGCCAGCCTTGTTAAGAATTTTAGGATGAGGGTACTTTTTAGAGAAGGTGGTGGAGTTGAGGTAATTGTGAATAAACCAAGCAATCTGTCCCTTCTTAAGTTCAGGAATAAGCAAGCATAGAGCCACTTGATGTGTGAGTTCATATACTTGTGGAATGAAAGGAAGCAAGCATGGATCATTTATTAAGCACCCGTTCTGTGGCAGGCTGTGTTCTTTCACTCGTGCTGTGTATAAACCCCTGACATCTGTAAGCCGTGGGTCCTTTTCAGGATTTATTGTCACCATACGAAGCAGGTGTTGCTTCGCCTATGAAAAAGGTGGCAGACGCCTGGAGAGTTTTTAATTGGTCCAGCAAGGGGTGAAGCAGATCTTGAATTCAGCTTCTGAGTCCACGACCAGCCTTCTTCTCCTGCTCCACAGCTCATGTTACATAATGTTTCTTTATGTTTATATGCGGTATAAATCTCTAATCGGACGGCTGGGAAGTGCTTTTGGCTGGCTTTGTTGCTTCAGCTGTCTGGAAGGAATGGCTTTCATAAACATGGAGAGGGAATTGGATTTTTACTTTGTGATAATTCATATTACAGAAGCGGGAAAGGTCATTACCACGGGAATTCCCTTCATCCCTGAAGCTGTGGGTCTTAAATGAGTTGGCCCGCCCTAGGACAGTCACATTTTTTTCCGTTTTGATATTTAATACCACATATGCCTTTTTCTTTAAAGAGAAATTTAATGAATGAAAATTTAGAACTCGAAAGAAAGATAGAACCTCACCCATAAACTTAGCAATCTTAAATAGCTATTATAGTGTTTCTAGTCTTTTATTGTGGTAAAATATATATAACATAAAATTGACCATTTTAACCATTTTTAAGTGTCCAGTTCAGTGGCATTAATAGGACTCTCACATTGCTGTGAGATTTCGCTGACGAATTTCCATACCCATCAAACACTAACACCCCATGCCCCACTCCCAGAGTCCCTGGCTGTCTCCACTCTACTTTCTGTCTCTGTGAGTTGACTGCTGTAGAGATGCCATGTAAGTGGAATCACTCAGTATCTGTCCTTCTGTGGCTGTCTTATTTCCCTTAGCATCATGTCATCAAGGTTCATCCATGTTGTAGCACGTGTCAGAATTTCTTTCCTTATCGAGATTGATAATATCCCATTGTATGGGGAGACCACATTTTGTTTTTCTGATCATCTGATGATGGGCACTTGCATTGTTTCCGTGTCCTGGCTGTGCTGCTCTGAACATGGGTGTACGAGTACTTCGAGTCCTTGCTTTCATGGCTTTTGTGTATACGCCCGGAAGTGGAATTGCTGGATCGGATGAGAATTCTATGTTTAATTTTTTGAGGAACCTCCATACTGTTTTCCACGGTGGTGGCATCATTTTTTATTCCCACCAGCAGTGGCAGGGGTTCCGATTTCTCCACATCCTCACCATTTCTTTTCTGGGTGTGAGGTGGTTATCTCTTTGTGGTTTTGGTTTGCATTTCCCTAAGGATGAGTGATGTTGAGCATCTTTTCATGTGCTTATTATTAGTATTGAACCAACTAGTATACCTTCCAGTGTTTACTTTGGCATCTGTTTTTATTTCATGTGTGTAATTGTCTACACAAAACAATGCTCAGTGTATTCTGTATTTCCCGCCGACCATCATCATCACCAGGTTTAGTGTTGCAGTGGAGTGTGAAGGTATATTTCAAACTCACCTGATTGATAATTTAATTTGGTGATAATTCCCAGCACCCAGATTCTTTCCCTTAGGAAACCTATGATCGCTGGTTTCAGCAGCCCTCCGTTGGTGATACTACAGGGCCATGTGCTGTTGTGAATACTCTTCGGGATTTCAAGTGGAGGGCTCTGGGGTTTAGAACGGAGTGTCGGGAGCTTGAGGGCGAGTTACAACTTTTCTTTAACCTCTGCTGATGCCCAGAGAGTAGGGGGCATCTTGTCTGTCTGTGACTTGTATGGCTGGGCCACCTGGACCCTTCAGTGAATGGGTTAATTGCATTGCTTCCGTTTCTAAGCGGAAAACTGTGCTGAGCACCCTCTTCTTCCCCATGGTGGTGTTTTCCACTTCCTCTTGTCTTTTATTTGGAATCTGGAGAATGTTTTTCCTAGAAACAATGTTACCGGGGTGACTGTTTCCCAGGTTACCTCTAAAGGCCACGGGAACCCACATGTCAATTTGCCAGTTGCCAGCACGGCATGCTGGGAGGGTCAGATGGATGGAGCTGGCACCTGGCTTGTCCTGACCCCACCACTGGGAGCCCGCTGTGCCGTCCTGCTGAGTCCAAGTTTCCATGTCCTTAGGATGGAGATAACACCGGCTAGCGTGAGAAGAAGCAGTGAAGTGATTAATGAGTCTGTTCATTTCCTAAGTCACACACCTCGGAGCTTAAAACAACACTCATCTGTGCCCTCCCAGTTCTGCAGGCTGGAAGTCCACAGTCAGTATCACTGGCTCAAAATCAACCCTGTGGGCAGAGCCACACTCCCTCCGAGGCTCTCAGGAAAACCTGTCCCTTGCCTCGTCCAGCTCCGGGGGCTGCCAGCATTCCTTGGCTGGTGGCAGCGTCACTCAGGCTTGGCCTCTGTGCTCCCGTTCCTTTGTCTGGTGTCCTTCTCTTCTCGCATCTGTGAAATCTCCCTCTGCCTCTGTTTCGTTAGGATGCATGTGATTGCATTTTGGTTAAGATCCTTTAACTCAATCGTATCTTTTCTCATGAGAGGTAATACTCACAGGTCCTGGGGGGATTAGGGTCAGGAGATAGCTTTGGGGGACATTCCTTCCAGGTTGAGGGAGAAAAGTAATAGTGTTCTCCACCAATGTTTTTATGTGATGGGATTGACTTTTTTTTTTTTTTTTTTAAGATTTATTTATTTACTTGAGAGAGAGAGAGAGAAAGAGGGGTGGGAGGGGAAGAGGGAGAGAATCCTTCAAGCAGACTCTGTGCTGACCATGGAGCCTGTTGTGGGGCTTGATCCCATGACCCTGAGATCATCTGAGCCAAAACCAAGAGCTGGACACTCAACCAACTGAGCCACCCAGACGCCCCTTGTCTTAAGTTTTTACATGGATACCTGAGATCAGGTGATGGAGCAGGGAGTTGATGTGGCTTTACCCCTCTCCCTGTGAGTATTTAAGCCCTTGGCATAGGGCCAGGCAGAGACAAAGGCCCATACACACTAACGATTCTGAGAATGTTCTGCTCTGCTGCCCTGACTCTCACTCATTTTCATTCTAACTTCCTTTTGTCCATCTTCTTCTCTTCCTCCTCCTTTTTTTCTTTCAGATCCTATGTGGGCACCCATAGCATGTTGGGTTTTGCCCATAGCAAGTGTTGGGACTTGGGATCAGTAGCTCTGATGAGGCAAGAAGATCAGAGATTGCAGGTTGAGCACTTAGATAATTCCCTCCCTTGGGGAGCCCACGCGGATGAGTCAGCTCTGCTGTCCCCGTGGAGCCAGGGAAGACCCCTTCTAGGGCATAAGCCGGGGTTGTTCCCAGCATTTCCCGAGTGTGTTTTGACCTGCCCAAGGAAGCTAACCTTGTACAATGGCCTTGACTGGGAGCCTTGCATTCATTTTTCTTAAATCGCTTGTTCCCTGAGAGTTCTGACCGACCCCGGTTTTATTCTATAGGATTCCCTGGGCGTTGCTGCCATTGCGTGCCTGAACATGGACGTGGAGATTTCCTAGCCTGTAAAGCTGCTGATTTCACACTGCCCCTTCCGGTTCTAGAAGAGGTTCATTAGGTTAATTCAACAAGCATGTGTTTTTTTGGTGTCTTGCTTGTGCCAGGTGCTGAGGGGCTTATGAAGCTCCTAACCAAGCAGGTGGAAGTGGAATAAAGTATCGATTATGACTGTAGCAGTGGGGACCACACTTGAGCTGGCATCAGAACCACCTGGAGAGCTTGTCAGAGCACAGTCTGCTGGCTCACAGTTTCTGGGGTGGAGTGCAAGGATTTTGAGATTGCTGCTACTGGCTCAGGGACCACACTTTGAGAACCACCATGCAATGGGGTCATGGAGGACAGAGTATCTGTCTCAGTGGGGAGGTCAGGAAGGCTTTACAGAGGGGGGTGTTTTCCAGCTGGGCTTTGGATGAGCCTGATTTTCCTAGATGGATGAAAGAGGATGGGGCATTTCAGGCCAACAGGGTGTGTGTGTGTGTGTGTGTGTGTGTGTGTGTGGCAAGGTAGGGAATGGAATGGTGGGTCATGATTTTGGAGGGGTTGCCTGTGGCTAGATTGTGAAGAAATGGGGAAAAGTAGAGAACAAAGTGTAAGAGGGTTTTTGTTTTGGTCGAGGGCACAGGAATCTTGGATTTCTGTAGAAGTGTAGTCACGTCTCTGGAAAACTAAGAAAGAGCGCCCTTTGGCAAAGAGTTGCCCAACCAGGTGAGGAGGCCCTTCTGCCTGCATCTTGGGTTGGAAGGAACCCCGAGGTGAGTTTGGAAGCTCCATGGATGCCCGTGATGGAAATGAGGAGAGCTGGAAGCGGGAAGGAATGCAGCTCTATCTCCCTTCCTATCTCTGCCATCTTCCAGCACAGGCTTTCTACCTGAACATAGTTGGCTTTGTCCTGTCGTCCCTCCCACCCTCGGGCTCCAGGAGGCATGTTTTCTTGCTGAGAGAAGGCCGCTCAGCGACGCTGGCAGGGACCACACCCCGACCTAGAGCCACAGGCTCTGCTGTTCAGATCCTGAAGGATTTAAGGACTGTAGTGGTTTCAAGCTTGGAATCGCAGCGAGTTTTTCTTTTTTTCTTTTTTTTTTTTTAAAGATTTTTTTATTTATTCGACAGAGATAGAGACAGCCAGCTAGAGAGGGAACACAAGCAGGGGGAGTGGGAGAGGAAGAAGCAGGCTCATAGCAGAGGAGCCTGATGTGGGGCTCGATCCCACAACGCCGGAATCACGCCCTGAGCCGAAGGCAGACGCTTAACCGCTGTGCCACCCAGGCGCCCCCGCAGCGAGCTTTTCTTTTCTTTTCTTTTCTTTTCTTTTCTTTTCTTTTCTTTTCTTTTCTTTTCTTTTCTTTTCTTTCTTTCTTTCTTTTTTTTTTTTTTAGATTTTATTTATTTATTTGACAGAGAGAGAGAGACAGCTAGCAAGAGAGGGAACACAGGCAGGGGGAGTGGGAGAAGAAGCAGGCTTCCAGTGGAGGAGCCTGATGTGGGGCTCAATCCCAGGACCCTGGGATCACGCCCTGAGCCAAAGGCAGACGCTTAATGACTGAACCACCCAGGTGCCCTGAGTTTTTATTTTCTTTCTGCGTGGTCACTTCGCATTTTCAGCAGCTGCATGCCTGGCCCTGAGCAGTTGGTGGCTCACCTTGAAAACCCAGGCAGCAAGAGCCTCGAATTTGCAAATTCTCCTGTTCAGTCAGTTCGGTTAGATAATTGCCTTTTCAGTTGAAAAAGGTTTCTACTTTCTTTAGTCCTGGGTTTGCATTACATTTTGGGGCAAATAACTTTGACTCTATAGTCTGTTTTATTTTTTTTTTTTTTAAAGATTTTATTTATCAGAGAGAGAGCACGAGTGGGTGGAGGGGGAGAGGGAGAGGGAGAAGCAGATTCCCTGCTGAGCAGAGAGCCTGACATGGGGCTCCATCCCAGGACCCCATCATGACCTGAGCCAAAATCAAGAGTCAGACGCTTAACTGAGCTGCCCAGGGGCCCCTCTGTAGTCTGTTCTTAATTTCAACTCTCAGGTCATGGGGTGGAAGGAATTGGGGGTGGGGGGGAAGGGTGGGATCAGAGCAGCTTTTGAGATACAAGGGGATTTTTTTCCCTCCAGGAATGTCCCTCTGTTGCAGTCCTTTGGGGGAATGTGCCAGAACCTTGTTTTTGCAGGCAGATCTGGTTTGATGTAAAGAAAACAGCCAACAGGCATGATTCCTATACAATAGACTCCTTTAAAATAAATTCAGAATTTCACTCGTGTAATAAAGGTACGATATGGCTTCTAAGGAGCTGATTTTGGCGGTTTGATTCCACTGCTAAAGAACATGGAAGAAATGGCTAGGACAGAGAGGGCGAGAGCTGGCATGGCTGTGCTGTCCTTGGTTAAGAGTTTGCATCATGATGGATGTTAACTAGACTTAATGTGTCGATCATTTTGTAGCATATGCATATATTGAATCGTTACGTTGTCCTCCTGAAACTGTTGTAAATGTCAGTTATATCTCCATTAAAAAATGAATTACTTAGAAAAAGTTTGCATTTTTCGACATGCTAGATAGCATTGAAACTCAGTAGGAGCTCTGCTTAGTAATGAACATGGGCACCTGAGACAGTGAGAAAATTGAGAGACCAATTAAAGCAGCATAGTCTAGGGGCGCCTGGGTGGCTCAGTCAGTTCAGCATCTGACTCTTGATTTCGGCTCCCATCATAATCTCAGGGTGGTGAGACCAAGCCCAATGTCGGCTCCTTGCTGGGTGTGAAGCCTACTGAAGATTTTCTGTCTCTTCTTCTCCCTCTGCCCCTCTCCCCTGCTTGCGCTCATGCTCTCCCTCTAAAAAAACAGAAAACACCCAGACAAACCATAAAACAGCGTGGTCTAGTGGGTAAGAGCATGGAGCTCAGTTTCAGTTCCTAGGCATGAACGGTGGCTCTTCACTTTGGGTTAGTGGCTTCTCTTCGTTTCCTCATCTGTAAAATGGGCATAATATAGTTTATCTATCTCATAGGCTTGTTGTGAAGATTGAGTTCATATTTGTGATGTGTGGCATTTGTGTATGTATGGCACACGTGTATAAATGTCTGTTAAATCAATTTCTAGAGGGTAAGAATGATGAAAAAGTAAATGTTAGATTTTACTAACTTTTTAGAACAGAGCTGTTAGCCCTCTGGAAACCCTGCATAGTCTTTAATTGTCCAAGCTTATGTGGTTTTTATGGTTTGTTCTAGAACATTCAAGGTTCTCTAAGTTTAGAGAAGATTATCTTAGACTTTGGATAAGAAAAGGAAGCTCTAAGAGTTTCCTTTAGAATTTAGTTTCTTAAGTTCAATATTTGGGAGAAAAAAGAGCAGGAAGAATCTTGCAGAGGGTCATGTCTGTGGTTTTCAAACTGGGTCATAAGGCATTTGTTGGTTTATTTAGGGCTGTTGTGATAATATTTAAAAAATTGCAGTAGAATAGGCAATTTCAGTGCATCCCACATAAGGAAGGCAGGTGTTTTGTGAGACATTTCTCTGTTACATACTTGGGTGTCTGTAGGAGGTCGCCGTGTGATATTTCTTAGTGTTGGACCTGACTTGTTACCCTCCTCTGTATCCATGGGGCCGGGCTAGTGCCTCTTGTCTGCTTCTGCCAGTCACTGCCAACTGCTCATCACTTTCAGATGGATTCTCAGGTTAGATTTTTCTTTTCTTTCNGGTTAGATTTTTTTTTTTTTTTTTTTTTTTTTTTTTTTTTTTGAGAGAGAGAGAGAGTGTGTGTGCCTGCATGAGCTGGGGTGGAAGCGGGGGGAGGGGGGAGCAGAGGGAGAGAGAGAATCTTAAGCAGGCACCACGCCCAGTGCAGGGCCTGATGCTGGGCTCAATCACGACTCTGATTATGACCTGAGCCAAAATCAAGAGTTGGACAATTAACTGACTGGGCCACCCAGGCGCCTCTTATATATATATATTTTTTAAGATTTTATTTATTTATTTGACAGATATAGAGACAGCCAGCGAGAGAGGAAACACAAGCAGGGGGAGTGGGAGAGGAAAAAGCAGGCTCACAGCAGAGGAGCCCGATGTGGGGCCGATCCCATAACACCGGGATCGCGCCCTGAGCCGAAGGCAGACGCCTAACCGCTGTGCCACCCAGGCCCCGCCCCTTATATTTTCTTAAAAATATTTTCCCCTTGCCCTAGCAGCCAGATGTGTAGGCTTGGGATTTTATTTTTTATTTTTTAATTTTTTAAAAATATTTTTATTTATTTGAGAGAGAGAGAGTGAGGGAGCGTGAGCGGAGGGGGAGGGGCAGCGGGAGAGGGAGAAGCAGACCCTCCCCCACATGCCGGGGCTCAATCCCAGGACCCCAAGATTATGACCTCAGCCAGAGGCATAAGCCACCCAGGCACCCCTACTCTTGAGATTTTAATAATTTTGGAATATTGTTAGTACCATTAAATTTTTCTTTTTGCTCTTCTCTGCCTGGAAAATTTGGTAACTTTGGGGGTTGCACGTGATCAGTCCAGGATGGGAGAGGCCCGAGGAAGGATATTTAGGGATGTTACATACAACTGGGAGAAGCATGCCTTGGCGACATAACTTGTTGTTAGGATTGATGAAATCCCTTTATAGCTTGGACCCTCTGTGCCGGGCACATGGTGCTTTATAATAGTGCTTCATTTGATTGTCATAATAGTAGTCGCTAGATATTATTACCCTCTTTTTTACAGATGAGGAAAACCCAGGCCCCGAGGGCATGACTTGGCCAGGGTGGCTGGCTGGGAAGTGACAGAGTAGGGACCCGAGCCCAGGCATTCTGGCTGTAGAGACAGTGCTGACGCGCAGTCTGCCTCACTGTCTTGTAAATCAGTTTCCGAATTTTATTAGAAGCTAATAATTTTGATTGAGCCTTTCTGTCCATTGCTCAGTGCCTTCCGGGGCCCTGACCTTCCGTGCCACCAAACTGCTCAACCCGGGGCTCCTAGGCTTTAGTTCCCTAGGGTGGTATTAATAAGGTACCGCACGCTGGGGGAGTTACCAACACACCTGTATTGCCGGACCTGGAGGCTGAGCTCCACGACCCAGGTGCTGTCGGGCCTTGTTCCCTCGGAAGACGCAGGGTCAGCATGTTCAGGCCTCTCTCCTAGGTTCAAGGCTGGCCATCCTTGGTGTCCTGTGGCCTGGAGGCACATCCCTTCAGTTTCTGCCTCCGTAGCAACATGGCCTTGTCTCTGTGCCTTTTTACAAGACTATCGTGTGCGTTTGGGAGCCCCCTTCCCTCCAGTACGTCCTTAGCTAATTGCATCTGCAGTGGCCAGATCATAAAATGTAAACAGTTTCCACACACGGTCACTGTCACGGGCTAATTGTGTCCCCCTCAGATTCATGTGTTGAAGCCTTAACCCCCTAGTACTTCAGAATGGGACTGCGTTTAGAGATGGGGCCTTTAAGGAGGTAAGTAAGTTAAAAGGGTGGCCCTTAGGGTGGGTCCTAATCCAGTCTGATTGGTGTTCTTAGAAGTCGAGGAAATTTGGGGACACACACACACACACACACACACACACACACACACACGGGTCTCAGGAGAAAGCGGTCCTGCCAACACCGTGGTCCTGGACTTCCAGCCTCCACGCCGTGAGAAACGGAGTTTCTGTTGTTTAAGCTCTGGTCCGTGGTACTTGGTGAGCGCAGCGCTCGCAAACGGAGTCACGTTTGCAGGTACGAGGGGTTAGGACGCCAGCATTTGGGGGGGACACAGCTGAACCCCGTAGTACCGGGGCTTGATTCCACCTCGCAGCTGAGGAGATGCTGTGATGACCCTGCCTCCGGGTCTGGGGTTACATGACCCTGCTGATTCCGGTCTGGGGTTACATGGAAGCGTGGCTTTGCCCTTCTTTCCTGCCGCGGCACTGATGCACCTGCCGGAAATAAACGCACACACGTCCTGCGGGATGGGGAGGAGCCTGGAGGCCAGCGTGTAGGGTGATTAGGCAGAGATTGTCCGCTAGGTCACCCCCCAAGTTAGCAGGGTTTAGAGGCACGTGGGAACTTGCCTACCGGAAGAGCTGCCCTTCCAGGTAGTTCCTCCCGAGGGAGAGGAACAGGGGGCGCTCCCGTAAGGGAAAAGCCTCTGACTTTTATCCCCTTTACAGATGATCCTCTGATGGCTCAGATCCAGCACTGGGGACGGATCTGGGACTGGAGCTCACGCTTCGCCAGTCCCCTGCCTCACCCCGCCCCTAATGGCCCCGCCTCCTCCCTGCCCCGCCCCCTCCCTCCCTTCCTCTCCTTCCTCTCCTTCCCCGCCCAGCCCCTCTCCTCGCCCCGCCTCTCCCCTCCCATCCCCTCCTCTCTCCCTCCTCGCCCTGCCCGTCCCTGCCTCCCTTCCCCTACCCCTTCTGTCCCCTTCCCCTTCCTCCTCCCTTCCCCTCCTCTCCTCTCATCCCCTCCCCTTCTCCCGGCTCTCTCCTCCGAGGTCCTCCTGGGGAACGGGAGAGGCGCAGCTCCCCTGGGGAAGGGGATGAGCCATCGCTATGAGACGCCTGGTTATTTTTGCTTCCTGCCTGTGTGTGGGCGTTTGTGTTGACAGTGGCGGGGGAGGCGGTGACGGGCGCTGGAACAGTCGGGTGCCCGTGGAGCGGGTGGGAGGTGGCGCCTGTGCCAGGCAGGTGACTTGGCACTCACGTGGCCCCCGGGGGGGTTTTGCAGGACTCCGGGGAGCTGGGTTTGCTCCTCAGTGCTGGGGGTCCCATTCCCTCCTCCGTGTCACAGGTAGAGGGGGCTGCCTGATCCCACCCCCAACACACCCAAGGGGTGCAGTGGTGGCTAACTGGGTGATTCTCACTGGGGTGACCTCCAGCTCACCAGGAGGGTTTGGTGGTCGTCCTGAAGGATCGTGCCCAGTGCTCTCCATCCCCATTACTCCATCAGATATGCTCCTAGTGCATTTAAACATAGATCCTGTGCTTTCCCTGACCTCCCCCACCCCCACCGCACATTGGCTCTCAACTCAGCGCTGGCTGCACTGGAAATACCTGTTCATCATCTTGGGTGGGGGAAGGGGGCAGAGTGAGTTACTAGCCTTTAGCCCACTTGGCTAAGCTGATTTTTATGCCCCACCCAGAATGCCCAGAGTTTCCCTACTGCCCTCCTGTAGGGACGCCCTGGAGCTGCCCCTGCGGGGTGAGTTGAAAAAGACCCTGGGGACGTTGAAACCCAGATCCCTTCCATGTTAGGATCCCTGATGGTGTCTGAGGCACCTATGTATTCAACAGATTTGGAAACTGAGATTCAGGTCAACAGTCCAGGATCATACCCGGTTATTTGGTTAGAAATTTCGAGATGAAAGTCTCGTCCTCTGTTTTTCTCTCTCTTTGCTCCCACCACAAGAATCCCAGTCCAGGGCTTTCCCCACAAGTTCCGCCCTGACTGGTTTCCTAGGGCTGTGGTCACCAAGTAGCCCCAACTGGGTGGCTTGAAAGCGGATTTATCCTCTCACAGCCCAGGAGGCCAGAGTCTGAAATGGAGGTGTTGGCAGAATCATGCTCCCTGGAAGACTCTAGGAAGGAATCCTTCCTTGCTTCTTCTTGGTATCCGGTGGCTCCAACGTTCTCCGCATTCTCCCGTCTAGAGCTGCTTCCATCTTGACATGCCCTCCCCTGGGTCTGTCTCCGTCTCTAGATTTTCTCTTCTTATAAAGACTTTCTCTTCTTATAAAGCCTTTGGATGAGGGCCTGCCCTAATGTCATGTGACCGCATCTTCGCTTGATTAGTCTGCACAAAGAGCCTATTTCCAAACAGGTCATATTCACAGCTACCCCAGGGTTAAGACTTCAAGATATATTTTGGGGGACACAGTTGAACCCTTAACACCCCCCTCACCACCGCTGCCACTGTGTTGCCACCCTGCCTTGGCTTCCCAGAATATGATTGATGTTAGAGGCGCTGCTGTCTGTATCAATTTTATTATCATTTTCAATTTTATTATCATTTCAATAATCCTCATTTATTATTAATTATCATTTATTATCTGTTCCCCTCTTTGTTTAAGCTCAGAGTTATCCTTTTGTTTAAGTGTCCCCCCCGACCCGTTCCCTGCTAAATCTTTTTTTTCATTATTCTCTGCGTTGTCAGGTCTTTTTTTCTTTTTTCTTTTTTTTTAAATTTTATTTATTAATTTGAGCACAAGTGGGGGAGGGGCAGAGGGAGGGAGGAGAGACTCTCTAGTGGACTCCTCACTGAGCATGGAGCCTGATATGGGGCTTGATCTCAGGACCCTGGGATCATGACCGGAGCCGAAATCAAGAGTTGGATGTTCAATGGACTGAGCCACCCAGGCACCCCCTTCAGGTCTGGGTGACAGCACACCTCCATCTGGACATTTCTGTTTTGTGCCTTTCTGGGGGAGGTACACACTCTCCTAGGACCCTGTGTGGCACTCACCATGGAGCCCAAACAGTATTTGCCTATATTCTGATTCCTGTCTGTCTGTCTGTCTGTCATAGTAGGCTCTAATCCCTTACAAGACAGGGACCATGAGTTTTGCTCCTGACTGATTGTACTCCTGGTACGTAGCCCAGGGCTGAGCATGTAGCTGGTGTTTTAAAATATTAGTTGGATAGGGGCTCCTGCCTTCGGCTTGGGTCATGATCCCAGGGTCCTGGGGTCAATCCCCACATCAGGCTCCCTACTCGGTGGGGAGCCTGCTTCTTCTTTTCCTTCTCCCTGCTTGTGCTGTCTGTCACTATCTCTGTCTCTCTCTCTCAAAGAAATAAATAAGCTCTTTTTAAAAATAAAATATTAGGTGGATAAAAAAGAAAACTTGCTTTTCTATTAATTATAGTTAGGGAGAAGTGTGGTATGATTTTTAAAAAATACATGTGCCTCCAAAACAAGTTAAAAATAGAATTACTGTAAGATCCAACAATTCCACTTCTGGGTATATATACAAAAAAGTTGAAAGCAGAGACTTGAAGAGGTATTTGTACCCACATGTTTGTAGCAGCATTGTTCACGGCAGCCGAAAGGTGGAGGCAACATGAGTGTCCATTGACAGATGAATGCATAAAATGTATATAAGTGCAATGGAATATTGTTCAGCTTTAAAAAGGAAGGTTTTTTTTTTTTTTTTTTTTTTTTTTAGGGACAGACAGAGAGAGCACACAAACAGGGAGGACAGAGGGAGAAGGAGAGAGAGAATCTGAAGGAGGCTCCATGCTCAGTATGCAGCCCAACAGGGGCTCAATCTCATGACCCTGAGATCATGACCTGAGCAAAAACCAAGAGGCAGACGCTTCCCCCGCAGAGCCACCCAGGCACCCCAAAAAGGAAGGAAAATTCTGGCACATGGATGAACTGTGAGGACATTATGCTAAGGGAAGTAAGGTAACCACAAACAGAAACACTGTAGGATTCGATTTATCTGAGGCACCTAGTCCAGTTGGCAGAGACAGAAAGTAGAATGGAGGTTGCCTGGGACTGGGGGCGGGGGAGGAGGAAATGGGGAGTCAGTGTTCAATGGGAATGGAGTTTCAGTGTTGCAAGATGGAAGGAGTTCTGGAGATGGACAGGAGACACGGTGGCACAACAACGTGAGTGTACTTCATGCCACTAAATTTACAAATGGTTAAGATGATCAGTTTTATGTTCTGTGTCGTTGACCACAGTTAAAAAACAGAAACGGAAGGATGTACACACACACACACACACACACACACACACACACACACTCATGTGCACGCACCCATGAAGATGCGTGTATGTGTGTGTGAAAGAGAGAGGGTGGGTTTCCAGAGTGTGCTCTGAGGAAGGGAAGGGAGATGGGAAAGGAGAGGAGGCAGGAGGAGCGGGTGGTGCCTGCCCGGAGGGGAAGTAGCTGGGCTGGAGGGAAAAGATGGGGGTGGTTATCAGTGCCTGGGGTTATAATCAGAGCTCCATTTCCAGCTGGTTGTGAGATCTTGGACAAATCAATGGTTTCCCATTGTGGGCATCAGCTTTTAAAAGGAGCTGGAATAGTAACCTCTGAAGATCTTTCCAGCTCAAAAACTTCAGAGGTTTTAAGCCTCTAACAAGGTAACGCTGATTCACTGATGTTTTTCACAGTTCTCTGCAGTATCTACGCGCAGTGAGTGC
This sequence comes from Ailuropoda melanoleuca, assembly GCF_002007445.2. Classification (NCBI taxonomy): domain Eukaryota; kingdom Metazoa; phylum Chordata; class Mammalia; order Carnivora; family Ursidae; genus Ailuropoda; species Ailuropoda melanoleuca. Next base: position 12,661,716 of record NC_048218.1, read on the forward strand.
TCCCCTAATTCTGGCTCTAGAGTATGTCTGTTTGAAGCAATCATCTTTCCGTCAGGAATTCCTGGTATTTTTAATAGCACCAGTTAGTTTGGCTTAAGAAGAATACATTCAATATATTTTTTTTTCCTTGATCTCTCTTTGCTACTATCCATTTGCCAGGTCTTCTGCTCTCAAAATTATCTCGGTCCTTTTTCTTTTCTTTTAACATTTGTACATCTTGATCTTGTATTCTAATCATGCTGACAGTAGTATCTCTTGGGCACCTGGGTGGCTCAGTGGGTTAAGCGTCTGCCTTCTGCTCAGGTCATGATGCCAGAGTCCTAATATGGAGTCTTGAGTCTTGCACTGGGCTCTCTGCTCAGTGGGGAGCCTGGTTCCCTGCTTCTCCCTCTGCCCCTCCCCCTACTTGGGCTCTTCCTCTCTCTCTCTCTCTCTCTGAAAAATAAATAAATAAATAAAATAAATAAATAAATATGAAAAAAAAATAGTATCTCTCTGCATGAATTATGTTGAATCCTTATGGCAGTCCTGGGAGGTCAGTTCATGACCTCTGTTTTATAGACAAGGAAGCTGAGTGGTTAAGTACCTTGTTTGGCTTTGACGTCACCTGGCTGGTCAGTNTAAATAAATAAATAAATAAATATGAAAAAAAAATAGTATCTCTCTGCATGAATTATGTTGAATCCTTATGGCAGCCCTGGGAGGTCAGTTCATGATCTCTGTTTTATAGACAAGGAAGCTGAGTGGTTAAGTACCTTGTTTGGCTTTGACGTCACCTGGCTGGTCAGTGGTTGAGCTTGTGACTGCACTTGGTTTGTTCCCAGCTCTATACCGTGGATACTGCCCTAGGCTCCTGCAGTCCCTGTCCCTTCTGTATCCTGGGTCCTTTTATGGTGGGGACCATTTCTTTTGATTTTTTGGTACTTCTAAGGTTTCCAGTCCTGGCCTGTCAGAGACAAATAACATTTTTTTTTTTCAAAGCTAACTTGCTGATTTCTTTTAAGAGGCATCCTTCCTGTCTCGCTGTGTCAGGGAAGGGATATCTGTTGTGCTGAGCAAAGTCCGTAGCTTCTGGGGAGAAGAGTTAGGGTCCTCAGAAGTTTTCTCTGTGTATGGAAGAGCAGTTATTAACAAAGTAGTGGATTCAGCAAAAAATACAGGGTAAGGAGGGCTCCTTTAACATCTGAAGAAGCAAGGATCACTCAGGGTCTGGGCATAGAGAAGCCAAAATGTGTTCCTGTGTATGACCTCCCCCGTAGAACTCATCAGTTCCTTTTGATCCAAGAGACACTCCTATGGAGAACTAGCTTCAGATCCAGTGGTTTGAGCTAACTAGGAGGTAGGAAGTTTCCCAACTTTGGAAGTTTTTCTGTTGTAGTCTTCGAAAAAGTAGCAGAGGAGAGCCCTAGATCCCCACCCCTCATATCGCTCTCATTTCTCCAACTGGCATTTTTGAAATCGGAGGGATGGGGGCATTGTTCTCAGAGTGGCTTCTGAAAGGCCAGGTAGAGAAGTCACCCATCAGAGCCACCTTCTTTCTGACAGAGTGGCAGCCCATCCTCGAAGAGTATAAGGTGAGGGAGTGACACCGAGGATTGGATTCTTTGCCCGAAGCTGATGTGCCCACTGCTTCTGGATATGCGTCTTGCTTGCCTCTCCGTGAGGATGAAGTCAGGCCTCTCGTTCACCTGCAAATGCAACTGAGGCCGGGCTCATCGTTTCCTGAGCAGGGCTCTGTGGTAACGTAATGTAGGTTGCTCTGTGGTGCATTTGTAGACAAGCAGGAACCTGTAATTCTGCTAACAAGTCAAGGCAGACAGCAGGCCAACTGTCAGCTCACTCCTGTCCCACTTGCAAAGAGGTCATGCTTCCTGTGGAAGCTCGAGGCCCTTGTTCGCTGTCAGATGGCGTCTGGTGTGAGAGGAGAGACAGTGGATCTTTTATCCATTTGTAAGTGATGCCTGAGAAGCATTAAAGATCCACTCTGGGGGACGCCTGGGTGGCACAGCGGTTAAGCGTCTGCCTTCAGCTCAGGGCGTGATCCCGGCGTTANCCCTCCCCCTGCTTGTGTTCCCCCTCTCGCTGGCTGTCTCTATCTCTGTCAAAAAAAAAAAAAAAAAATCTTTAAAAAAAAAAAAAAGATCCACTCTGGAAAGGACGAGCTGGTCCCAGCTCCTGCCTCAGACTAGCTGGAGGATTCAGCACACTGAATCGTCCTTTGAGTTTCAGGGTTGGAAGGGGCTGTAGTTGGGCCTCACATTTGATGCTTGAGAAAACATCAGGGCTTTAGCACCTTGGCCCCAGGTGTGTTCTTTCATGGAGGGGCCCGGTTAAGCTCTTCCTGTATGTTCTTCCCAAAGTTCTACACCGTGTGCTAGCTTTACTCCCATTCTGGACTGGCAAGTGTCCTCAGCCCCAGGGCTACCAAGATGGAAAGATAGTCTCCCAGAAACTTGGGGCGGGCCGGGGGGGGCAGGCAAGAGATATATTCATGATTCAGATGACGTGGAAAGTCCCAAGCAGGCAGTCCTCCCACACAGGGACCCTTGGGTCACCTGTGACATTTGCTTCATGCTCAGCAAATCTTCATGTATTGGATAGAGCCTGGGATCGGTCCTTTGAGGTGTGACATGTGGAGTTGCTGGTCTAGAGTGTGTGTTTACACTACCCAAACTCGGCAGAGCAGACCTGTACAGTCTGACAGGGAGAGGGTAGGCCCTTCTGGTGGGAATGCTGGAAATGGGGGGAAGTGAAGTATTCAGCTTTTCTGTGTAATTGATTTAATTACTTCCCTTCTTGAATGCGCGTAATCAGGATGAGACTCTTGGACTTGGAGTGGACCACAGCTAGCAAAGCCTATTGCAATGTTTGTTTTGTCTTTTGAAGACTCACCTGGCATGGGTTTGGAGCTGAGCTCTGAACAGGCCTCCTGGGATACCCGTGTGTTCATGATTGCAGCTGGGGCAGTACGGGGACTGAAAGCCTGGTCAGCCCATTAACAGGAGCCATTTTTGTGATTTTTGGCTCATTCTCCATGCCCCAATTCTCTTATCTATAAAACGAGCAGAGAACCCAGATGATCTCCAGTAATGAAATACTCTGATTCCAAGATTCCAGGGCTCTCCTTTCTGAGATTTTCTTTGTCCTTATCTTTCACAGTTTTTCTCCCTTTTTTGAATCGACCGTTGCCAAGGTGAGTCCATCATCCTACCTCCACTAAGCGGTTAGAATGTGAGGATTCCTTGCCTGGCTGACTGCCTCTCCTGAAACTTCCTTTGCTCTCCCTCTGCTGGAGATGCTGCTAAGCCGAGAAATGGCAGGCGGCCCACCTCGGAGAGTTCCACCACCTGCATTAGCAATCCTTGAATAATTAGGATCTGAGTGTACAGGGAAACCGTGGAATGCATTCAATGCTGCCCTCCAGGGTCAACCAGGAAACTGAAGACAGATGATCTGGGCAAAAAACCTCTTAAGGCAGCTTCCTGAATGGAGCAGAAACTTCTAGAACCCACCTGACCCCATTTATCTCAGCATCTCGGTTTCCTATTTTCACCAGCTGAAATCCTACCCTTCCTTCTGTCTTCTGCCCTGGGGCATGGTGCTGCCCTGGATCCAGAGGGTAATGCTGCTGGTGGTGGAGGTAGAGACAGGTGCCTTCTTACATTGCTGCCTTCCTGGCAGGGATTGTGGGTCCTCAAGTGTCCTCTGGTATATCTGCCTTCACCGTTCTCTGGGATAGGTGGCCGGTGCACTGGTTTGGTAACCTTATTAGAACCAGCGCTGCTGAGTCATTAATTCTGCAGGTGCGTTCCTGACCCTGGCAATTTCCCCTGAGGCCTCCAAACATCTGGGTGAAAGCTGGAAAATCTGGGGAAGCTAAAATGATGTCCAAAGCCCACTTGTATATTGGTCATTTTTTTTTTTTTTGAAGATTTTATTTATTTATTTGAGAGAGAGAGAGAGCATGAGCAGGAGGAGGAGAGGCAGAGGGAGAGGGAGAAGCAGGCTCCCCGCTGAGCAGGGAGCCTGCCCCTGGGCTCGATCCCAGGTCCCTGGGACCATGACCTGAGCCGAAGGCAGACGCTTACTTGACGGAGCCACCCAGATGCCCCTATCATGGTCACTCTTAGTGAGCCTTCCTCTGGTGGAATTTTACCACGACTGGTGACTGGACATACAGCCTGTTGGATGCACGTATGCAAGCAGATGGCTTCTTTGTTACGGGTAAAAATTGCTTTGTGGATTTTGTGGATTCCAGCGAGAATACCAGTTTTGTGTTGACGGAATAGCAGTTTTGTCTTAGTCCGTTTGGGCTGCCATAATGAAATACCACACACTCATTGGCTTAAAAGCAACAGACGTTTATTTCTCAGAGTTCTGGAAGCTGCAAGTCTGAGATCGGGGGCGCATGATCAGGTTCTGATGAAGATTCGTAGAGTGCGCAGCACAGGCTGCAGTCCTCACATGGTGGAAGGGGCAGGGAGCTCTGCAGAGCCTCTTTTATAAGAGCACTGATCCCCTTCCTGGGGGCTCCACCCTCCTGACCTAAGCACCTCCCGGAGGCCCCACCTCCAGATTCTGTCACATTGAGCCTTAGGATGTCAACATACGAAGTTTGAGGGACAGAAACATTCAAAGCAGAGCACAGGTAGAGATGAAGGACGTCAGGAAGGGCATGGGCTTGGTGACTTTGGTTGGGTGAGTCAGACTCAAGCATCACCTTGCTTCCTTCTAGCCCCACAGATGTCTAGAAATTGATTTCCTGCGTTGGATTGACTCTGACCCCCTCTTCTTTCCATCCTGCTTGACCTGCCGTTTACTGTTAGCAGATTCTTATTAAAAAAAATCCAGTGCCTTCCCTGCCCCAAGGTGGCCATTAGTTTTCCTGAGGGGGCCTGTTTTGGGGTTTCCTGGGAGGTGGGCGGTGTGTGGGATGCAAATGAGCCTTTGCATGGGTGGGGTTTGTGGTCATTCTTTAGCTGTGTCTTCATTCCTCTGGGAAGCATGAGGAACCCCAAATGGTGGCTGCCCCCAGTAGGAGAGGGGCGGGGAGGGAAAGGAGACAAAAGGAAAAAAAAAAAAAAGGAACAAAAAAACACTATTTCTCACATCGCTCTTTTGCAAAGGCTTATTACTGAAGATCGCCTTTCCCAGCATGTTATTTGTATTGTAAAAGTGTCCTAGTTCCTCAGGGGACTCAGAATTGCATTTTTCCTTAAAAGAGCAGGAGGAGAAGAGGATGTATTCATTTCCTGAGCTGCCCTAACAAAGCACCATGAACCGGGTGTCTTATAACAACAATTTATTCCCTGACTAGAAGTCCGGAGTCAAGGTGTGAGCTGGGTTGGCTCCTTCTGGTAGCTCCATGGGGCGGTCTGTGCCTTGCCTCTTGCTAGCTTCTAGCGAGAGCCGGCAGTCCTGGGAGTGCTTGCTGCTTCTCTTGCAATCTGGGCCTCTGTAGTCCTGTGTCTCTACGTCTTTCCATGGCTTCTTCCTCTATTTGTTCTCCTTCTGTAAGAACACCAGTCATGTAGGATTTGGAGCCCACCCTACTCCAGTAGGACCTCATCTTAACTAATTACACCTGCAGTGGTCCTTTTTCATATCACGCCACAGTCTAAGTTAGTGGGGGGTTACGACTTCAACAATCCAACCCATAACAGAGGCTTTATATTGAGCCCGAGGTAAATGGATGGGAGAGAAAAATCTTGTTGGCCAAGGGTCTTGCTGCATGGCAGGCGCTGTGCTCGGCACTTTCAGCTACTCCTGCTTGAATTAATTTGTTAGGACAGTTGTGAAGGTAGGTGTTGTTATGTCCATTTTACGGATGAGGCAGCTGAGTCTCAGCAGTTAAGTGGCTGGCCCCGTAACATACAGCCTGTCGGTGGAGGGCTGGGCTGGAATCGCGGTGTCTGATGGCCAGGTGCTCTGGGCGTTTCCGGCGTCCTTCCGTCTCTGCTGCTGCCCCTCTTTGCTGGAGTATGTCCCCTGCAGGTGTACGTGCCTTCTCCGAACATGGAGCCATGCGCAGGGCAAATGGCTCAAGTGCATCCTTACGTTATTGGTGATTAAGGTTTTTCTCCCTCTACTAGACCGGGAGATGTTGTCTTACATTTCTGGGGGAGAAGGACCCTCTATTATTGAACCTATACCCCGCTTTCTGACTATCCCCCTATCCCTCTTCAAATGCATATGTCAATTTTCTAATGGCAGTTCGTGTGCCAGTTTCAGGCACAAACCACATGGGTGTGCACACCCAAACAGTCCCCCAAAACACTAGACTGGAGCCCAGATTGTGGCTCAGAGGAACCATGGGTGTCCTGAAGGGAGAGAGAGGTACTGTGGGGTCCCTTGCCTGGTGTTCCGACAACCAGAAAGCTAGATGAGCTCGCCACCTTCTCAATCTGGCATCTCTGGACAGTATAGCCTCTTGTCTTTCTGTTGTTGTCCTTGAACTTGTTCAGCCCCCGTGAAGTTTACCAGAAGAGGAGTCTGGACCGGCAGGGAGGTCCATTTCCCCATTCTGACTTGCCGGCATTGAAATCCATGCATGATCATCATGGAAACTCTTACATATTGCATAGATCCAAGGCTGTCTTTGAGTGACAGAACTCCTGCATGGCTTGCTGGCCGTTATTTCCAAGGGAGGGTGGCTGCCGACGGAGGCAGATGGATGCTGTTCATATTCGGGGCTGCCCTGCTGGGGAATGGGTTTCCACCAGCTCCCAGAGCTGTTCGCCAGGGCTTAGCAGGTTGTGGCCGTGAGAGGCAGGACCGACCTGCCATGTGTCAGACGATTAAATCTCAGAGCGAGGAATGTGAGCTTGGGGAACAGGGCTATGGGGAATCGTCGGTTGTAAGTAAGTTACGTAGTTTATTTTAGGGGAAATTTCTATCCAGTTTAGGTTGAAACTTGATAGAACGTGCTTTTCCAAGCCCCCAGCTCTACTTGTCTGGAACGAACCCTTTCCGAACAGGCAGCTGTCCAAGCACAGCGGCCCATGGGGTCACATCTGGGCAGCACCCTGCCAAGTGACTTTAATCCCATTTGCTATGTTCCTCTGGTCTAAGTTACCCCAAACCATATGCTTGCGCTATTATTTTCCTCTAACGTTTTTAAAGGTCGTTTTATTTTATTTACATATTTGACTAGGTAATATATTCACATGGTTCAAAATTCAAAGTATGTAAGAGTTTATAATGAAAAGCTTCCCTTCCACCCGACTCCTAGCTACCTCTCTCTTCCCCAAAGAGAAGCTATATGATGTTTCCAATTTCTTGTGAGTCATTTACAGGTATATTACACACAAGTGACTGCATATGTGTGGGCGTATATCTATAAATCTATCTACATACACACATATACATCTTTTCCCCCCTTTTCCTCTTACACACATGGTAACATTCCACACATTCCATTCTGCATGGATTTTTTTTTCACTTAACAGCTATTTTTAAAGATCTTATCAGCATTTAATTGCTTCCTCATTCTTGTAACTATTTGTTTTGCTATTATTTCAGACTTACAGAAACGTTGCAGTAATAGTGTAAGAAACTTCCATATGCCCTTTACCCAAATTCACCGATTGTCTGCATTTTGCACCATTTACTTTATAATTCTTACTCCATGTATGTGAATACATCGCACGCACATTTACACCTGCACATATTTATCCTCACACGCATTTATATATATGCACACGCGTTTTTTTCTGATCCGTTTGAGAGTGTGTGGGGAGCATCACGTCCCTTTGCTGTGTGACTTCTTCAAGTGTGTCGTTCCTAAGAGCAAGGGCGTCCTCACACAGATTCAGCCTTTAATCCCGTTGTACTTAATTTATTTGTACTTTCCTCCAAGTCTTATTTTATGTTGGTTATGTGGGTATATGTTTTTTGTTAATTTTTAGGACCAACGTACCGTGGCTTTTTTTTTGTCAGAGTATAGAGGAATCAAGATGTTTTTTCGTATTGAGCCAATGAGGTGTTTTTTCTTGGATCTTTGCTGAGCTCCTGTACTTTCCCGAGCTTCTTCCTCCCGGAGCAAGAGCATTCTTCCTCGGGAATGGGAAGAGGGATTGCTCTTGATCCTGGGGACTTTGTCTCTCTGCCTCCTGATGGATCACTCGTAGAGGCTGGAAGTATACCTCTTGGACACTTTGCATCCTTATTGAGCGCCTAACGTGCATTAGGAACCTGTCCGAACTACAGGAGAAAAATCAGGCCCAGTCCCTTCCCGTAAGAAGTCTAACTCAGTTTAACAAATACTTGTAGAGCTGCCTTGTCTGGGGCAGCCATACTACCAGCCCTGGGTCTACACTCCATACTCCTGCCCGAGTTCACGCAGTGGCCTCCACTCCCCCTTCTCCAGCCCCAGCCCTCATCGCGCACTTCTGCTGGATTCGATTCTCTAAAGCGCCTCTCCAGTGGGTCACGGCCACTCCCCTAATTCCCACGCTTAATCCGTTTTCGATGACACCTCTCTCATGAAGTCTTCCCTGACTCCCATATCCCTGTTTTCTCATTACATTACCCTTTCTTAGAAGGGTATTTCCATTCTCCTTCCCACTCTCCCTTATTTCCTGTGTTCTAGAAAGAATCTAGTGCCACCTGCGCTGTCTGAAAAATAGTTGAATTCTCGATAGGCCAGCACCGCACCTGGTATGCCTCTGACCCTCAGATATTTGCAGAATTGAGCTTAATGAAAGTTAAAATGGTCATTAAGTGGTTTTGGTAAATTTATAGTTTCAAGTACTGGAGGTGTTTGGGAATGTTCACAAATGTATTAACAGCTTAAACAACTTCATTAAAAGGTGTACATATACTAACTGTCAGCTTCATTAAAAAGGCAACGCCATTAAAACACACCTTAAGGATCTTTATGTACCCAGATTCACCTTTTATCTTTCCGTTGGGCACCTGTGCATTTTTGTTTGGAACCATCTAGATTTTTTTCTCACTTACCCTTTTCATGTATGCATATTAAAGTAATTATTTTCAATGCTTAGGTAGTTTCAGGAAACCAGTTCTTGAAGAATAAATTTGCAGGCATATAGCAGAGAGATTTTCTTTCTAGTCAGATGCTGTTATAACTTCTTATATGTCTGTTTTCTGAGGGTAGAGAGCCTTAAATGAAATTCATATCTTTAGCAAGATGATTTATGTACTGCCTATTATCTACCACTTATGCCTCTCACCAATCTCCATTCCCGAACAAATTGCTTTGAAAATTTTCCTTCCCCAAGTCTTATAGATTCATGAGTCAGTTTATTTAAAGTCTAAATTTGGGGAGGACTTTTAGCAGCTGGTAGTCTATGAATTGCTAAAGCAGAAGAGATAAATGTGTAAGGTCTTTGGAATTCTGGCTTGCATTGCTCTTCTTGGGTGGCCATGGAGCACCCATTTCTACCTCATGAATATATTTTACAGGGTGTCAGCTGCTTAACCTCTGTTGGGGTGGGCTGCAGTCAGGGTGCGGAGGATGCAGAGCTGGAAACAGGCTGGTGATTGACAGGAAGTCATTATGAAGGTTCTAGTCACCTGTCCTCTCACTGACTTGCTGGGGATCTGGTCCTGACGGTCTGACACATTCTCTTTTGGTATTAAGGTGTGAGTAAGATCCCGGACTCTTAGTAGTGAGTCTTCGTATAGGATTCTGTCAGTTAAGATATTTTCGATGTCGGAAACAAAAGACCCAGCTAACAGTATCATAAACATTTAGTATCTCACATGATGAGGCCAAGGTTCATTCAACAATTCAGAAGTGAGTTCTTCCCATTTTTTTGTTCTGCCGTGTTCATGGTATTTGCTTGATCCTTAGGCTTATTTCCACACAGTGGCGCGGGTGGTAGCTGGACTTGGAGCTGTGCGCGTAGGTGCAACAAAACCTGGCCGAAAGACAAAGCCCTTTCCTGCAGCTTGCTTTTGTTCATCTGCAGTCAAAACTCTACACAGAACCGCTTTAATGGCATATCCTCTTCTTCTATTGGCTAGAGCTGGGTCACATGGCTGGCCCTAACCCAATCACAGGCAAGGAGCAGTGGGATGCTCCTGATTGGTTCGTGTCAGGCCTATTTCAGGCTTGGACAGGTGGTTCTGCAGTCCATTATCGCCCGGGATCGCAAACTTGTGTGGTCCGTGTTCTGTTGGCAAGAAAGGAGGCCCCCAGCAGTGGCTCGTGATAAGGCCGCTAGGGATTTATTATTATTATTATTTATTTTTGTTTATTTAAAAAATATTTTATTTATTTATTTAAGCTAGATCGAGCATGAGCAAGCAGGGTGGAGGGGCGGGGTGGGGGGGGAAGCAGACTTCCCGCTGAGCAGAGAGCCCCGTTGGGGGGCTCGATCCCAGACCCCAAGAACATGACGTAAATGGAAGGCAGATGCTTAACCGCTGTGCCACCCAGGCGCCCCTGGGATTTATGATTTTTAAAAATATGTCTAGGCTTGCTGATGGTCTAACAAACATTATTTTGTTTCTTGCCTTACCCAGTGGTGACATTTGGACATTTTGAATTTCTGCATTCTGGGGTGTGATATCTTAAACTTCAGAGATTCTTCCTGCAACTTTAAGACAACTGCCATAATTTTTTATGACCATGGAATACTTAAGCATTTTACACAAGGTGGAGTTAGGGCCTCACAGTAACCCTAATCATTATGAGGGGAAGAACAAACACCTTTTTTAAAGTTAAGAATAATAACAAAAAAGTGCAATAGATAATGGGCATCTCTGCAAAGTGTAGGTTTTTATGGTGGAAACTGACGTTAAAATAGTGCAAATACAAGTTCTATGGGAAAAAGTAGGAAAAGCAGATGTTTCAGCTTATCCTAGAGTTCTTTTCCTTTTTTTTCCCTAAAACAAACTTTCACATTAGGCCTGGGATAAAACATTCTTCTTTTTCCTGTCACTCCTACCGGTTAATAAAACTGTTGAAAGGACATTTTAATGAGCTGGAAACCTTATTTTTCTGGAAGTCGTCTTTGAGCATTTCGAGCATGGAAACAGTCAGGCGTGGCAGGGGGCCTTGACCTTGCCCCTCTGCGGCTCTCCCTGTCCCAGTGCTCTCTGCAGGGAGATAGATGAGGAGCTGACAAGCGGTCTCAGATTCGGGGCAGCATCTTTCCTAGGAGCAGATCCCTTGCAGGTGTGCTGTGTGCATGGCCTCTTGGGGTTGGCTTCCCCACACGGGCTGTCATCAAGGCGGTGATGGGCCCGAGTGACCAAGGGTGACCCCTCATGTCTGCCGGGGGGGGGGGGGGTGTTCTGCANTTTTCTAGCACAGTTTTTTGTTTTTTTTTTTTAAGATTTTTTTTTATTTGAGAGAGAGAGAGAAAACATGAGTGGGGTGAGGGGCAGGAGGTGAAGCAGACTCCCCACTGAGCAGGGAGCCCCATGTGGGGCTCAATCCCAGGACCCCAGGATCATGACCTGAGCCGATGGCAGACGCTTAACCGACTGAGCCACCTAGGCGCCCCCTAGCACAGTTACAGATGCCTGGTGCCGAGGATAGTCTTGAAATGTACGCTTGGCAGGTATTTCTGTTTTGCTTACTATTTCTTTTCTGCCTATAAAAGTCATTTTTGTTGGAGAGAATGGTGAAATATGGAAAGGCACAGAGAAGAAAACAGAAGAAGCCCAAATCCCACCCCTTGCAGATTGTGGCTGTTCACATTTCTGTCCATCTTTTTACCGTCCTTATCGTGCATATCTCTGCCCTCCCTCCCTTTCTCTCTTCCTTTTTTTTTTTTTTAAAGATTTTATTTATTTATTTGACAGAGTGAGACAGCCTGCGAGAGAGGGAACACATGCAGGGGGAGTGGGAGAGGAAGAGGCAGTCTCCTAGGAGGAGCCTGATGTGGGGCTCGATCCCAGGACCCCGGGATCACGCCCTGAGCCGAAGGCAGATGCTTAACGACTGCGTCACCCAGGCGCCCCTCCCTTTCTCTCTTCCTTTCCCTCTTTCTTTCTTCTGTCGGCACATGTTGAGGACCACACATGATATAAGTATAACACTGTATTTTTTTTCTCCCAGTTAATATACAGTGTGGGATGAGACTGATCAATTCAAACCCCAGCTCCTCTTCTAAGCAGTGTGTATATTTCTGTGCCTCAGTTTTCCTAATCTGTGAAAGGGGGTAATGGCTGTTTGAGGACTGGTTGTAAAAAATCCCAGTGGGTTGCTAATTCCAGTGTCCAGGATTGATGTCTCTTGGCAGGTGTTCCCTTATATCTCTGTGACCAAACTCTATCCCACTGACATCTCCCCCGTAACCCCTTGCCCAGCTGTAAAGTAGGGCTGAAAACCCTAGTTTTCAGGAAGAGGAAGGCAGGATGTCCCAGGTAGCTTAGGACAGGGCTTCTCAGCCTTAGCACTACTGACCTTTTGGGCTTCAGGCTTTGTCGCATGAGGGGCTGTCCTATGCATTGTAGGGCTCTACCCCTTAGATGCAGGTAACCCCTCCCCCAACTCCAGACGTTGTTGACATTGCCTTTGCTTGAGACCCACTGGGCTAGACTAGTCAGGATTTATCACCCGGGGCTACCCATGGCCCCCCTGAACAAAACTAATAGGCAGCCAGGATGAGCCCACTTGAAGGTCAAGCCTGGGCTCTGACTGCCCACATTCCCAGACTCTCAATATCAGGTATTTTGTCTCAAGATAGAAGCTGCAGGATCCCGCTGTCCTAGGTAGGAGGAATCCAAGGGAAGATCTCCCCGTGGTAATGTAACCCCATCTCAGCCAGGGCCACTGCCTGTCCTTGCTTGACTCCAGGGGGAGACACCTGTGGTCCCAGTGAGTTATCAGGGGAGTGGATCACGCCGTAGGACATCCTGAGCGGTGACATCACTCCCCTTTTGTCCCAAGCTGAGGGCAAGGCAGCTTCCCACAAAATGCTTCTACCGCAAACTCCCCCAAATTGAAGACACCTGGGTTCTCGTGGTCCTTGGATGCCCCATAAGGAAGGGCAGCTGAGCCCATTCCCTTCTCAGAGGCCAGCGCGGCAGCAGGAGCCCTCCCTCCACCTGGCCGGGCTGCTGAGCTCAGGGACAAGGAGCAGTCACATGGAACCCTGCTTGGTTCCCATGCACAGCTGGGCCCAGGGCGGCACCTCAGGACATGGGACGTTTGTCACATGTAAACCATGTGCTTCATAAATCTTGCTTCTGCGGGCGAGCTGTCCTGACCTGGAAAGATGGCTCGGCCCAGCTGGATGGCCCTTTCTCCCGCCTGTGCTTCCCCCCAGAGGACTTAGCGGCAGGACCATGGTGGCGCAGCAGACCTCCTGGGGGCAGCGGGGAGTGTTCTGAGGCCACCTGCCAGCTGTCAGAGGGCAAGCGTTTTCATTCTTTCCCAGGATGATCCAAAGTGGAAAATGGTTGGGGGTCCAGTCTGGATGGTCCCCCGGCCCCTCGAAGGCACGCAGCTCAACAGTACAGAATGACGCCTCTGTGCACACACTTCGGGTTTTAGGTTTTACGGTGGACGAGAAGCGTTTTTGAATCATGACTCAGGTTGTAGAGGGATGGGATGTGCCGTCGATTTCTGCTCATGGATGGAGAGTTTATTCCTGAACCCACAGATGCCTAGAGGATGTTGACTGACGCCGTCCTGGGAATCATCCAGTTAGAGCTTCTCGAACCTCTGTATGGTTAGGTGGCCGGGCCGAGCTCAGAGGACAGGCTCTGGAGAGGGCTGTGACCTACCCTCACCAGCTGTGCGACCTCACATGGGGCACGTGTCCTCTCTGTGGCTCAGCGTCCTCAGCTGCAAAATGAGGATATGGTAGCCCCTGCCTCAGAAGTGTTCTGAGGACTGAGTGTGCCTCGACCATTTTCTGACCCATGGTTAGCACTCAGTAACTGGTGTCCAAATTGTCGGCTCTGCACTGCATCCTTGGGACACAAGACATGCAAGACCCGTCCCTTCAGGAGTGTGCTGTCTGCAGAATGCAGGCTGTCCTTGGGGGTGTGGGAGCGGTATGGAGGGTCCTGATGCCGTCACGGCTAGTAGAGTCCCCCAGAGGGAAGATGGCCACTCGAGGTTTGAGGTTCGGGCTGTCCATTTTGGCTCGTAATTCTAGAGTTAGCCTTTGGCTTCTCCCTGTCTCCCATATCGCCACACGCTCAGGCAACGGTGGTATTAAACATTTCTCAAACATTAAGCTGCTTTGCCCCGGGATTACCATCAGGATTTTATAGGCTCCTAGAAAATCTCCATGAATCATAAGATGTTCATCCAACAGCCTCCTGATATCTGATTCATGGTGCGGCCTCTACTGTAAGAGATGAGGCTGGCCTGCACCCGAGAACCACCCGGGGCTGCTCTCCTGGGACCAGTTGGAATGCGGCCGGCTGCAGAGTAAGGAGTGGGAAGGCAGCTTGGAGCCCAGACTTGCTCTTGGCTCTCTGTTCCTCTGTGGGGTTATTATCCCCAGGGTGGCCTTTGGGCCTACCTCACCACTTACAGTCTTTTCTTTGTCTTATAGAAGCAGTTTTACCTGTAGGCTCCATTCCTGGGCCACGAATGGCAAAAGAAGGGAGTATCTCTGGCGAGTTCATCACCTGGCCATCACTTGCAGGGGTGGGGGGCTTGGAACATGAAGATTACATGGCTGGGGTCACGATCCTTGATGGTATATAGACTCCCCTTCCTGGGAATCTGAAATTTCAGGACACATAGCATTGTGGCCTTCAGGGGTTGGCTGAATAGCTGGGCCTCAAGCAGGTCTACCCAGGTAGAAAGTGGTGGATGAAGGATTTGAGACCCACAGTGTTCCGCTCCTGCAGACGTCCACAGATCCTTTCTGTTCCTCTCCCTGATTTTCACACTGGTGGAGAAGAGCCAATGATCAAGTAAGGTCCTTGCTCCGGAGGCAGCTGGGGTTGGAGGCCACTCACGGTTGCCAGCCCCCGTGAACTTGACGAGCGGGTATGGAAGTCTTGATGTGTCGAGCTCGTACCTGTTGGGTTTGTGCCCTCCGATGGAGTAGGGAACAAAGCAGACGCAGCCCCCATGCTCGCAGCCTTCTGCTGGAGGCCACGGAGGGGAGAAGAAGATCAACGGACCGGAGGGGACAGCATGCTTGGTGGGTTTTCTGACTCCTTGTTCAGCAGTGCTCAGCCATCAGGAATGCCTTGGTTCATTCCCTTTTTCCAAGGCTTTCCAAGGGTCTGCAGGTCTCGTGCTGGACTCTGCTTTCCCACCTGCTGGGACGAGGAATGTGGTGTGTGGTCCTCTGTGCGGATGTGTCCGACTCTCACGGTATCAGCCGGCTCTGCCATACTCTCCCCTCGCTGCTGGCTTTGCCATTCTCAAGTGCTCGCGGGACCAGTGCCGCCGCCGCCATGGGTAGAGCAGTGCATCAGTGCCCTTTGGGATCCCGGCGTGAATGGGGGAGGCTGGCACAGAGCAGCTGCTTCTCCGCTGAGACCCCCACAAAGCAAGGAGTGAGTCTCACCATCATCAAACTGTGACATGTGTTTGAAAATAAAAAAGTTTTAATTAGAAGGAGCATTTCTCAGCCTCAACCTGGTGCTGGCTTGTCTTAACATCGAGACGAAAATAAACTGGCTGCAGCTTCTTGGCACCAGACCCACTCTGCCATTTACACACTGACTCTTGGGTTGGCGTGTGTGGTGGAGCTGAGTGCGAGTCTTTTCGAGAGCTCCGATGCCATAAAACGAAGGGGAGGGATGGTGTTTACCCCTGGGTGGTGGGGTCTGTCGTACCATTTGCTTCGGGACCTGGTGTTGGCCTAGTTGTGTTCACTTATGTGTGCAAAATGCCTCTTCTTTATAAATGCAGGAGCCCTGAAAGGCAGCGGGCAATAGTGTAATGCGAGGCCCGTGGCTTTTGGAGGCAGCCCTGGGCTCATCTTCTCGTTCCTCGGCTGTGTGGCCTCGGGTGGGTCGTGTAGTCTCTGAGCTTCTGTACCCTTATTGTAAAATTGGTGTAACACCTTCTTTCCCAGGCTGACGATGATGTTTCTAGATCATATATGCACAGTGCCTAGCACAGTACGATGGGCGAACGGTACCCATTTGTATTATAAGTTGATTGTGAGTGCAGTTCTTACCTTGCTCTGGGTCACGGCCACGGTCTCCCACGGTGTTTTCGGCACCAGGGTGGCCTTGACTGTGGATGCTTCTGGTCTAGTTAAGGACTGGCAGGCCTAAAATTCACTACGCCAGATGCACAGGGGCTGGCAAGTGGGCGTGTCCCTAAATGCCAGCCTGTGCTTCCCGTCAGCCTTCTGTCCTGCCCGCGGCTCCCACCCTGCACTCTCCCCACCCGCCTCCTGGCAAAAGCCATCACACACACAAACAAAGCATAGTCACTCAGCCTAGGGAATAAAGAATAAGCCCATAATAACACTTTCTTGGTTTCCTTATGCCAGTCCCAGGTGACGGAAAGGCTGGCTCTTGAGGGGTGTGCGCAGAGCAGAATTTCACAGTCAAGATACGTGATTAGCAACAGGTCCCCCCTTGGGCTCTGGGTTGGGTTTTATTATTGAGCTGAGGAGGGATATGGTGGTCATCCAAACTCACTTTCTTCTTAAATGCAGGAATTCCTCCCCTCCCTCTTTTTTCCCCCCAGGAATCCGTTTTAAAACATCTCTGACCTGTCGGCCTCTATCTGTACCCCTGAATACCACTGGACAACCAGATTCTCTCACAAAGCAGCCCCTTTCCCATCTTTGGGGGCATCTCTAATTTTCGCTGGCCCTGAGCTGAAATCCTTCTTCTAGTGAGCTCACCGATGGGCTGGTAGCCGTCAAGAATCTAGTGAGCTCACCGACGGTCTGGTAGCCATCAAGATTGTTGCTGTGTCTTCCCTATACCTTTCTTTCAGGTTAAATTTTGCTATTTCCTCAAGGTCTCAGTCCTTGGGCTTTGTTTTTAGACCACACAGGATTCTTGCTGCTTTCGTTTTGGGGTTGCTCTCCAGATTGTCAAAGACCCCCTTGAAATGGCTTTCATTTCCTGTAACTAATCCCGTTACTCCAGCTGTGTTTTGACCATTAACCTTCCATTCTCTAGATGCATTTTTAAAAAGATTTTATTTTTAAGTAATTGCTTCACCCAACATGGGTCTCAGACTTGCAACCCCGAGGTCAAGATTTGCATGCTCTGCCACTGAGCTAGCCAGGCGCCCCTCTCTAGATGATCCTTAGCTTTTTTCTTTTTTAAAAAGATTTTATTTTATTTGTTTGTCAGAGAGAGAGCGAGTTCACAAGCAGGGGGAGCAGCAGGCAGAGGAAGCAGACTCCCCCTTGAGCAAGGAGCCTGATGCGGAACTCGATCCCAAGACCCTGGGATCATGACCTGAGCTGAAGGCAGATGCTTAACCGACTGAGCCACCCGGGCATCCCACATTCTTAGCTTTCATAGCCTGCATTTTTCTCTTTTTTCTTTTGTAGCCGTGTGACCCTGTTGTCTCCTTTAGCTTCCTGTCACCCAGACAGTGTGGATTCCATTGGAACCCGTCTTCCCTGCCTGGGCCTGTGCTGTTGGTTGCATTTAAACTTACAGGTAGAAGTTCGTGTAGATCCAGAAGTTTTCAGTGTGTCTAGATCTTGTTGAGTCAGCAGTCATGGTGTTCGTTTGTTCTATAGTTTGGACATAGGATGGTTTCTTAAGAAGCCATTCATTTCAGAGTACCCCCTCCTCTTTAACCCTGAAGTTCAACGATGCGGACTGCCACCAGCACGTCTAGACCATGGGCAGGTAGAAGAAAGAAGAGAGAAGGAAGAAATATGGATCTCTTGGGGGAAGTGGAGAGTTCCCACCATTTTTTGTTTTTTTTTTTTAAAGTACTGGCAGTTCCTTGGTGTCTACAGGCCGACAGACAGTGTCTGTCTCCTTGAGTTCTGGGCTGGTCCTTCTGTAGGACTGTACTTGAACCAGCCTCACCAATGAGCCTTTTGTAGTCGGAGTTTCCCCAGCACAGAGAAGCTGTGCCTCCTGGTAGTTGAACAGGTGGCTGAGTCCTGTTGAGCTTGCAAAGCCCAGACCTACTCACCTTTAGTAGTTTTCATTGGTAACTCACTGGATTTTCCCTTCCTTCCCACTGCAGATCTTTACCAAAGACATGCCCCCCCGCCCCCCTTTTCCCCTCTTCTTCTTCTTGTATATTTGACCTGCTATAAGTCAGAACAGAGATTTTTACTGGAAGAGTGTAGGATTTGCTGTGAGAGGACCCGGCTTGGACTCCTGGCTACCCTGCCCCAGGAGTCCTGGGAAAATAGCCACGGGGCAAAACCCTCACGAGCCTTGGCTGCCTCCCTCCTTGGTACCCGGAGTGAGGTGGCAGTGGCATGAGATCACAGTGACAGAGTGATACGGAAGGCACTGTTGAGTTTTGAGGGGTGATAAGTAATCACCCGTTCTCTTCCCAGAGTTTAGAGCCAAGAGACAAGTAGGACAGAGAATCTGGACAGCTGGGCGGTGAGAACATCAGCATTACTACAGATAAAGCTGGTTGGAGAGCAGGCTGAGAGGTGAGGAGCCAATGGGCTCGTTCACCCTCTTCCCGACTTGAAGGGCCGACCAGCGCTGGGAACAGGGCGGAGAAGGAAAGGTGAGTCCTGACGATGATCGGCTCCGGAAGAAAGAGTTCAGAAGGCAGTCCACCAACCAGGAAAGTCCGCTTCTTCCTTGGAAGGAATGACTGAGGGAATGTGGAAAGAGTGCTTGTCTCAGTTTCCTGGGGCCGCCATAACAAAGTACCACACATGGTGGTGGTGGTGGTGGTGGTGGTGGTGGTGTGTGTGTGTGTGTGTGTGTGTGGCTTACACACCGGAAATTTATTGTCTCTCAGTTCTGGAGGCTGGAAGTCCAAGATCAAGGTTTCTTGTGAAGGCTGTGAGGGACTGTCCGTTCCGTGCCCTATCCCTGGCTTTTGGCAGTTTGCTGGAAGTCTTCGGTACTCAGTGGTGTTCCCTGGCTTGTGGAATTTTCATCCTGATCGCTGCCTTTTTCTCTATGTGGGTGTTCTCCCAGTGTGCCCATCTACTTTTAAACTTCCCCTTTTATAAATAAGGACTCTATTCGCCATTGGCCTTATCTTAACTGATAACATCTACAATGACCCTATTTCCAAATCACATCCAAATCAGATGAGGTGGTAGGGGCTAGGACTTTGACATTTGAATTTGCGGGGAACACAGCCCAACAGAACAGAGGTCTAGCTCTTTCCTTCCAGGAGAGGGGAGAGAGATTCTATCCCTTGTGAGGTATTAGTACCCAGTAGGTGCTCAGTAGTTCGTTTTCTTTTCTTATGGACTGAGCTGTGTCTCCCTATTCCTTCCCACCTCCCCTTCCCCCCCAATCGTATGTTGAAGCCCTAACTCCCCATGTAACGCTATTTGGAGATAGGACCATTAAGGAGGTAATTATGGTAAAATGAGGTCAAAAGTGTGGGGGCCTAATTCAATTGGGATAGTGTCCTTAGAAGAAGAGGAAGGGGGCACCTGGGTGGCTCAGTCGGTTAAGCATCTGGCTTTGGCTCGGGTCATGATCCCAGGGTCCCGGGATTGAGCCCCGCCATGTGCTCCCTGCTCAGTGGGGAGCCTGCTTTTCCCTCTGCCTCTGCTGCTCTCCCTGCTCATGATCTCTCTCTCTCTCAAATAAACAAAATCTTAAAAAAAAAAAGAGAGAGACACCAGAGCTCCTCTGTCTGCAAGCATGTGCACAGAGGCAGGGCTGCGTGAGGACATGCGAGGAGCCCGCCGCCGAGGAGCCGGGGAAGACAGGTCTTCCCAGAAGCCAACTCTGCTGACTCCTTGCTCCTGGGCCTCCAGCCCCCAGAGCTGTGAGACAACGTGCTTCCGTTGTGTGCGGCCCCCCCCCCCGTGTGTGTGGTACTTGGTGGGGTGGCCTGGGCCGATCCAGATGCTTCCCTTTCTCCCAAAGGCGACGGTGTGTGCGGCTCCGTTTCCAGTAAGGTGGGCATTGTTGGGGTCAGGGCCGGGGAGCCTGCCTTTGCTCTGGGCCAGGGCAGGGCAGGGGCTTCTTAGCTGGGTTATTTCCAGCCCCTGTCTTCAGTTAATGGATTGGATAGCTCAGGATGAGAAAGTTTGAGCCATTTCCTCGAAGCCACTTTAGCAGATTAGACAGTGAACCCGAGGGTGAATCCCAGTGCTCTCAGAGCTCGCTTGGGTAAATCCAGGACAAATATATTTAATTCCTTATTTAAAAATGCAATTCACAGTGACATGCGGATGTCGTTGAGTGGCAAAGAAATGAAACAAAGTGGGTCAGTGACACACTGCACTGTTTTGTGATAAATGTAGGTTAACTGATTTAATGGAAAGCCACAATCGAAGGGAAAGTGGACTTGAAAAGCTTAAGCCCTCGAAAAATCTCCGGCTACCCACTTATGTCTAGGAGAGAGTAGTGCTGTTCTTCGAGCCTAAACCTTTTATCAGTAAATTCTTTTGTTCTGCCTTAAGTTAAAACTGTTGCTTTAATTTAAAATATATTTATTGGATGGTGATTATGTGCCTGGCTTTGTGCTAGGCATTAAGCACCGGGCGCTAAGATGTAGAGTTGCTGTCCTGCATTGGCTGACAGTCCAGTGGGGCTGGCTTAAGGGAGCGCGCTCTGTTGTAGGCGTTACCTGAGGGGGCAGAGGGACGTGGTTGCAGCATGCTGTGGGAGCATATTGCGGGACGGTGGTGTCCCACCCAGACCGAGGGCAGACACCACGGATGGCTTTCCTAAAAGAGGTGAGACTTGAGCTGTGTTTGGGGCAAGAAGTCCTTGGTCTTCAGGCAAAGCTGAATAATGGTATGTCAGGCAGAGAAAGCAGTATCAACGTGGAGATGTGGGAGGCCAGCCCACTTGGAGGACTGTGTGCATACTGCCTCTTTGTCTTTCTACCCTTCTTTTCCTCCTTCGCTTTCCTCAGTGGTGTTTGGTAAGCTGCCTCTGCAGGATGACTAAAAAGGCCTGATTTGTAGGCTTTGCCCATTTCCGCGGTATAAGGATTCCCTCCATGACTGATTCCAAGCTACCAACATGGTGTTGAATTCCCCCCCCCCCACCAAATTTCTAAAACTACAACAGTTGGTCGCAGCCTGTATGGTCCTAATCAGTAGGCCACTGCCTCCCATCCACCCATCATCTGTCCGTTCATCCAGCCATCATCCATCTATCCATCACCCATCCATACACGATCTGTCCATCCATCCTTCCATTATCTATCCATCCTTCCTATCCCTCATCCATCCATCCATCATTCATCCATTCATCCTCCCATCACCCATTCATCCATTCTTCCCTTTTTCCATCATTCATCATCCACCCATCCATCTGTCCATCTGTCCATCCATCATATCCATCCATCTACAAATGTATTTTTAACTAACAGAATCTTAGAAATAAATCATGTTACAGATTTTAGAGTTCCTTTAGTCGAGTCTTCTCATTTTATAGGCAAGAAAACTGATATTGAGAGAAAGGAAGGACTTAAAAATCTATTTGCAGAACTGAGATCAGGACTGTGGTCTTCAGAATTTAGGTCTGCAGCTGCTGCTCTTGAGTTAAGAGTGCACAACCTCAAATATAGCTTGGTAATTTCCAGGTTGGAACGATGTGGAATCCGTGTTGTACACACCACACTTCTGTAAGGCCCTGCTTTTCTGTGATAGTCCTATGGCTCATCGAAGTCGTTTTGTTGTCTCTGTAGTTGCTGGTTCCCAGTAGGCCCACAGTTTCCTTCACAGGGGGTTCAGAATGTCACAGTTGAAATTACATTCTTCTCCCAGTTTGTAGCAGTGAGCTTCAGAATTTAATTTAGCACTTGGTTCTTGCTATTTATTCCATCTTTGGTGTTTCTGGATTTTATTGGCCTCTCTCTCTCTCTCTCTCTTTTTTCTTTTTGGTGCTATAGACGTCTCTCCTTTGGGACTCCCAACTCAAGCCACCCATTTGTGGTCTTAGCTAAGTTGCTTCTTGGGACCCCATTTTTCAACTCCATACCTGGAGTTGAAAATGTATTTCCTCCTTCTTGGGCTTCTCGCAGTGTGTCCTGGAGCTCTCGGGAGATGAATAATTGACCCTGCTTTTGATGGTCTTTCAATTGTTGTTAACTCTGAGAGAGGAAGGGTCACTCTTCCTCTCTGAGAAGCTTTATTTTGAAATCACGGACAGACGGGCTGGTGAATTGAATGCTCCAGAGGACTCTGTTTAAAATGAGCTTCTATGTTGTAACGTTGAGTGAGAAGAGCAAGTTGCTGAAATGCGCATAGCACGCCACTTTTGTAAAAGAGTAATAAGCAAACAGATTGGTTACCTCTGGATGGTGGTGGAAGGTAGAAATGAGTTGGAGAGAAAACTTGCACCTTTTAACTTCATATGTTTCTGTATTGTTTAATTTATTTTTATGTTTAATTAGAAACATGTAACATAAAGCCAATCCAGACTAAACAGCCTGCTTGTATTTTAAAAGGCTCATCTGGGCAAGGGCGATAAACTTTCTGATGCCTTCTTACCACAATTTGCCGTTTGCCCAATAAAAAGTTTACAAGTGTCTAGTTTATAAATTGTAGCCTAACAATTTTAGATACAATTAATCTTGGTTGCTAGAAAGTGGTAATTGCACGGGTATTCAAACCTGTTCAATAAGGGCAGAATTTAAACCTAAGCTTTTCTGTGAATTCTCCCTTTACCTAATAATTTTTACCAATTCTTTCCTAATGAGGTTAATCATCTACTCGAATGCACTGCCTAAGCTGGTCATTATTCAGGGCTTCCAACAGAGATTCTAAAAACCTCCTGGAGACATTCTGTGAGCTGACATAGGGTCATTATTTTTTTTTCCAGCACTCCTTGACTGTGGTGCTCTCAGCTGCCGTGGAAGGGGAGAGTCATTAGATTTCACGGGCTTCCCGGGAATAGCATCCTGTTCGTGATACCAGCGATCCTGCCTTCCCCACCCCTTTCCCCTTAAATGAACTTCTTTCCTGTACTTGGCAGTTCTTTCCTCGTCTTTAGAATGTCCTTTGCCATTCCTGTTCTCAAATTGGGAAAAATAAATTTAGTCCCACTCCCGGTGGCCCAGAGCATTTGAAAAGGCAGGAAGGTGTGGATATTTACAAGAAATTGATCACTTTGAAATAGTCTAAAATGGAAAAATAATGGCACTTCTTACTTGGGTGTTTGCAAAATGATGCAGTTTGTCTCTGCCTGCTGTCTCTTATCAGAATAATTTTTAGAACCGTGCGGACTGGGTGAACGCTATGTTATTGATACAAAAGCACAATTGTTGATTATGCCAGTGGAGGAAAATAATCCCTCTGTTTCGTGCTGTCTTTTAAGTTATTAGGTTGAACTGTCTGAATTGCCAAACCGAGCTACTGCAAGGGAGTTTTATCCCGTTCAACCTAAGAGAGCTTCTTTGCTGAGTTGTTAGACATCAGAAATAGTGTTTACATTAGGAAAGGCATGGGACGGCCGTGCTTTAAGGAAATGGGACATCCTTTTTTTATTTGAACCTGTCTCTCATGGTTAGCGTTCACTTAGTTGACACTTGGTTGTTGCCTCACTAGCTTTCAGAGAGTATCTAGAGCAAAATTGGTTGCCTAGCAACATGCTCCAGCCCAGGAGGGTTGGAGAATGGGTCAGTGATTAACAATTATGTACAATCAAGTTTAAAAATGCATAGCAGCCTGCAACATTCACGCTCTGACCACCGGAAAGTCTCAGCATTCTGCCGGACCGGCTGTGTGGCTATTGTATGTGAATTTATTGCAACTGTGGTCTGGACCTTATGGTTGCAAGCCAGAAACACTTTGCTCTGGACTGAAAGAGGCAGTTGGTGCCCCTCTGTACGTTGATCCATTTTGCAGAAGCATCTGACACCCATCATTGAGTTGGCTGTCTATCTGGACGCTCATCTCCTTGGAAAGTGAAAAGAGAAAACGAAGAATTTGGATATTTATGAATGTTGTCATCTCAACAAACTTGGCCCCTATTAGTGAATCTGTAATTTACCCAAGAACAAGTACATACAAAACGACTGACAACGGCTCACTCAGCCCGAACCACTCTTCCCAGATTTACGAATGCTGTGCAAATGTTCTTCCTGAAATGGCCCCAGCCCTTAATCGTTTCTCTTCCTTCCGTTCCAGCAAAAGAGAAGACAAATTTTGCCTAATCCAGTCCTTACTTAATCTTTCTGTCAGCACAAATATCGATGGTGTAAATCCTGAAACGGCAGTAAAGCTAGGAGGCATTTTTATAACTCTGGCAAAGCTAATAATGCACATTTCTTTGTTGAGAATCATTGAGTTTAATTGGCTAATCAATTTTTAGGCCCTTTCCATTTGTATTTTGTTTAATCAACAAAAATAAATCGCCCTGCCAACCTTGAAAGCTCCAAGTCGGAGAACAGTGGCAAATACTCCGTTTGTCCTGCCAAAAGTGCTTTCCAACAGAAATGTCTTAATTGAAGATGATTTATATTCAGAAGCGGGGATGTTTTATCATTTGTCTGAAGAAGGAAAAAGCTGTGTAAGCAAGCAGTATGCAGCCGTTTTAGGCATTGTTTTTGACATTTATCTACTCTCTTTATCCCTCAGACGTTTCTATACAAACGACCTTCCCTAGTCCTTCTCGCTCATGATTCAGGCTCCAGCTCCTGAAGTAGGTGTCAGGTGCTTTCCAGAACTTTTGCTTACCCCCAGTTTTTGCAGAGAGCTCTTCTAGAACTGAGGCCTTTGCTCTTTTCTCCTGGGTTTTCCTGTCTCCTGACTCCTGTCTCTGGGCCTCTGGTGGGAGATGGCTGACTTCTTGGTGCTGGAGGACAGGCCCCGTTCACCTTCCCCCCACTGGGAAGTGGGCCCCTGCCTTGCTTTGTGGGCATGAAGACCTTGGGAGCCACGGCTGGCTGTGGGGTCTCGGTCCACGGTGGGGGTGAGGGGGCTTTGATCGGGGCAAGCGACACACTTCCCTGAGAGTGGCAAGAATTCGGGGTTTGCTTTTGCTGCCTTCTCTGCCCTCTGGGGAAGGAGGGATGACAAGAAGCAACACTGATTTCATGCCTCCGTGATGTGTTCCCCTTTCTTAACAACACCCCTGTGTGGTAGCTCCGGCCCCAGGTTTAGATGAGGGTCCCAGGACGTCTGTACCAGCTTGTATGTGGGGCGGCTGCACCTGGTGTTGTTTCCAGTTGTCTTCCCATTTCACTGGCTGCTGGAAGCTGGCAGAGAACCCCCCTCCCTCCAGTATCACTGACCTTGGGTTTCCCCGGCAGGGCTCCTGGGGTACAGGTGCCTACAGCATGGGTGGTGGCCACGGTTTGTGACTGTTTGTTGTGTGTCTAGCAGTGTTTTGAGAGCTTCACATGGACTCATTCATTTGATCCCCACTCGGCTATTAGCTCCTGCTGCCCTCATCTTACAGATGAGGCACAGAGTGGTTGGGGGATGGCCTCAGGGTCACATGGCTAATCGTTGGGAACACCGGGATTTGAAGCCAGGTCATCTGACCCAGCACCCATGCTCATTGGGGTCCACCTCCCACTGGATATACCCTCGGTCTGTTCAGCATCCTGCATGCCTCCAGCGCAGGAAGGAAGCAGCTAAGATGAAAGGCGAAGGACAGTAGGGCGGTTTGATGGAACTTGCTTTGGACTTGGTTTTGGACAGTAGAGGCCATTGATGGGCTCACTGCCTTGATTCTTGGCTCATTCCTTCATCTTCAGTCGGTTGGAGTGGGAAGGCCCGCAGCAGGTCAGATCGCTTAACGTCCCGATGAGGATAATACTGCCGAGAATAGTTTCTGACGCCAGGCCCTGTCCAGGGTGTTTTGCCTCAATTAATCACGAGTTTTCCATCCGTCCGATTAGGTAGATGCTGTAGTCCTCATTTTACAGAGGAGACAATCTGCAGTGTTGAATGTGCACGTGTATTGTAATTTTAGGAACATTAACATACAAAACACAGCTTCGAGTCGCGGACATATGGTGCTTGGCTCGTGGGCCGGTGGAGGCAGTGTTTGGCTGCTCTTTGGAGCACAGATGCCTCCTTATTAGGCGGTCCTTGGAAACCAGCTTAAATGTGCAGGGCAATACCATAGCCAGCATTAATTGAGTTCTTACTGAATGCCAGGCACTGTTTTAAGAACTTGGCATGACTTTTTTTTAAATCGAAAGAGAGCTACTACGGTTATGAATATACCTGATTTCTACGTGAGGAAACTAAGTCAGAAGGGTAGTTTAACTTACCCAGGTCAGTATACGAAGAGGCCAGGAGTCAGCTGAGTCCATCGGGCTCCTGAGCGGGGCCCTTCAGCACAGACGCCTCTGCCTCTGCGCTAAGACCCCTGGTCCAGCGGGGGAGGGTGGTGGTGTGGGGGAGGGGCTCAGTCACTGGGCTCCGTGTGGGTCAGAGGCTGTGTGGTCCCGTTCAGGGGCCCTGGCCCACGTGGCTGGTCAGTTTTTTGGGGCATCCTCTGTGGTGTGGAATTGGAGGTTGATTTTTCTCAGTCTTTTGTAGGCTTCTGTTCATTTGTAGCCATGACCATCCCAGTGGGGAAGAAAATTAAAAAGAGCTCGGATATGAATTATAAAACATCCCTGGGAAGGCATTCGGAGTGTTGGATGCACATTTTCTCATTGACCCCCCACCCCCACCCCAACCCTATGAGGTACATACTGAATGGTGGTCTCCATGTTGCAAAGGGGAAACAGTGGCTCCAGGGAGGGCCAGCCACCCTTCTGGAATCCTGGTTTACACAGCAGGGGAGGGGCCTGGGAAGGGAAAGGCTGGTTCCACGTGGGGGGTTCTCCCCTGCCCCTGGGATGGGACGTCAGCTCTGCCAGTCTGCTGCTTTTCCCCTCCTGCTTTGCCCCCCCCCCCCCGCTGTCCTGTGCCTCAGTGTCCCCAGCTTTTCAGAACAAAAAGATGAGATTTTCCTCGGCCTGTGACTGTTTTTGCTTTTGCTTGTGCATCCGAACACCTGCTGAGTTGATGAGCTTTTGAAATGTCTCTTGGCTCTTGGGAGGGAGCTGTGAGTGACGGGCGGGAACACACCATCCCAGCTGCCTTGAGGAGTGGGTGGTGGCCGGGGGGTGGGGTGGGTGCGTGGGTCCTCCTCCAGCCCGGCCCTTGATGGGGGGAGGAGGTCCTGTGTTTGCTCGTGCAGCCCGCACAGGTACCCATCGTCCGCCTGGTCATTTCTTCTCCTGGCCAGACCGGGGCTGTTTCTGCGCTGTGTTTCTCTTACAGCATTGGCTCCGCATGTTGGGGTCAACTTTTGAGAATACAACTTAATTTTTGACCTTTTTCTTTCCTGGAGTTTGCTTTTCAGAAAAAATACATGTATGCTTTTATATATAATTCTGGATATGAATTCTGGATTTTCACTGGCACCCTCACACCCAAAGCCTCCTTAGCCATATCCTACCCTCCCGGTTCATACCACGAAGTCTAGCTTAAAAATTGGGTTTTCTTTTTTCTCCCCGCCACTCAATTGCAGGCAAGTATGGAACATTAAAATTTTGATTTTCTGCCCCCCTTCTCTTTCCACTGTTGTCAGTCAGAGGCCTGTCAGGAAAAGATAGGGCACACTCAGAGAGGTGAGAGAAGAGAGTTGAATGCAGGTGTCTGTCTCACAGGGTCAGGGAGCAGAGAGGGGGCGTGAGGTGCTGGGGCTACCTGGGGAAGCCCCTCTGTCTTCATCTGTTCAGGCTGCTATAACAGGATACCACAGACTGGGATACTGATAAATGACAGAAATTTATTTCTCACACTTCTGGAGCCTGGGAAGTCCCAGACTGTGAAGACACTGCAGATTTGGTGTCCGGTGATGGGCCACTTGTGGGTTTAAAGATGGCCGTCTTTTCCTGTGTCCTCGTGGGGTGGAAAGGATGAGGGAGCTCTCTGGGGCTCCCCCCTCTCCTTTTTTAAAAAAGATTTTATTTATGTGTGTGTATGTGAGAGAGAGAGAGGGCACAAGCTGGGAGGAGGGGCAGAGAGAGAGGGAGAAGCAGGCTCTCAGCTGAGCAGGGAGCTGAACTCGGGGGGCTTGATGATGACATGAGGCTCGATTCCAGGACCCGGGGATCATGACCTGAGCTGAAGGCAGACGCTCAACCCACTGAGCCACCCAGGCACCCCTCTGGGGTCCCTTTTATAAGGGCAAGGATCCCATTCATGGGGGCCCCACCCTCATTGCCCTAATCACCCCCCAAAGCCCCACCTCCTATTGCTATCATATTGGGGGTCAGGTTTCAACATATGAATTTGGGGGGCATATTTAGTCAATGGCACTGTCCAGCCCCTAGAATGAAGGGTAAGGGGAGAGGGTTCCTGAGCGAAGCTGTGACCTGTGGTGGAGAGACCTCCAGTGACCCTGCAGGGAGGAAGCAGGGGGATGCGTGCTCCTTCCTTCTTACCCTCTTCCTCTCCTGGCTTCTACTGTTACCTGCCGTGGGGCTAGAGGGCACGGGAGTCTGGTTGGTGCAGGCCACGGGGGTCAGCCTCCCAGGGCACAGATTCCAGTGGAAAAAAGCGGGGACACAACCAGGCAATATTTAGCGTGTGACCCTTCAGATTCTTCAGTACCTTTTATCCAGTAGATGATACTTTTGACACTGTGAAGGGGCAGCGTTGTCATCCTTAAATGCTCTCCCTGGGGGATAGGGCATCGTGGGAAACTGCTCAGCTTGTGCTCTGGAGGTTTTGTAATCCTGCTCATGTTTGGAAGCTTCCTGTTTTTTTTTTTTTTAATTAATTAATTTATTTATTTGGCAGAGATAGAGACAGCCAGCGAGAGAGGGAACACAAGCTGGGGGAGTGGGAGAGGAAGAAGCAGGCTCACAGCAGAAGAGCCTGATGTGGGGCTCGATCCCACAACGCCGGGATCACGCCCTGAGCCGAAGGCAGACGCTTAACCGCTGTGCCACCCAGGCGCCCCAAGGAAGCTTCCTGTTTTTATTCGATGCTTTTAAATCCCAGCTTTTAGGTTTTTCTTTTTCTTTTTTTCCTATTCTATTCGTATGCCTGTTATTACAGGGCTACTTTGAAAGGCTTCATTACGACTCATGATGATGAATCCGTCTTCCTCAGCATCTCGGGGAATTATGCATGTATTACTCACATGGTGTTATGTTCAAAGGTATTTTTCTCTTACGTGACAGCCGATGTATAGAAATAGGCACTTCACGATTTTTGCAAAACAGAGAAATTATATGTGTGGAAGGAGTTGGGAAATTAAAAAGTGTTATACAGTGTAAAGTATGGTGAGGCAGTAGGTGTAACCAGCACCACCCAGTGTGGCCCTGGGAAGTCTGGGGTCTGCTCCTGGCGCCCACTCGCACACTGGGACCTCAGATACCATCTCTGGGTGCCAGCGTCTCTCTTATAAGGCAGGGTTACCATCCCTGACAATGACCTTCTCCTTCAGCAAACTTAGATCAGGGTCCTCTGAGCCCTCTTTTTGATTACACCTGCACCTTGCATGGTCCCTGTCCTGTCTTCGGCGTGGTAGCCCAGTTTTAGCAAGACTACTGCTAAGTCAGTTTAGAGACTCCCCCACCCTTGGTCTGTGATCACCTTGGGAGCAATAGCTGGTCACGCTGGGCTGCCTTCAGCATGAATCCTGTTTTCTGTGGGTTTCGTAAGAACCCCCCTGCCCTTGACGTGTCCTCTGAGAAGGGACCCTCTTGCTCTTCCATGTTCATTATAAATCCCCGGGTGTCTTTGCTGCATTCCGAGTTGAGCTCATCTCTCCTCTGTTGCAATAGCCCCAAATAAAGTCTTCCTTACCATTTTTTAACAAACATTAGAATACTTTTTTTTGTTTGTTCGTTTGGGATCCTCCAGAACTTCCAGTCCAACCCACCCAGTACTGAGAGCCAGGTGGGCCCGCTGTGAGGAGCCCGCTCGGCCGCTTGTGGGCGGGTGCTCCTTGCTAAGAAGCCCAGCCTCAGTCTCAAGTTCAAAACTCGCCTTCACTTTTTTGCTCCATGATCTCAGTTCCGCTTTTCCCTGGAACCTGTTTCCTCCCTCCTTTAGGGAAGAAAAGAGCTTCGTAAATTTTAACCATCTTGATGAACATAATGTTAAAGCGGTGTCGATACTGACCCTCTTGCTCTCTTTACCAGCATTCTGGGCCCGGGTGGAACCGTGTTGCGGGCTCAGGGATATTGGTGCTGTAGGAGGCTGTGTGAGAGCGATGCCCCTGGGGGTTGAGTATGTGTGGACTCCGTCTTTGTTAGAAACTCCAGGATGGCTCTGCTCGTCTGCTTTCCAATTCTGAGTGCTCTGTTTTCCGCCCCCGCTGTTCGTTCTTGATGATGCCTTCTTGGATGCAGTTTTATAAATGACATGCTTGTTTTTCTTTCAGGGGGTAAAGTGCATGGGCTTTGGGAAAGCTGTTGGTTACTCAGAAGTATTTTTTTTTTTTTTTTAAATTTCCAGATGGCTGTGTTCCAGATATTAACGTTTTCGGAAGCCTGACCTCCACACGGTGAGCAGTTTATACTCTCTTGAATGCTTTGAAGGAGTTTTTAGGTGCAGCAAGGGTATATCAATAGATTTGCTTGTTCATTTATTTGTTGATCATACAGCCCAAGATCTGTGCCTGATGTTTGCTGATTTTCACTGTCTCTTCTTCCTGTATCACCTCATATATGGGCATCTTTGAAAAGCAGTGACTTCTGTAGGATCAAAACAACCGAAGTCCCTTGCTTGAAGAAGAATTTTAACTTGTGGATTTAAAAAGAAAATCAGATTTATTTTTAAATATGTCCCTATGACTCTGAAAAGATAGGGTTCTTTTAGTTACGCCTCCACACACTGTTATCACATACAAAAGAATAGTAATTCATTTCTTAATATTACTGAATATTCACATTCAGATTTCCCTGATTGTCTGATAAAATATATTTTCAGTTAGTTAAAAATCCCTGAGAGTACTCAAAAGACTTAAAGTCCACACACGGCATTCACCGGATAGTGCCTCTTAAGACTCTTTTAATATGTAGGTTTCTTGTCCCTGTTTTGTTTTTTCTGGCAATATTTTTGGTCAAGAAGCTGACTCTTTTGTCCTGTGGCATTGTCCACAATGTAGACTCTGGGACTGGCCTCCCTGTGTTGTCATTAAACGTGTTTTATTGTCTCCATAATGTCGTATAAACTAAAGGCTTTATTGGATTCAAGTTCCAATTTTGGGGCCACTGTACTTCATGCATGATAATGTAACTTCATCAGGTGACATATTTTGTGTCTTTCTGAGGTGTTAATATTGGCAGGTGCCGGGAATCTGGTCATCCTTTATTGGGGCCCCAGCAGCCACTGGTGGCCCGCAGTGGATGCCTATGTCATCTTTCATTTAAGATGTTTACAAAAAGGTGATAATCTCCTTCTGTCATTTCTTCTGCATTTGTTAGCTGGCACATTTTTATCAAGAACTTTATTTCAATCTTTTAAAAAAATTACCTCGAGGTATTGTTTGTATATGAAAGGCAGAATAATGGCTTGATTCTTTTATTTACCAGAATAATGAATTGATTCCATATTGTACTTCAAAGATGATCAGCGAGTTTTTAGAGGAAGATGTTGTTGCAAACCCTTGGATTCTTTATGTATTTGACCCTGGAGTCAGGATTTGGTAGAAACAGTAATTTTAAAAAGCCTCTGTTTTTAGATGTATAAATCTACTTACTAAACAGTTCTGGGTAATAAAAGAAAGAAGGGGAGGGAAGATGTGGAGTGAAAAAGGAAGAAACAAGAATCTGTAAGCATGATTGAATGAGGATGGAAGTAGGATATGAAATAAAGATGCTAAAAATGAGGAATGGAAGGGAAAAAAAGAAGGAATCATCTGAGATACTCCAGAGCAGATAAGTAGAAGGGGATTAATTTATTCAACAAATGCTTTTTTACCCCCTGCTGGCTGCCTGTCTCAGTTCGAGACACTGAGGCCAACATCCCTGCCCTCATAGAGCTGACCTTCTACTGTGTGTGAAGTCTGAAGTAAGACACAGCATGTCTGCTGGTGATTCATGCTTTGGGGAGAAACCAAGTGAGGAAGGTCAGTCGAGCATCCTGGAGGTGGGGTTGGAGGATTGGGCTATGATTCTCATAGAATGATCAGGGAGGATCTCTCTGAGGACACATTTGAGCAAAGACAGGAAGGAGGCGAGGGAGGAAGCCAGGTGCCTTTTTGGGAAAGAGCGTTCCCGGCCGAGGCAAGAAAAGTGCAGAGGTCCTGAGTTTCAGGTGTGTTCAGACACATCAGGCATGTTTGAGGAATGAAAGGAAACCGTTGTACCTGTTACAGCATGAATGAGCAGGAGAGGACTAAGGGGTGATTAGGGAGGTGATGGGCAATGCGGGTGTGTATGGGGATCCAGATTACATAGGTCCTTGCAGGCCACTGTAAGGATTTTGGGGACCATGGATGAACATGATCTCACCTTTTTTTTTTTTTTAACATGAGAAGAGTGTTTGGCGGGGGCGGGGGCGCGGGATCAATGGCAGAATTAGTAAGACCAACTAGCAGGTGGCTCTGACTAGTATACTGGTGATGGAATTGGTGAAAAGCAGCCAAATTCTGGATACATTTTGAAGGGAGAGCTGATAGGATTTGCGGATGGATGGGGTGTGAGGTGTGAGAGAGGAGGAGGTGTCCAGAGAGGGAAGAGCCACATGTATTGGAGGGTTGAGAGGTGACATTGGCGGACCTTGGCCGCTCCAGGCTCCCTGGACCTTCCCTGGCCATTCAGCAGGTAGGAAGAGTTCCAGGCCACAGTGGGAAGGCTTGCCTGTAGATGTTTTTCATTCTCGAGTGGTTTGTGAGTTGCTGGATGGGTTCGTTCCCTGGTGGAAAAGTCACCTCTTTTAACTCAGTGACCACAACCTGTCCCTGGCCCTGGCCTAGTGCCAGCCACAAAAATGGCCGGGGTTGGAGGTCAGTGCTGAACCTCCAATGAATGCCCAGTTCAGAAGACAAGCCTCATGGGGGCTCCTGCATGGCTCAGTCCGTTAAATGTCTGCCTTCGGCTCAGGTCATGATCCCAGGATCCTGGGATCGAGCCCCGCTTCTCCCTCTCCCTCTGTTGCTCCCCCTGCTTGTGTTCTCTCTCTCTCTCTCTCTAATAAATAAATAAAATCTTAAAAAAAAAAGAAAGGAAGACAAGCCCCATGACAGAGCAGAAGCTGCTGCTTCTGTGAGGGAGAAACCCTTGCATCTTGAGAGCAAAGATTATTGAGGACCGATTCCTACCTCGCGTGTCTAGACTTGGTTTTGGTCTTGGAAAAGTACTTCTGGGTATGATGGGAAGAATGCTCTGGGGCTCAGTGTCCTGGTGTATGGTTTCAGGTCACTCCTTTCTCTGCTTGTTCCTGTCACCTTCTAACCGGAGCATTGAAGTCTGCTGTTTCACTTCTCCTTCCCAGCACCCTGAGCACTAGACCAGGGGGAGGCAACTTACAGCCCCAGGCCTGTTTTGCTTGCTTGTTTTTTTTTTTTTTAATTAAGTTTTAAATTTTAATTCCACTATTGTTAACATACAGTGTTCCATTAGTTTCAGGTGTACAGTGTAGTGATTCACCGGTTCTGTACATTAGTCAGGGCTCGTCATGGTAAGTACAGCCCTTATCACCATCGCCTATTTCCCCCATCCCCCCCCACCTCCCCTCTGGTGACCATCAGTTTGTCTCGATAGTTAAGAGTCTGTTTCTTGGTTTGTCTCTCTCTCTCGCTCTCTCTCTCTTTTTCTCCCTGTACTTCTTTGTTTTGTTTCTTAAATTCCACATAGGAGTGAAATCATGTGGTATTTGTCTTTCTCTGACTTATTTCACTTAACATAATACTCTCTAGCTCCATCCATGTTGTTGCAAGTGGCAAAATTTCATTCTTTTTTATGGTTGAATAATATTCCATCATTCCTCTTTATCCATTCCTCAGTTGATGGACACTTGGGCTGCTTCTGTGTCTGGGCTATTGTAAATAATGCTGCTATAAACATAGGGGTGTGTGTATCCCTTTGAATTGGTGTTTCTGTAGTTTTTGGGTAAATACCTAGTAGAGCGATTGCTGGATCATAGGGTAGCTCTATTTTTAGCTTTTTGAGGAACCTCCATGCTGTTTTCCAGAGTGGCTGCACCAGCTTGCATTCCCACCAACAGCATAAGAGGGTCCTTTTTTTGCACATCCTCTCCGACATTTGTTTCTTGTGTTTTTGATTTTCGCCATTCTGACCGGTGTGAGATGATATTTCATTGTAGTTTTGATTTGTATTTCCCTGATGATGAGTCCACGGGTCTGTTTTTGTAAATAAAATTTTAAAGTCTCCATTCTTTTTCTTTTTAAAAAATATTTATTTATTTTTTAGAGAGAGAGAGCGTGTGTGCAAGCAGGGGGAGGGGCAGAGGGAGAGAGAGAGAGAGAAAGAGAGGGTGAAAATCCTCAGGCAGACTCCTCACTGAGAGCAGAGCCCAACGTGGGGCTTCATCTCACAACCCCGAGATCATGACCTGAGCCGAAATCAAGAGTCAGCTGCTTAATGGACTGAGCCATCCAGGTGCCCCAGTAAATGAATTGGAACAAAATAACCCTGCTTTGTTACTATTGTCCATGGTTGAGTTAGTGCTACGTTGGGGGCAGAGTTGAGCAATTACCTGAACAAAACCTAAAATATTGACTATTTGATTCTTCACAGAAAGCAAGTTTACTGACCTTTGGACTAGAAAATAAGTAAAGGGTGAATAATGCTATCAGCATATGGATCGCACAAAAATATTCCTTGTCAGTCACTGAAATGCCACTCAGCCTTAGTGTGAGTGCATGTGAAGTTCTAGGGCTCACAAATTGTGGCTTAAAATTATTAAAATTTTACTCTTCTTTGTTCATTCTTCTACAGATTAGCTGACATTATTTTACTGCAAAGGAAATATAATTCAGCGTGGGTAGGTTCACATTTAATAGCGGTGTCATTTGACTGGGCAGGTGGTTGAATGTTAATATTAGTACTGAATATTGATGTTGAACATTTAGTAATCCCAGAGTTTAGCACTGGAGTCCTGATTTGCTGTGCCATCTTCCTTGGATGGTAGAGAACTTTCTCTTCCATATGAGTGTACGGGTATGTGGTTTGTTTTGCCTTCATGTGATCAAGAATTCTCCATCATTTCGGTAAATGTCAAGGGTTCTCAAAATTAGTAGAGTTGCATTTTCTCCCCCTAAATGGGACTCAGCTAGTTTTATCTAAGTTGTTCCTTTTGTTATATTGTGTGCTACCTTATTGTGGAAGGCTGTGGAATTCTTTATGTAAAAAAAAAGAAAGAACACAGTAGATTTAAAATAGAGAGGACTTTTCTTTCTTAATTGCATCTTAATATAATAAAAGCCAAAGAGTAATTATTAAAAATGATAGAAGAAAAGAATTAAAATAAAATTGCATAGCAAAGATCCTGTTTCATAATGCATTTGGATATAATTGGTATCATAATGTGTAATTAACAGTCTTTCTTTGAAGTAGGAAGCGTACGTTTGGGCAGGCAGGGGACCTCTTAGGATGTGCTGATGTCTGAATTAGTTCTTGCCAGAGCGCTTCCGAATCTGTGCATCAATTCTGGCATCTTGCTTCCTTCCTGCCTTGTTAGGTGCTTTCTGTGGGAGATAGAGATAATAAGCTAAGGACTAGGACAGAGGGTCCTCCAACTCTTGACCGGCTAGCCTCCCACAACTGCCCTGGGTTGGTCAGGGGAGAGAGGAGGAGACAGACCCCTGAGTACAGACTGTGCTTTTCGCTCAGTCCGTATGGTGATTCCCTGCAGTAGACCAGGGGCACGACCCTTTTTGTCCTGGTGTCAGGTTGGCCTGGAGCTTATGCTTAAAACAGGCTGAGAAACCTCCTCATTTTGTAGACCCACCCCCATGCCGGCCCCCGTGGATTATATGGCAGATATGGCCAAGAATAATGAGTCTGAGGAAAAGCACCCCCAGGAGAAAGGGGGGGAAGGTAATGGTTTCCCAGGCTCAGAGCCTGAGCCTCACTTTCTCTACTGCTCCCCCCTTTGGCTCCAGTTGACTTGAGGATTGGGAGACCAGAACACTCAAGGACGTAAATACAAATACTGGCAGAGACCATTTCCAGGCAGATCTGAGCTTTTATTTGTTATTCCTTTGGTGTTGGAGATCCTTGCCTACCAGGCGCCATGTGTAGGCTTCTCAGAGAGCTGGTGGTGGTGGGTGCTCTTCGACGCCCCCTGGTGGGGGACATTGGCTCTGTGTGAGGTAAAGAGGCTGATGTGGAAACATCTTTTGAAAGGGGACATGCAATGGGAGGGGGAAGCAGCACTGTCCAGCACTTATTTGAAAGAGACACCCCCTGGTCAGGGATTTGGGACCTCTTTGGAAATAGCGTTTATAGTCTGGGGCATGTTCTTTGGAAAATCTTCCTCAGTGGCAAGTCTTTCCCTTTTTGGGTGGTTTTGATTTTCAGTAAAATTCTTAATGCAATTACATCTCAGTTGGTTTCCTTTTTCTTTTTCTAAGATTTTATTTATTTATTTGTCAGAGAGAGAGAAAGAGAGAGCACAAGCAGGGGAAGCCGCAGGCAGGGGAAGAAGCAGGCTCCCCACTGAGCAGAGAGCCCAACGTGGGACTCAATCCCAGGATCCTGAGACCATGACCTGAGCTGAAGGCAGACGCTTAACCGACTGAGTCACCCAGGCGCTCCTCTCAGTTGGTTTCTACTTCCATTCTTGTTGGCATGATGTCTACTCTCCACAGTGTAGTCAGAGGGATCTAAACAACACTCTAATCTCATTATGGCTTTCTACTACCACGGGTTTGAAAACCAGACTCCCCACATGGCTGCAAAGCCTCAAGTGATTTGTCCGTTCCTCCTGCCCCCACCTCATTTCCTCTTAACTTCGGGTCCTTCCCACACCACCTTTCTGGGACTAGAATACAGCTAGCCTCAGGCCTTCCTCCTGCACGCCAGGGATACTCTTCTTCCAGCTCACCCAGTCAGTCCTTTACTTCCTGCAGGACTCTGCTCAGATGTCCCCTCCCCAGACAAGCCTCCCAGAGCATCCAATATGAAGTAGCCCCCCCTCAGCACACAATGTTCCCAAGCCCGTCCTCCGCTCCCACTACACTGCTCTAGTCTCATCATGGTACTGGGGGCCACTGGAACTCTCTCTCTTACTCACTGGCCTGTTCATTGCCTGTCACTTCCTTTCGAGCCAAGGCGTCCCCAGGTCATTCGTGCCTCATGGCCTCAACGAGGCTGCCACAGCGCATGTGCTGTCATTCTGAGATAAGTCTACGTCACATGGTAAATTCTTCAGTTGGGCCATGTCTTCTAAGTAATTTCCCAAGACGACTACGTTGAGGGAAGCATTGCAATTCAGAAATAGGTGTTCGGGTTTATCTTGATAACCAAACCAAACCAAACCAAACCAAACCAAACCAAACCAAAGCTGTCTCTGATCAAACCTCCTGCGTGGGAGCGGTCTGCGGTGCGGAGGCTTGTAACCCAGGGTGTGTATCCTGTGGTTTTAGACATTAGTAGCCTCCCCCTGAAACCCCGAGCATGGGGCTTGGTTTCGCTTGGGTAACTAGGAGATTCTCTCGGGGTTTCTCAACCTCAGAGCTGCTGGCACTTTGAGCTGGATGTCTCTTCGTGGAGCACAGTGCCCTGTGGGATAGTTAGTAGTCTCCGGGGCCTTTGTGACAGCACACCGCCCCGGCTGTGACACCGGAGTGTTGCCAGATGTCGCCAAATATCCCTGGGGAAAGGGGTGTGACATCTCCCCTGTTAGGAACCATTGGTCTAGAAACACCCACATCTGCAAGATGCTACTGTTAATCTTCTGTACCTTCCTTTATCATTTATCCATCAGTGTGGCTCAGATTGGAAACAGTAGCATGTTATTCAAATTGGGATTATGTTGATGACTGAAGTTTTGTTTATAGTCAGCATTTATGATCTTAGTTTCTTTGTCGTTATTGTCCCATTTATGAAGTTTCCCCCCCCAACAAAGGAGGAGGGTGTTTTTTGCTAACGCATTGTGTGAGTTTGAGACTTAAAATCACAGACTTGGCTGGAAGGACTCTTGAAGGATCTTTGGGCACATTTAAATGCCCACTTAAGTCAGTGTCCTCATTATGTTGTTCATTTTCATAGCTTAAAGATTTTATTTATTTATTTTAGAGAGAAAGAGCACGAGAGAGCAGGGGGAGGAGCAGAGGGAGAGGGAGAGAATCTCCAGCAGACTCCACGCTGAGCACAGAGCCTGATGTACGGCTCAATCTCAGGACCCTAAGCTCATGATCTGAGCTGAAACCAAGAGTCGGACGCTCAACCAACTGAGCCACCCAGGTGACCCTCATCTTCGAATTTTAAAGATGAGGAAAGTAAGGCCCAAGAAGGACAGCGATTCACCCAAGTCATGGCTAATTGCAGAGCGATGCCCGTAGGGATGTTTTTCCATGCACTTTTGCTTTCTGTGTCGGTTGCTGGTGTGATTAGCAGAGCTCTTGGTGGTAGGGGGTGGGGAGCTCTTACCTGCTCCTCGTCAGGACCCCTGCTGGAGCCTGAGCATCGAGTAACACTGTCCTACGTGTGTCCAGGAGTTACAGACAAAATAGTTTTTAAAAAGATGGCCAGAGAGGACATTAGGGGAGTCAGAGAAAGGGAGGGACAGAGGAGCACCTTACATGGCAGAGACATTTAACTCCGCAGGGGCCACTGAAATGCAAAGGAAAGAAAAAGAGGAAGAGGAGGAAGTCCCGAATAAAGGAACCCAGGAGTCAGTTAGCAGAATGCAGTGTATGGATCCTGTATAATTTGAACAGACCCACTCTGTGTGTGTGTGTGTGTGTGTGTGTGTGTGAGAGAGAGAGAGAGAGAGAGAATATCAGAGACGTTTAGAAACTAAATGGATAATTTGTAGCAGAGAGGAATTTTTGGTGTAAAAAAAGTGTTGATGTTTAAGAGAAAGGTTCTTGTCTTTTAGCAATATATTAAGTATTTATGGATGGCATAATATGATGTCTGAGATTTTCCCCAACATAAAGAATCTAGTATGGGAGGGTTGTAGTGAAACAGGATTGAATAGTCGAAGTTGGGTTATGGGTACGTGGGGATTGTGTAACCACCATAAAAATCACCATAGTAAGACATTTTTTTAAAATTGGAGGCTGATCAACTTCAGTAAATTGCAAAGTTCTTTGCAGTCACAAAAATTGTAAATACAGTGTGAGACATTTGTCAATTTTGTCATCTTATCTCAAAGAGAATCTTCCAAGCCCAGCAGATGCTGCCAGGTTCGCTGGCAAAGTCCCTTTGTCTGGGGCCACAGGCAGACGTGGGAACAGGGGCTGGAGGAAGCTTGTCTTCATCAGATGGTCAGGGAGGCTGCCGCCACCTCACCTGTCACCAGGCCTCGCCCTGTCTGTGTGTGCGGTGGCCCTGGGGAGTGGTGGTGACGCAGGCTGCCGAGTCCGAGGACCCAGAGGGGGTCCCACAGGACCAGCCAAGAGGGTCCTTGGTTTTACACAGGATAGAAATCAAATGGGAGGTGAGGGCGGTGAGAACAGCGTTTCTTGGAGACGCAGAGTTTATTGGAGAGCATCTGGAAGACTCAGAAAAGAGAAGAGAGCGACTGTCGTCTTTGCTTGGGGTCTGGGGTCCAGGGTACGTGTCATTTCTGTGGACCAACCTTTTTTCACCCAAATATTTTATTATTTAAAGATCATATAAAGATTACACGTTTTTTGTAGAAACCACACAGAGTAAAAATGAAAGTTCCTCTCCTTCTCTGTTTCCCCATCAATTTCATTGTCCTCTCCAGAAATAATCATTTATAATAAAGCGATGAGTGTCTTTTTAGGGTTTTTTTTTTTTTTTTTGGTTTTTACCTTCAAGGCAAGGTTTTTTTTATTTTTTTTAATTTTTAACAATGCTAAAAAAAAAAAAATTGAAGCAGTCACAGAAAGTTGGGAAGTATAGTCCAAGAGAGCTTTCTCCTCCACCCTCCTCCCTCCCCTCCCTGGAGCCTCTTGAGTACGTTACCCGCCATCCTGGAATTCTTAGCCATCTTTTCTACAACCACGACAACGTCAGGAAATCAACAGGGGCACGTGACTACCCCCTAATCCTCAGACCCCAGCTAGATTGTGCCTGTTCTCATAATGTCCTTTATCAGCC
Source organism: Ailuropoda melanoleuca (assembly GCF_002007445.2). Lineage (NCBI taxonomy): Eukaryota > Metazoa > Chordata > Mammalia > Carnivora > Ursidae > Ailuropoda > Ailuropoda melanoleuca. The sequence continues at coordinate 12,701,896 of NC_048218.1, forward strand.
AAAGGATCTAGTTCCGAATTATATGTTGCATTTACTTATCATGGCTCTAAGTATCTGTTATGAGCTATGCCCTGTTCTAAACCTTTGGAATTTATCAGCAGAAAATATAGACAGAAATCTGTCTTTGTGAAGCTTGCAACGTAACAAATATTAAATCTTGTCGAGTGACAGAACGGGGCTGGATGCTGTAGATAAAAGGATAGCAGGGCACAAGGCAGTTTTAAATATGGCGGTCAGGACTGCCCTGATGAGAAGGGGCTTCTGGGCAAACACCAGGGAGAAGTGTGAGTTTGAAGGAAGGGCATTCTGGGAGTAGATGGTAGGAGCTGGTGTGGAAGCTCTGAGGGGGAGCAACCCAGTGTGTCTGAGCGAGGAGGCCAGGTAAGGTGGGCCAGGTCATTCAGTCTCAGAGGACAGTTAATCCTGCCCACCCCCACCCTTTTGGGCTAATTTTTTTTTTTTTAAGATTTTATTTATTTATTTGAGAGAGAGAGTATGTGTGAGTCAGGGGAGGGGCAGAGGAAAAGAAGCTCAAGCAGACTCCACCCTGAGTGTGGAGCCTGACTGAGGTTTGATTCCACCACCCAGAGATCTTGACCTGAGCCGAAATCAAGATTTGGACACTCAACCGACTGGGCCACCCCAGTGCCCTGGGCTATTTCTGTTTTAACCCATGGAAATTCCTTCGTTCTACGGCTGCTCCTTTCCCTGATACTTCTTAATCTCTTTCTACCAACACTCTGTCTTGGCCTCGATGAGTGTGGCTTTGGACTGTGACTGTGTTTACCCTCTTGGCCGTGCTCTGTCTGACTCTAACTTTGCTCTTGCCCATCTTTCCTTCTCCCTTGCTCATGGTTTTGCCTTTTGCTTTGCCTTTCTTAGCATATTCTGCCCCCCCCCTTTTTTTAGATTTTATTTATTCATTTGAGAGAGGGAGCATGAGCAGGGAGAGAGGGAGAGGGAGAAGCAGACTCCCTGCTGAGCTTGGAGCCTGACCTGGGGCTTGATCTCAGGACCCCGAGATCATGACCTGAGCTGAAGTTAGATGCTTAACCCACTGAGCCACCCAGGCGCCCCAGCACATTCTGCCTTTGAGGACTTGACCCAGCCCCTCTCCCCCAACAGCGTTTACTCTGGAGCAGGTATTGTTCTAAGCACTAAGAAGTTACTTGGTAAGGTAATCATCAGTAGCAACCTTGGGCCAAGGGTACCATTATTTTTTCCATTTTTTGAATGGAGAAATTGGGGTATGGGTGCCCATAGCCACTCAGCTAGGAAGTGCTGAGGCAAATCCCAGGCATTTGCTTCCAGCATGCGGGCCCTCACCTACCATGTTATGGACACAGGTCCACACCTGACCTCTGTCCTGAACTTCAGCCCAATCACTCCAGTTTCTGAGAGATGTGCAACAAGTAAACACAAACTTAGGGTCTTAACACACATTTACGATCTCACCGTTCTGTGGGTCAGGAGTCTGGGCACAGTGTAGAGGGTCTTGAGGCTATAGTCAAGGTGTTGGCTAGCTGCATTCTCATCTGGAGGCTGGTCCGGGGAAGAACCAGCCTCCAAGCTCATTCACATTGTGGGCAGAATTCCTTTCCTTGTGGTGGTGGGACTGAGGGTCCTGGATTCTTACTGGCTCTTTGCTGGAGGCCACTGTCACCTCCTAACAGCCATCCTCACTTCCTGCCACGTGGCCCCCTCTAGAGGCCGTTCACAGCCTGGCACTTTGCTTTTTAAGGACCTGCGTGCTAAGACAGAATCTCCTATAATGAAAGGTAATCAGGGGGTGACATCCCACCACCTTTGCTGTATTCCATTGGTTAAATTCAACTCACAGGCCCTGCCCACAATTGAGGCGGGGGGTTGTACAGGGGCGAGGGTCATTGGGGGTCCCCTTAGGATGCACCCTCCATAGAGCGACTCACTGATCTGGGAACTTCAACTTGAAACCAGACTTGCCATTTCTCCTCTTCCAACTCCCAGATATCTATTAGCATAACCACTAGTCTTCCAGCCACCAGAGGTTTTTTTTTTTTTTTTTTAAAGCTTCTATCCATCTACCTGACAGAGAGAGAGACAGCCAGCGAGAGAGGGAACACAAGTGGGAGAGGAAGAAGCAGGCTCCCAGCGGAGCAGGGAGCCCGATGCGGGGCTCAATCCCAGGGTCCCGGGATCACGCCCTGAGCCGAAGGCAGATGCCCAACGACTGAGCCACCCAGGCGCTCCTTCCAGCCACCAGAGTTTTATCCTGAGTGTTGGTGTTGACATCTGTTTTTGTCCTTTTATTATCTATTCACTTATTGAGGCCTTAAATTTTCCTTGAAATGCCCTTTGAAATCTGTCTTCCTAAACCCTGACTTTTGTATCCCTCTGTCTCTCTGTCTCTGTCTCTGTTTCCCTCTCTCTCTCTCACACACACACACACACACACACACGCACGCGCGCGCGCGCGCGCACACACACACACACACACACACACACACACACACGTTGAGCTTCCTTAGAGTCTGGCGTTAGCATGATTGTCCAGCCTTTTCCCGACGAGCAAGTTGCCTCATTCCCCCATTTCTGCCCGGAGATTTTGGAGCTTGTCTGTTCCTCCAGGAGAGTCCTCAGTAGCCCCTCTGGTTAACCCTCAGAAGCCATCCCCCCACCCCTCCCAAGCCTCCTTGATCATTCCTTTCTCTGAACTCCACTTACACCTGGTGCTTTTCACCACCTCCCCCCACTTTCCCCCTTCATGTTGAAATCATCAAGGTCACTTGAATTGGATTATTCAACCATGTATAGACTTGGCTAACTTCCCTATACACAGTACTATTTTTTTTTTATTAAAGTAATGTGGGGTGAATTATTTGAATTAAAAAATTCATGAGAATATGATTTACTAAATGCAGCCTGCTCTTTGGCCATCGGAGTCGCCTAGCATGCCGGTCCCTTCGTTGGGCTGTGTCCGTGGCCGGGTGGCCCAGACAGCGGCACGTGGGATGGCCGGCGGCGGAATGCCTGTGGCCCACTTGACGGGCCGTGGCTGGCGCTTGAGGCCTGATCTGTGCTCACCTCGGAGCTACAGATCACTGCCTGGTGTAATGAAGGTGATGAGCTCTGCCAGCACGTGGGGCCTCAGCCTGTCCATCTTGCACGTGCCCTCTTCCTCTCAAGTTCTCAGTTTAGCATCTTAGCTTAATTGACTTCTGGATTGGTGAGGTGCCCTCGGATGATGCCTGAAGCCCCCAAGGACTGTTTTCCTGGGCTCCCAAGGAGGGAGAGGCCTCCATGTGGGTCCACGCTGCTCTATGGGATGCCCGTTGTGTGCTCTGCACTTCGGAAAGGCCCGGGAAGCAAGAGGCGGACAGTGTGCGTTCTTCCTCGAAGGAACTCGGATCTGGGCGGGAAGCAGGGCACCCCCCGAGAAAGAGCAGCGCTTCCTCACGGCAGGATGGAAAGGAGAGCTGCCGTGGTCCCACAGGACCTGCTTCCTGCAGAACATCAGGGAACTTCTCTGGACAAGCGTCTCGGACTTGTTCTCTGGAGTAGGAGAGAGGCGTCTTGTTGATGACAGGGACGTTGGGAGGGGCCCCTTACCAGACCGGTAGCCCAAAGGAGGACCCCCCAGGCCCCACGCACCTTCCTTCTTCGTCGTAGCCGCCCGGACATTGGCGTTTCTGCCTCATCCAGTTATGCCCACGTATGAGTACTTCCTGCTTGCTCCTGGTCATCTGTGGGAGCCCCCCTGGTGCTTCATGTAGTACATCGTCCTGATGCCAGACCCAGCTGTGCTCAAGACAGAAGAGGGAGCTGTGACAGTTGCCAGGCAGCTTTCTCTGTGGGAAGTAACTGGTGTTTTTCTGAGTGGAAACTTTGTGGAAAAGAGAGCTAGTGGTTAATGAAAGTCAAAACAGCAGTTATTTATCTATCTATCTATTTATTTATTTATTTTTGGAGCATCTACAATGTGCCTGGCATTGGATCAAATCCTGACCATCCATTGCTTCATTTACTCCTCGGAACAATCCACATAGGTGGATGCAATGAGCACACTTGCTGTTGCAAATGGGGAAACTGAGGCAGGGAGTGGTCAAGTACTTTGGTCATAGGGATCTTTAGGAGTGGAGGCCGGGGACTCAACTGGATAGAGTTGGACTCTCCGACCCCAAAAACTCATGGCCAGAATTTGGGGATTTTCCAGCCTGTCTTGTCTTAGTTGTCCGTGCCTTCTGAGAGCCGCCGCAGTTCTGAATGTGGAGTCCTGAGTGATGGGGAAGTTGTACCCTCACGTTGGAGGTGGAGTTGGGAGTGAAGGTTGCCTAACACCGCCATGGTTGGCCTCTGTCCTTGGGCTGCCCTACACCGTACTTCTGACTGATTCTAGCCTCTAACCTTGGCCAGGATGTTTAGTAGTGACCAGTGTTTCTTGTGTGTTTAAATTGGGGTCTGTTACACTTTCAGTGTTGTTACGGTTGATTTTACATATCAACTTGCCTGGCTTACCTGGTGCCCAGATATTTGATCCAAATGTTTTTCTGAGTGTTTCTCTGAACGCTTTTTTTTTTTTCTTAAAGATTTATTTATTTGAGAGAGAGAGAGTATGGGGTGTGGAGCAGAGGGAGAGGGAGAGAGACTCTTTGAAGCAGACTCTGCGATGAGCATGGAGCCCAAGATCATGACCTGAGCCGAAACCAAGAGTCGGATGCTCAGCCAGTCAGAGCTCCCAGGTGCCCCTGAGGATGTTTACGAATGGATGGGCCGAATCAGGCGGATTGCCTACCTAATATGGGTGGGCCTTGTCCAATCAGTTAAAGAGCTGAATAGAACAAAAAAACAGACCCTCTCCCAAAGGGTTTGTTTGGGGAAATTCCTCCTCCCTGACTACCTTCAAAGTGGGACTTTGACTTTTCCTGCCTTTGGCCTTGACTGGAACTATACCCCCCGCTCTCTTGGGTCTTCAGCTTGTCAGTGACAGATCTTGGCCTCACCAGCCTTCGTAACTGTGTGAACCAATTCCTTAATAAATCTGTGTGTGTGTATCTATATATCTAGGTTTATGTTCTGGATATACATATCTACATATACACACAATTTTTTTTATTTCTAAAAATTAAAAACTATTTTTCCCGTATCTCTGGAGAGCCCTGACTAATACAGTGCTCGTGCCAGATCACTGCCCATCTCCTCATTTCTCAGGTGAACAGTCATCCGACTGCTGTTCCCACGGATGCTGGCAGGGAGGCATGAGGGACAGTCTCTTTACTTCCATTTGGTTTACCCCCCTCCGTTACCTCTGATCCCACAGCTCAGTTTTTAACAGCTCATCCTCACATTCTTTCTCCTTGTCCAATTCCTTTTTAGTGACTTTAGGAACATTTCTTTCCTCTTTCTCTGCTCGCTCCATCTTCTCTGCTCTTTTCTCATTTTCTCTTCTCTTTTCCCCTTCTGCTTGCTTTTCTTTCTTTTTTAGCATCCTATTAAGGATCCACAATTTCTCTAAAAATTGTGGTTTATAAAGGTTCAGGGCAGTATTGGTATCATTTTCTTAACCTGAAATTCTTTTTTTTTTTTTTTAAGATTTTAAAAAATTTATCTGTTTGAGAAAGAGACAGACAGAGATAGTGACAGAGAGAACAAGCAGGGAGGAGAGGGAGAAGCAGGCTCCCTGCTGAGCAGGGAGCCAGATGCAGGATTCGATTCCAGGATCCTGGGATCATGACCTGAGCCGAAGGCAGATGCTTAAACGACTGAGCCACCCAGGTGCCCCTTCACCTGAAATTCTTAATAATAAATCAGGCCATAGGTCTCAGGCCCGCTCCAGAATTTCCAAGAATGACTCTGGCCACTGTATTTTCTTCTGATTCAATCTGCTTTTCCTCAAGCACCAGCTTTTACAATGAATAAGATATTTCCTTTTGAACTTTATTGTTTTGCTTTAATTTTTTTTTAAAGATTTTATTTATTTATTTGACAGAGATAGAGACAGCCAGCGAGAGAGGGAACACAAGCAGGGGGAGTGGGAGAGGAAGAAGCAGGCTCATAGCGGAGGAGCCTGATGTGGGGCTTGATCCCATAACGCTGGGATCATGCCCTGAGCCAAAGGCAGACGCTTAACCTCTGTGCCACCCAGGCGCCCCTATTGTTTTGCTTTAATTTGACTGCAAGCCTTGCAGCTTTTCTGTTTTTAGCATTTTTCGTTGAAGATATGCAGCACATCTGTAACATTCTGGATGGAAAGGGCTTTGATGGTCTGGCTGAGAGTGGGCCAGGTGCTGTGGTGAAGCCCGTCACTGGAGCGGAAGGCCTTCCTTGTCCCACGTCCCAACTTTGGTGAATGCACACCTTTCATTGGTATGTTGGGGACGCTCCGTGTTTCTTCTCTGCATTTTTCTCAGTCATACTTGAGTGCTCCCTGGTCTTTCACCCAGTAGGACCCATTGTCCTGCACTTGGTCATTCTGTGTGGTTCTGCCATGAAAGCCCATATGCAAGCTTCCACTGCTGGCCCAGTGAGCTCCAGGCAAGTGAGCACAGTGCATGGTAGGGACAGATGTCCTGGTGCACGCCACCTCTGCCCCTGGAGTGGGCGTCCAGGTCATGATGCATGGGCCAGCCAGAATTTACATCCCAGTCTTCACGAGATAACTGCAAGAGGTTGCTTATAATCTTTAGCGGCAGGAATTGTGCACAGTTAGTTTAAAAAACAAAATAGCAACAAAAAAATCCTCCTGAAGCTACCGTCCCCAAAACTCAAACCAAAAATGCAACCAGCAAACCTCCAGTCTCTCTTCTGTTGCCCTCCTTTCCCTGGCTGCCTTTGTTTCCCTGGGTCGGATAAGGCTAATTGATAAATTCAGTGGATATATGCCAACTCAGGAAGTAATGGATGGTGGTGTCAACTCTTGGATTTTTTAGAAGGATTTGGGATATCGTAGGTCTCTTAGGAAGAGAACACACTTTTGGGTGTCGCCGGGAGTTTGAGTGTCTGAAGTCTCTGCCAGGGAGGTAGTAAGGGGCCATCATGTGTGATAGGAGTCAGAATTCTATGTCGCTGCTACAGGTCTGAGTCTCCAGTAGTTGGAATTGTAGACAACATTCAGAACATTTCCTTGATTTACTAGACCATTTTCCACAAAATTTTCCCCTTCCATGAGGAGTCTTCTGGAGAAAGCATTGCCCCCTCCTTCTGCAAAACCAAAATGCAATATAATAGAGCTGTGGTAAAAGAACATTCTAGAAGACACTTGTACTCACCACAGTAAGGCCTGTTGTGGCATTACAGAATGTTTAAGCCAGCAGGCGCATAGTGATAAAATGAATTTAGATCCTTTATTTTACAGATGAAGAAACTGAGGCCCAGGAGTTTAAGTGTTTTGCTCAAAGTCAAGATGCATTCATCACCATAGGCTGTTTCTCACATTAGCCTGTGACATTTGATGCATTCCATATGCTAGGTGACATTTCCCACAGAAACATTACCTAGTTGTTACTGATCATAAAGTTGTCTATAGCAAAAGCAGTATTTGAATAAGTGTTCTCTTATTTTTAGAAAGGGTTGCTGACATACACTTTTTTATTGTTAATATTTAATGGCAGACTCCAGTTAATTCGGATATTGGATCATTATTTATCTGAGGTTCTGATAAACGGTCCAGTCTCATTTTCCTCAAGCCGATAAATTTCGCCTTGGTACTGGTGGGTAATGTAAATATGCCATTAACATTGTAGCAATTAGTCATCTATCCTGAATTTTTTCCTTGTAAATTCCCAGAGCCTGAGCATGAAATTCATTCGTCGTGACCCCCTGTGCTTTAAAACCATTGTGGCATTGTAGATACATTTCACTCCTCCTTTGGAATTTAATGCAGTAAGGAATTCCGTAGAAGCCTGCTTTTCTGGACCTATTACTTTTAAATCAGGCAGCTGTATTCCTCAGTTACTGTTTTCCTGTGTTGTTGCGGGCTGTCAGCGCTATGCTTTCACAGAGCAAGAAGAGCCAACACAAATTCTTAATTGTGTGCCTTTGCTTAAGAGACTGTATTAAAACCGTGTGACAGCCGCTGTCGTAATTTCTGCTGCGGTGTCTTGAACACTGTCTGTATCAACACAGGCCCTGTTGCTGGGAGCAAAAGGGGTTAGGATTGATTTTCCTGAATTTTTTCACTTGATGAAATCTCATCAATTTCTATCCTCCCGGCTATTTTAATTGGAGACCGAGGAGGGTCCAGGGATGAATGGCTTACAGACCGCGGCTTCTCTTTGGCATTTTGGGAGGTAGCACTGCATGAGGTCGGCTGTCTTGAAATATGTTGTAAATGACTTGCATGGGAGCCAGCTCTGTCTGATGTTTTGTGTTACATAACGGGTCAGGTTTATGTGGCCTTCAGTAATTTCCAAATCCTAGTTTTTTAGGGATTTGCAAGAGGGGTAGAAATACTGTTAATCTACAGGAGAATGAAAACTTGGAAAACCATAATAATTCAGGGCTCAGTGGAGAAACCATGGCAATGCAATAGAGTTTTTTTTTTTTCCTTTTTTGTCCCAAATAAGCATGTCGGAAATTATACTTTGAGAGCTGAAAGAGATTCACAACTTGGACCACAAGAGTCTAAGTTCTGGGGATTTTATTCCAGCAGTGGTGGTGGTGGGTCAGGTGAATTTCTTTCAAGAGGATATTTGAACTGGTCAGGCAGTTCACTTGGGTGGCTCAGTTGGTTAAGTATCTGCCCCTGACTCAGGTCATGATCCCAGGGTGCTGGGATCGAACCCTGCAGTGGGCTCCTAGCTCAGTGGGGAGTCTGCTTCTCCCTCTCCCTCTGTTGCTCTCTGTGCTCGTGCTCTCTCTCTATCAAATAAATGAATAAAATCTTAAATATAAAAATATGTACTTTAGAAGTAAATAAACTGGCCAAGCAGGGCCTGCTGGTCCACTAGGTCTTCAACGGGCCAATTGGCAAGGCAGGGGAAGAGGCTGGAAGCAGAAGAGAGCACTGAAGGGATATTAATGCTTAACTCTGCATGATTATTTGTGAAAAGCCAATTTCAAAGCAATCAACCCCCTTTTCAAAGGGCAGAGCAGTAAACTGGTGAGGATATATATAGAAGAATGGTCAGTAGACTCTGAACCCAGTTCTGAAGTGTTTGGACTGTGGGGGCATGTGGCTCTCTAAGGTGGGGGTCTTGTGAGAAAACGTTGCCTCCCCCCACTTCCCATGGTTTTATAACGTCTGGGGAGCTGTCCCTGAAATATCTGTTCATATTCCTTGCCCATTATTGGAGGGTCTAATTACTCCCAATGACTACAGGCAGTTGGGGAATCTGACAGGCCTGGCCATGCCCCACATTGGGCTCTTGTGTAACCCGTTCCTTCTCATACTACTCTTTCCTTTGTTCTTCAGAGGTGTAGCTCTGACATGAAGAGTTAGAGTCCAGGATTTCCACCTTTTAGGTAGGGATGCTTTCTGCTTAAATTGCTCGAAGGTAGTTAAAAGTTGCTCTCAATCCTGGGTGACATACATGTAGAGAGACACAGTTGCATTTGGTGTTTCGTGTATTTGTTCACTGAAACACTGCATCGACCCTGACTGATCACTGGAGGCTTCTAGCCCTGGCTCTCTCAGTATCTGCCTGTGTAGCCTGCTGTCGTAGAGTACTTCTCACCCTTATTTTCCTTCCCACATCTCAAGGAGGTTGTTAACCTGCAGAATTCCAGGGCCCTACCTTGACAAAGTCTCCCCTCTGGACCAGACTTTAATCAGCTCTCTTTAATTGGGCTCTCGTTTTGACTAGGCCTGGACCTTGGCCCCTCGTTCCCTCTTTGGCCTGCCCAGCCCAGTCTTTGCAAAGAATCCTGCTAAGTTATCCCCATCCTTGGTATCTGATCAAATTCCTCATCCCCCACCTTTTCTATCTTGGGCCTGCCTTTAGCAAGAATCCCATTATGCCGGTTTAGCAGGAGTCCCTCTTGATGTCTCCTTGTACTGATTTTTCTATCCATCGACCCCCTCATGCTTATCCTTTGCTATAAATCCCCACTTGTCCTTGTTGTATTTGAGTTTGACCCCTCTCCCCTATTGCAATATTCCTATTGGTACTCTATTTTTTTTCACTTTTTTTAGATTTTATTTATATTCAAGTTAGTTAATATATAATGTATTTGTAGTTTCAGGGGTAGAATTTAGTGCCTAGAATACCCAGGGTTCATTCCCTCAAGTGCCCTCCTTAATGCCCATCACCTGGTTACCCCATCCCCTCACCCACCTCCCTCCAGCAACCCTCAGTTTGTTCCCTAGAGTTAAGAGTCTACTCCTATTGATAATTTTAAATATGGTCTTCCTTACCATTTTAACAGCTGTCAGAATAATTTCTTCTTTAACAGCCTCTAGATTCTTATGTGATATGTTCAAGACAGGACCCTATCTATGCACTATTAGCTAGGGAAGGCTAACTTTCTAAAAGAAAATCCAAAATTACAGTGGCTTGACCCAACAGAAGTTTATTTCTTATCCACATAAAGTTCTCTCGCAAATGTGATTCAGGACCCAGTCTCCTTTTACACCGTGGCTCTATCGCCTCCAGCATGTGCCCTCCCTTGTTGCCATGTTCCCGTGCGTCAAGTCATGGGGAGAGAAAGAGCACAAAGGCTTCTATGAACGAAGACCTATTTTTTTCCACTCACATTTCATCGGCTGGAATCAAGTCACACGGTCACATTTCTCTTTAAAGGAGGTTGAGAAACATAGGCCAGAGGAAGAGGGAATAAGTTTGTTGAACACCAGCCCATCCATCTTCATTTTCAGTAAGTGCCCATGTAATTCTTGGGCCACACCTTGAGAAATGACATACGTAATGATTGCCAAGTATCTTCTAGACCCAAGGTTCTGTGATCCTGTCTTGCCGGGATTATTCACACAGAAGAAAAGCGAGTCCTTCCAAAGTGAAGAGAGAAGTCGAGACAACAAAATCCCAGTTGATTTTTCTGCCCGTATTCTAAGTTTGGAAAAATGTGTTGACTCGTTCGGACCAGCTGATTAAATGGTCAGGGTTATCATCTCTTCTCCCCCATGGCCCATGATCGCCTTGTTGACACTTCTCTGTTTCGGGAACATACTAGGATGTTACCTTCCGGTGCCTCNCCTGTCTTGCCGGGATTATTCACACAGAAGAAAAGCGAGTCCTTCCAAAGTGAAGAGAGAAGTCGAGACAACAAAATCCCAGTTGATTTTTCTGCCCGTATTCTAAGTTTGGAAAAATGTGTTGACTCGTTCGGACCAGCTGATTAAATGGTCAGGGTTATCATCTCTTCTCCCCCATGGCCCATGATCGCCTTGTTGACACTCCTCTGTTTCGGGAACATACTAGGATGTTACCTTCCGGTGCCTCCTTACATAATGGGGTGCTGGGGGCCAGAATGGGGAGCACAGGCGGTATGCTTGTTTCCCTTAGCGACGAACTTTAGTGGATGGGTTCTCTCTTTCATTTGTCTCTTTTAAACCCATCGAAGACAGAAGGATTTTCTTAACCTCTTCTGCTTAGAATCACTGATCTGGGACCGTGAAAAGTCTGACAGGATCTGCTATTGACTTGGTCATTTGTGTTGTGATTTTTAAATGGACCAAGTTTATTTTATTTTTGTGTCAGGAATCAGGTGGGGGCAGACACGGGGCTGGGGAGGGACAGTGTGTCGTGATCAGTTTTCCTAAACTCCAGCAAGGAAAGCTGGTGGAGTGAGAAAATCATTTGGATCTGCATGAGCTTTGGTTTGGGAAAATTGCAGTCATAAGGGGAAAGGAGATTGTGAATATGGAGGCTCCGAACAAGACTCTTTTGGATTTCTAATTTCTCTCTCTTTTTTTTTTTTTTAAACATTTTATTTTATTTTTTCGACAGAGATAGAGACAGCCAGCGAGAGAGAGAACACAAGTAGGGGGAGTGGGAGAGGAAGAAGCAGGCTCATAGCAGAAGATCCTGATGTGGGGCTCGATCCCATAACGCCGGGATCACGCCCTGAGCCGAAGGCAGATGCTTAACCGCTGTGCCACCCAGGCGCCCCAAGGATTTCTAATTTCTCAATACCATCGTTGCTAAGCTACTGGCAAATATGACACAGGCTAGTGGATGCTTTCTAGATCGAATATAGCGCTGGCATCCAACAGAATCAGCTAACATCGATGGACTACTTACTGCCTCTAGTCTTGGTTAACAACACTAGAATGTGTTAGTGCGATTTTATTCCTGTTCTACCAGCTGAGGGAGACTGAGGCTGCGGCCCAGGGAGGTTAGTAACTATGCAAGGTTACACTGTGGAGAATTGAGACCCCGCTCACAATCAGAAGGAGAAGTAACCCACACTTTTCTTCTCTGTCAGTTTGACTTGTTCTGCGTTAGCCCTTATATTCTTGCACAACCAGTGGCTTTGGGAGAGAGCCTTCCCTCTTTCTCTTTCTTTGCCCATAGATGACATGGTGCAGAAAGAAGTGGTTCCATTTCCTTTCATGAAAATTATGGTTTTTGGGTTAGCATTCAGGACTGCCAGCTTTTTGAGGCTGTGTAGGTAGAGTCAGCTCTATTTCTTACCAGCCTTTGATAACATAAAGCTTGCTCCAGTAGTATAGGAAGTTTATAATTAATGACTAGTCAGTTATGTTCCTTTTAGGGATCATTTCGTAGGATGTTAGCAGTCATGCATTTTAAAGAACAGAATGAGTTGAAGGTCTTTTGTTATTTTTCTTATGGAGTCAAGGGCAGATGGCCTTGGGTCTCTTCTCAGGCAAGTTGTAAACATTGAGCCAATCCCCATGTCCTGTCCGGCTGTTTTCAGCAAATTAATGGAGGTGGCAAATACCCATTCCCCACCCATGGCAGACATCACCCAAAACTGCAGCCCCTTTCCGTGGCCATGCCATCAGGTGAACACTATCAATCATAGTTTGCAAAGTCGTTGAGACCAAATTCTCGCTCCTGGTTGGCCATACCCTGCCTTTATTATCCAATAACTAAATGGTTAATTTAATCAGTGGTTCTCAACTGGAGTTGAAGTTGCCTCTGGGAGACATTTGGCGATGTCTGGAATTAGTTTGGTTTTCCCAGCGTGGGGGTTTGCTACTGTTGCCTACCGGGTGGGGGCCCGGGATGCTGCCAAATGTCCCACCATGCACTGAACCCCTGCTGCGTTCCCCAGGGCAAGGAATTATCCAGCTCCGAATGCCATAAGTGCCAAGCTTATGAAACTCTGATTTGACCTCTGGAGGGCTTCTGAACAATTAGTAGGGAGTCAGGAGAAGGATATGAAAGAGAGATATCTGGAAGAAAAGGAGAGAAGTAGTTTATGCCTTCACATGTTAGCTTAAGGTAGGTCTGTGCACCGAACTCTCCCCAGTGCCCTGTTTGAGAAACACAGCATAGCGTGTCAGCTCACGGAGAGGTAGCAAGTGTGTATATGTGGCTTAGTGACATGGTCACCTCTTGGGCCTTTTTGTTGTCTGGTGCTTGGGGGTTTCGTAAGGACTAAAAAATGAGGATGGCCGCTCATTCATGAGCTCCTGTGTCTTCACTTCCAAGTGGTGGATCTTTCATTAATAAGGTAATCTGAGATTTGGGTGAAGATCTACCCATACGCTGCCCATTCCAAGCTACTAGAAGTCATCGAAGTGTCCAAACATGAAGAAAATGAGGGGGGCAGGCTGGGTCTGAGGACCCAGAGGGGATCCCTCAGGACCAGTCAGGAGGGTCCTTGGCTTCCCGCAGGAGAGAAGTCACACGCAAGGCAGGAGGAGGTGAGGGCTGAGTTTATTGACTAGTGTAAGTCATGGAGAGTGGGAGACAGAGTGTCTGGGACGCTTGGGAAAGAAAGGAGAGAGAATCTCCCCATCACTTAGGGGTAGGGGTTTATTTGGAAAGGGGTCCGGACTACGTATTTCTTCAGGCATCCAGGGGAGGGTCTGATCAAAGGTGAGTGTCAGGGGTTACTCCGTGAATTATCAACGTAATAGGTACTGACATTGGTGTCGACCAAGGTTTGTTTGAAGCTAATGTCCCAACGTGTTCGGGACCTGGTTCTTCTTAGATGTATTAGGTGTGTGGGGTCCTATGACGAAGCTCAGAGAATGATTAACTTTCTTGCCTCCTCCTTGGAGTGGGAACATAGCTTCTTTGGTTCATTCGGATGCAAGGTGAAATACAGAACATGAGTAGATGGGGCCTAGCGGAGAAATAGCAGAAATGGAGTCTTTCTAAAATGGAGTCCCTTCAAAAAAAAGAAAATAAATAAAAAATAAAATAAAATAAAATGGAGTCCCTTCAGTGTCTCTATCTCAAAATAGTTAAGTAAATGATAGAATAGCCATAGAACATAATTTAAATAATTTTTTAATGACACGGAGACAGTTTTAGGGTATGTTAATAATATGCATAATATGATCTTAACTTGGCTATATTTATACCAAAAATAGACTTGAAAGGCTTCCAGTTTCAATAGTAAAGGACTGTTTTCCCTATAGTTTGATGTATTTTCTAGATTTTTAATGAAGACCGGTTACTTTTGAGATGAGAAAAATGTAAATATTTTAATGTTAGCTGCAGTGATGAAGTTTCTGTGTTTATTTTATTTTATTTTTTTTAAAAAGATTCATTTATGTATTTGAGAGAGAGTGAGAAGGGGCAGGGGGAGAGGAAGAGAGTCTCAAGCAGACTCCCCGCTGAGCGTGGAGCCTGTTGTAGGGCTTGATCCCATGACCCTGTGATCATGACCTGAGCCGAAATCAAAGGTTGGATTATTAACCGAGTGAGCCACCCAAGTGCCCCTGAAGTTTCTATGTTTAAATGAATTTGTCACAGGGGGCAAGGGTCATTTGTTTATCAAGTGACTGCGCGTGGCCGCTACAGAGCTAGACAGACCAGACGCAGATACGTGGATGGAACGACTTCCCCACCGTGGACCAAGTGCTGGTGTGGGATGGGAATAAAGTTCTGTGGGATGACAGAGGACAGTATAGCCAAGCTTCCTTACAGAATGAAGGAAAGCTTCGTGGAGGAGGTGGCGTGTGAGAAGGGTCTTGATGGCAGACGAGGAGTTTATAAGGCGAAGGAGGGCTGAGAGACCCCACGCCACTTTTTTCATCGCTTCCTGGACTGTGGATGGGAGTTGCCTGGTCACGTGTGTCATTGATCTGTGAGTTGCTCTGTGAGTGGAAGTTACTTTATTTTTAGCTCTGTGTAGAGCAGAGATGTGTGAGTGACCCGGGACTGACTTCCCAACTTCCCACTGGTCCTTTCTGTATGACAACTGAATCAGTCATTTCCCCTGAATTAATTACAGTTTTGTTTGCATTAATTGACAAGGCACTTAGTGGCCTTATGGGCACGTATCTGTAGAGTTTTACATTCCTAGGGGGCTGCAGAAGAAACCCCCTTTTTTTTTTACCTGTTGCATTATCTTGTGGCTTTAAAGTCTAGGACTAAGCGTTTTCAAAGGCTAACTTGAATGAAGTTGGATGTTGGCTTTAAAGACATGAAGGCTGTTTGAAGTCTGAAGCTGCCCGTGGTGGAATGTGGATTCCACTGTTCCTTTACAAAGAGGTTCAATAGAGGCCAGTGGCTTGACGTTCTGGATGGAGCCGTGGTTTTTTGCTGTTAGTGAGGAAGCATACAGTTAACCCGCTTGGAACCGAAGTGTGTCTAACTGGTCTGTCCAGGTTGACCTGAACGTGAATTGATTATGAATTTGGAAAAGGAGATACTTGTTGCCTGAGACTTTCAGTCATATTTCATTCATTCACTAATGAACGAATGAATGAATCCAGTAATTCTTCATTGCGTGCCTCCTGGAGGCCGGGCCAGAGGTCACCTGTCTGGCAGACTCTACTCTCCAGAACAGCAGAGAGAGTGGGGAAGGCCAAGCGGTGAACACACATGCCCCAGTGGCACTCTTGGCTTCCTTCTGGAGCCTGCGGGTCCTGCACTGAGTCTACTCCCTTCCCCTCATGCCATGGCGTTTGGGAATCAGAAAAAATGGGAGACGCAATGAACTCTAACTGTGATGAGAGTATATCATCTGGGGGCTGATGTTGGGGGGGGCAACAACCTGTTAGAAAGAGAGGAAATCAGAAGTTATTATGAGGGCACACCTGGATTTTGAGTTTAGCAGTGCTGGGAAGAAGACTTTCCAGCTCTTCACTGTGGTTTTCACAGCGCTGGAGCATAACATCATACGGGTGACCATTTGTCGTCAAGAAACACGTGGTTCTGTGTCCAGCAAGCTCTTTGGCAAGCTCATTTCCAGTGGGAAGGTGGTACCTAATCCCTCGGAGCGTTGTCTCCTCCACTCTGGGCAGCCCCAGCTGGATTCCCTCTCCTGGGCACTGGAGGGCTCCTCTCGCTTGTATCTGGTCTGTTAGGGGGTCACTGTTCTGCACCCCTGTTCTCCAGTGTCTCAGAACCATTGTTTCATATATATATATTTTTTAAAGATTTTATTTATTTATTTATTTGATGGAGAGAGAGACAGTCAGCGAGAGAGGGAACACAAGCAGGGGGAGTGGGAGAGGAAGAAGCAGGCTCATAGTGGAGGAGCCTGATGTGGGGCTCGATCCCATAACGCCGGGATCACGCCCTGAGCCGAAGGCAGACGCTTAACTGCTGTGCCACCCAGGCGCCCCCATTGTTTCATATATTTTGACTTTTTATTTTTTTTTTAAGAATTTATTTTATTTTATTTCGAGAGAGTGGGGAGTAAAGGGAGAGGGAGGCGTGGAGCCGGATGCGGGGCTCAATCTCACAACCCTAAGATCGCAACCCGAGCTAAAATCAGGAGTCAGACACTCAACCAACTGAGCCGCCCAGGCGCCCCTATTTTGACCTTTTTTTACAGTTATTTCCGGAGGGTGTGTACACCCGAACCCTGTTATTTTGTCTTGGCCGGATGTAGAAATTCTGTCATATATTTGACCATGTGCTTTCTTTCTCTTTCAAACTAGATTTTAAGAAATTAAAAAAAAAAAGTATGGCCATTGGGAAATACTAAGCTTTAGTTGCGTGGTAAGTTCACGTATGTGGAATAGTGTGCTCCCTGACAGTCTCAGATAATTAAGTTGTTTTGTGCGTATGAGCTTGGCATTAAGATGTGTCAGAATGTAAGTCAATTATCACCTTTACCTTAAAGCATAATTAAAACCTCTCTTCTCAGCCATCCAGGGATCAGTTCCTTTTTTATATCTGCTGCCTCTTCTTTATACGTTTTGAGAAAATTGTTCTAAAAGAAAAGCCTGAGTTTCCAAAGTTCGGCAGGCCTTGCCCTCTCTTTGGACTAGAAGTATGGACAGAAAACATAATTGCAGCTGAAGCGTAAATGAAATTAATTGATTTATTTTCCGAGGTTGTCCTCACAGATGGCATAACTGATGTGATGTGTGTGTTTTCATCCTCTTTATACCCAGTGTGCTCATTTAATCACCTGAATTTTGTTAATTTGGGGGTAAGGTGCATTTCTGAAGACTTTGGCTTTTAAGTAAAGAGCAAGGTAAACTGAGCTCTTCTGCCAAGTCTCCAATGATACCAACAACTGTACAGGGCGAAGTCTTTCTTAACTCTTTAAGGCCAGGTTCATATCTTGGAACCCTTGCCTGTCTCCCTTGCTCTGAAGAGGTCTGGTTTTCAATTAGTTATTTACCTCGCTTAAGTTGTTTTTGGCATAAGCTGAGAGAGAAGGAAAAGAGAAAATAAAAGGCCTTTGCTTCAGTGGTTGATAAAGACATACCTCTCCTAATTTTGGTTTGTTCCCTGTTTCCTCTGCAGTTTCACTCAGCATTTCTTTGATTATCAGTAACGCGGAGCACACCTCCCCCCAGACCTTTTTCTCACTCCTTCAGCCACCAGAATCATTTCTGCACCATGTGGGTCTGATCATTGTCACTCCTCTATGACGGGAGTTCCCGCATCCAGACTAGAGTCTGTTTGTGACATGGTATTTTAGACCTTCTACCGTCTGACCCCAAATTGTTTCCCAGTCCTGGCTCTTATCACGTGGTACATTTCAGCTATAGGGCAGATGTCTTGGTGTTGCTGGGACATGCCATATGTTTTAACGCCTCTGTGTGTTTGATTCCATTGTTTCCCTGGAAAATCCTTCTCCCTGTACCCCCTTCTCTCAAATCATGCATGCTGGGACACCTTCTCAGCCTTCACAAGAGGAATTGCTTTCTCTCTTGTCTAGATTCCCAGTACTTTCTCCCAAACTGGCTTGAGGGTATGTCTGAGAAGGTGATGGTCGCTGTTATCAGGGGAAGGTAATTTATAAGCCTGAAGGTCAGGTTACCTGAGAGCCGCTCCTGGATTCAGCACTGCCAGTCAGCCGTGTAATTGTACAGGTAGGAGAGGAGGGACAGAAGACAAAATACAGCAGGGCATTTGGGAAAATGGTCTAGGCTTTTATCATTGAGAAGTTGGGAGCAAAAGAACAGCCAAGTGTTCTCTGTCCATCTCCTATTTCTGGCTTCATTTCCTGTTGCCCGGAGCAACAGAGAAAGGACAACAGTTACGTAAAATGTGGAGAGCTTTTCACAAAGAGTGAGTATGAATAAAAGGAATCTTGGATTTTTGACATTTTCACCTTGCATTTATTAAGGTTTCCAGATTTCACAAAGGTATGAACAAGAAAATAGTCATAAGATTTTGTATAACTTCTCATCATGTTCTATTTCATCCTGGTGATGTTAGCCATATTATTATTATTATTTTTTTTTTTAAAGATTTTATTTATTTATTTGACAGAGATAGAGACAGCCAGCGAGAGAGGGAACACAAAGCAGGGGGAGTGGGAGAGGAAGAAGCAGGCTCACAGCAGAGGAACCTGACGGGGCTCGATCCCATAACGCTGGGATCACGCCCTGAGCCGAAGGCAGGCGCTTAACCGCTGTGCCACCCAGGCGCCCCAGCCATATTATTTTAAACAGTAAAATAAATAAAAAGTATCTTTAACCAATTCTGAGCACCTCCTGAGTGCCAAGCACTGTTCTTGGGCCTTTGGGATGCTCTGATGAATAGAGCCCAGTCCCCCCCACCTCCTTCAAAGGTCTCAGCTGTTTTCACAGTGTGGTCCCTAGACCGGCGGCATCAGCTTCATCAGCATCATCTGGGAACTTGTTAGAAATGCTCATTCTTGGGCCCCACCCCAGACCTACTGAATCAGACACTCTAGGGGTGGGGCCTAGCACTGTGAATTTTAACAAGCCCTCCAGCTGGAGAGATGGACTCATTCAATACTGCCTGGCCAGAGAGGCTGAATGCAAGTCGAGTCTGCTGGGGGGTACCTGGGAAGACGAAGTTGATGCCACTGGAGAGTCAGTTCAAGTGAAGCCTTCATTGGTGAGTGGTTCTTCTTCAGATGAATACTGGTGAGAAGAAGAGCGTTTTTAGGCCAAGAGAACCACATGCAAGAGTGTAGAGCTGTCAAAGGGATCATGATGATTATTTCTATTATGTCATTATTACTGTTATTCTTATGTCAGGGTCATAAGATGAGGTCAGCTGGCAGGATCAGTGGCCAGGTCAGGCCAAGAAGTTTGACTTTTCTTTTGGAATATAGCTGGATAGTTGTTTTTAGCAGTGAAATGGAATAATATCAGATATGCAATTCTATTGGATATACACAAAAGACAAGGCCTTCTTTAAATGGGAAAAAAGTTCTCACGATATATTCAAAACCTAACTGAAGGAGGGAAAAAAGTCAAGAATTTAGAGTTTAATTCTTACTATTTATAATAATTCTTAAAGAATTAACAATTTTTTTCATAGATTCTTTTCTTTCTTTCTTTCTTCTTTTTTTTTTTTTAAAGATTTTATTTATTTATTTGACAGAGAGAGAGAGCACAAGTAGGCAGAGTGCTGGACAGAGGGAGAGGGAGAAGCAGGCTCCCCACCGAGCAGAGAGCCCGACTCAGGGCTCAATCCCAGGACCCTGGGATCATGACCTGAGCCGAAGGCAGATGCTCAACCATCTGAGCCACCCAGGCGCCCCAGTTTTTCATGGATTATTTTCTACAGCAGTTGTGGGTTCACAGCAATATTGAGCAGAAGGTACAAGTTCCCCATTTACCACTTGTCATCCCCGCCTTACATTGCCTCTTTATCAACACTTTATCAACACTCACAACCAGAGTGGTACCTTGGTTACGACTGATGAACCTACATTAACACTTCATCATCCAAAGTCTGTAGTTTACATAGGGTTCACTCTTGGTCTTGTCTATTGTATGGGTTTGGACAAATTTATAATGATATGTATTTACTGTTCTAATTATCATACAGAATAGTGTCACTGCCCTAAAAATCCCCTCTTCCACTTGTTTGTCGTTGCCTCCCCCAAGCCCCTGGCAGCACTGATTTTTACCATTTCCATAGTTTGCCTCTGGTATATCATATAGTTGGATTCATAGAGTCGGTAGCCTTTTCAGATTGGCCCCTTCCACTTAGTAATATATGTACTTACATTTCCTTTGTGTCATTTTGTGGCTTGATAGCTCATATCTTTTTAGCCCTAAATAATATTGCATCATTTGGATGTATTACAGTTTATCTATCAGTTCACCTACTGAAGGATATCTCAGTTACTTCTAAGTTTTGGGAGTTATGAATAAAGCTGCTGTAAACAGCTGTGTGCAGATTTTTGTGTAGACATAAGTTTTCAACTCCTTCAGGTAAGTACCTAGGCATGTGATTGCTAGATTGTATATAGTAAGAATTTTTTTTTTTAAAAGATTTTATTTATTTATTTGAGAGAGAGAGAGACAGAGAATGAGCAGGGGGGAGGAACAGAGGGAGAAGGAGAAGCAGGCTCCATGCAGAGCAGGACCCTGGGATCATGATCTGAGCCGAAGGCAGACACTTAACTGACTGAGGCACCCAGGTGCTCTGGAATGTGTTTTGTTTTATAAAAAACTGACAAACTGTCTTCCAAAGTGGTGGAACCGTTTTGCATTCCCTCTACAATGAATGAGAGTTCCTGTTGCTCCACATCCTTGTCAACATTTGGTGTTGTCAGTGTTCTGGATTTTGGCCGTTCAAATAGGAGTGAGTGGTATATCTCATTGTTATTTTAACTAGCATTTCCCTGGTGACATATGACGTATAACCTCTCTTCATTTGTTTATTTCCCATCTCATGAGGTGTCTAGTAAGGTCTTTGGCCCCTTTTTTAAATTGAGTTGTTTTCTGATTGTTGAGTTTCAGGAGTTCTTTGCATATTTTGGATAACAGTCCTTTACCAGATGTGTCTTTTGCAAATATTTTCTCCCAGTTTGTGACTTGTCTTCTTGTTCTCTTGAGATTGTTTTTCACAGAAGTTTTTCATTTTAACAAAGTCCAGCTTATCAATTATTTCCTTCACGGATTGTGCTTCTTGTGTATCTGAAAAGTCATCGCCGTGCCCAAGGTCATTGAAATATTCTATGTGATCTTTTATAGTGGTTTTTTTTTTTTCATTATAGTTTTGCATTGTACATTTAGGTCTGTGATCCATTTTCAGTTAATTTTTTGGGCAAGGTCTGTGTCTAGATTCTTCTTGTTGCGTGTGGATGTCTAGTTGTTCCCAGCACCATTTGTCAAAAAGACCAGATTTTCTCCACTGCATTTTCTTTGCTCCTTTTTCAGAGATCAGTTCACTCTATTTATGCAGACCTGTTTCTGGGCCCTCTATTCTGTTCCTTTGAT
The DNA here is from genome assembly GCF_002007445.2 of Ailuropoda melanoleuca. Taxonomy (NCBI): domain Eukaryota; kingdom Metazoa; phylum Chordata; class Mammalia; order Carnivora; family Ursidae; genus Ailuropoda; species Ailuropoda melanoleuca. The sequence goes on from NC_048218.1 coordinate 12,723,587, forward strand.
CTGTTTGTTTATTTTTTTTGCCAATTTGTTCTTTTGCCACACTGTCATGATTCCTGTCATTTTATAGAACGTCTTCAAGTTGGGTGGTGTCGATTCTCCACTTTTTTCTTTTCCTTCAGTATTATTTTGTTTTTTTGGGGGGGATCTTTTGTTTCTCTGCATAATCCTAAAGAATTTTATTTATTTTTTATTTTTTCAAAGGATTTTATTTATTTGAGAGAGAGAGAGACAGAGATTGTGAGAGAGAGCAGGAGCAGAGAGGATGAGTGGGGAGAAAAGGGAGAAGCAGACTCCCCACTGAGCAGAGAGCCTGCTCTGGGGCTCAATCCCAGGACCCTGGGATCATGACCTGAGCTGAAGGCACATGCTTCACTGAGCCACCCAGGCGCCCCTGAATTCAAATTTTAGCTTGATATTCTCCCCCATTTAATGGGAAAAGTGTCATTAAATACTTTGTAAGCATCTGTTTTAACAAGCGTTTAACATTCCATGGAGGGCTGTACTGGGGTTTACTGAACTCTCATTTGCATGCATTTTGTGCCTCACATAAGGTTTGGTGAGCATGTTAGTCAGGGTTCTTCAGAGAGACAGAGCCAATAGGATGTATTATATATCCATAATCATGCAGTTATGGAAGCCAGGAAGTCCGTTTATCTGCCTGCCATCCGCAAGCTGGAGAATCAGGACAGCCAGTGGTATCATTTAGTCTGAGTCTGAAGGCCTGAGAACCAGGGGCGCCTGTGTCTGAGGGCAGGCGATGGGTGTCCCCAGCTCGAACAGAGACTTTGCCCTTCCTCCACCTCTTTGTTCTGTTCAAGCCATCAGTGGATTGGATGATGCCCATGTGTATTAATGAGGGCAGTCTTCTTAACTCAGTCTACTGACTCAAACGCTAATCTTCCTAGGAGTACCCCCATTGACGCACCCAGAAATGATGTCTTACCAACTGTCTAGGCATCCTGTGGTCTAGTCATGTTGACATGGAAGATTCACCATCACAGTGAGGCATGTGGAAGAGGGATTTACCAGGAGAATCTGACCCTGTGCACTCGTGGGGGTTAGAAGTCTGTGGAAGGCTACTGTCTCTGCCCCTGGCTGGGTATGTCGTCAGGAGGAAAATGCAGTTGGAGCCCAAAGAGCCCCGTGGCACTGAAGCTCAGTCTGTCTCTCACCACCCTGCACCTTGATGACCCGGGATGACGTGCAGAAGACCCCATGCCCTTGCCCTTGGAGCTCCCCATGCACCTACGCCAGGAGCTGGAAGCGCCCTGACCCTATCTGCTTCTCCACTGTACTTTCTGATCCCGGCACATGGCTGGCTCTAACCTGGGACCCTCCAAGATAGGGATTCTGGAAAACGCAGCTCCCATTTAGCTACAGTGACACAGGACAGACCCCTCGGTGCCTCTCTGTAATTCTTACTGTATTTTTCCAAGATGCCTCGGTGGCTGTCGCTCTTCCAGATGGCACTTTTTCTAAATTTTGGATCATTTCCTCCAGATAGATCTGCAGAAGAGGAATTACTGGATCAAAGAGTCTAAATATTTTCTTTCTTTCTTTTTTTTTTTTTTTAAGATTTTATTTATTTATTTGAGAGAGAGAGAAAGCACGAGAAGGGAAGGGTCAAAGGGAGAAGCAGACTCCCTGCTGAGCAGGGAGCCTGATGCGGGACTTGATCCTGGGACTCCAGGATCATAACCTGAGCCAAAGGCAGTCACTTAACCAACTGAGCCACCCAGGCGCCCGAAGAGTCAAATGTTTTTAAGAGTCTTTATGTGTTACCAGTTGACGCAGAGAAGGTCGTATCAGTCATGCCAGGCCAAGTGTGAGAAGTCTCATCTTACCGCAGAGCGGCTGGTCCTGAGCACTGCATGCTCTCTCCTTTAATATCTTGAGGTTTCCATTTGAATTGTTTATTCCTGTCCATTAAAGTAAAGCCCCCCCCCCCTTTTTAAATTAAATTGACATTGCAACAAGGAAAGACTGGTGGAAGGTGTGTGCTTTGAACCTTGAGAGGCTCACTGAATAGATACTGTGAGTAATAGGGAAACTACCCTGTCCTATTTTGGGGACTTGCTAATCATCATGGCAATAAAATGAAAGAGCTAATTAGTTGACACGGAGGAAGGGGGATTAGCAACTTTGCAGTGAACGTTAGGAGCTCATTTGGTGCAAAGTTGCAAAGTAGCCACACTTAGTTTCTACAGAGTATTTTGGGATGGTTTTTGATGGCAAGCAGCCGATTCTTTGCTTTCTCTTTTTAAAAAAGTTTTGTTTTCTCTGTACAAGAATAGTTTTATTTTTTGTCGGTGATCTCTAACCCTAAAAACATAGTCTGTCGTTTTCATTTCTCATTGTTTGTCTTTTCCTCTGTATCATCTGTCCTATTAATTACAAGCTCTGGCCCTTAGAAACCTCTTGTCATTACTGTTCGGATGACTTTTCTTCCTTGTTAATTTTCACTAGGAACTGGCACGCAACCAAACCTTCATGGAAACCACTGTTGTCTATGGTTCCGTGTCAAGCAGAATGTTTAGGCTCTGTCCGTGTTGTGGCTCTCGGCTCACCAACAATAGAGTTTGTGAAGCAAATGTTAGACCACATTCCACCAACTCCTGAGTTTTAAGTCTGATTTAATATTCCCTTTAAAGAATGGACCGCAGTTGCTGTCTTCCTCAGCTGCCCACAGTCAAGCAGGCAACCTACTGACCCAGTTTTAACATAAATCAAACTTAACATTTTCATAAATCATAAAATTAGAATGTGTATGTTTTCTAACTTGCACAGTGAGCTGAGATTTATTGGCTTATAGCTATGTGCTTAGTTGTCCTGAAAATAGAATGTTTCCATGGAGCCCCAAGGCCATGAGAGCTGGTCCCCTTCTCGTGTGGGGACAGGAGGGTGGGGTGGCCTTTCCCCTCCACACGGGCCACCTGCATGGTCAAAGAGGAGTCCCTGGGACCAGCATGACACCTGTACCATCTGGGCACTTGTTAGAAAAGCAGACTCTCAGGCCTCACCCAGGTGAACCGAAATCCGCATTTTCCCAAGACATTGATCCCAAGGTTGATTCCTGTGCTTGGTCCAGGGTGGGGAGCTCTGTCCTGGCGAAGGCTCCCTGATCTGCTCTGCACCCTTTGCCAGCTACCTTTTGCAGCCACCCAGTTACCTCCTGGCCAGGCTTTGCTCTGGGAAGACCCAGACCTCTGGAGTGGCCTCCATTTTATTGATCTGCTTGCCGGGATTTGTTAAAATTCTTGGAATGCCTTGGAAACAGTGGCTTCAATCCCTCTGACTTCTCCATTAGTGACATCAGACGGAGCAGAGCCTGCTGTCCTCACTGGGCTGCCTTGCTGGGTCTGGGGACGTCCTGCTGGTGAGTGTGGCCAGGGCAGGAGTTTTTGGTGGGGGCGGTGGGGGGGCTTGAGGTTGGAGCTCCTATTTTTAAATTAGAAAATACAGAAAACGTAACATTCATCATCTCAACCTTTTCTAAGTGTACAGTATAGGAGAAACAGTTTACCTAGGGGTGCAACCAACCTGTGGAGTTTCATCTTGCAAAACCGAAACTCCCAACACATAAGACCACAATCCCCGCTCTCCCCTCCCCCAACCGCTGGCCACCACCTTCTACTTTCTTTCTCTATGAACCTGACTACTCTGTGTCCCTCACGTAAGTGGAATCACATAGCATTCGTCCTTTTGTGTCTGGCTTATTTCCCTTAGTGTCATGTCCTCAGCTTTCATCCACGTGATAGCACGTGTCAGACTTTCCTTCCTTTTTAAGGCTGAATAATATTCCGTTGTATGTACGAACCTCATTTTGTTTACCCAGTCATCCATCTGTGGACACGAGGGCTGCCTCCACCTTCTGGCTGTTGTGAGCCATACTGCTGTGACGGAGCGTGGCTGTTATGCTGCCACAAACTGGACGGGAGATCTCCGACAAATCCCCGAACTTAGGCACCTGAGTTTCTAGTACATTAAAAATAAGAAACGCAGACCCGATGCTTTCAAGCATTTTTTTAAAAAAAAGATTTGTTTATTTATTTTAGAGAGAGTGAGAAAAAGAGAGAAGAAGGGCAAATGGAGAGGGAGAGAGAAGCCAGCAGACTCTATGCTGAGCACGGAGCCCAATGAGGGGCTCGATCTCATGACCCTGAGATCATGACCTGAGCTGAAACCATGAGTTAGATGCTTAACCGACTGAGCCACCCAGGCACCTCTCAAACATTCTTTTAAACTCTAGTAATTGGATACTAAGTAAAATAAAATCTGCATCTGTTCATAAAAAAGAAAATTATATGTCTTCTAAAGATTTTCATGGTTTCTCCTAATGATATCACTCACTGTTCTTGAGCAGACTTCATTTTTTTTTTTTTAAGTGATCTCTTCACCCAACGTGGGGCTCGGACTCAGGACCCCAAGATCAAGAGTTGCGTGCCCCACTGACTGAGCCAGCCAGGTGCCCCCAAGCAGACTTCGTTTTTAAATATTAGTAACGGCAGACCTTCTCAAACTGTTTTGAACAGCTTTATTGAGATATCATTCCCTTACTGTGCAATTCACCACTTCAAGTGTATGATTCAAGGATTTTTAGTATATTTTCAGGGCTGTGGCATTATTACCACAGTCAATTTCAAAACACTTCTGTCACCCCCCAAAAACCTGTACCATCAGCATTCACCCCCCCATTTCCCTCCAGACACCGCCCCTCTTGTCTCTTTTCTGTCTTTCTGGACTTGCCTGTTCTGGACATTTCATATTAATATGATGATATAAGGCTGGTCTCCCTGAAGCATTCAAGGGGATCTTTAGGGAGTGGTGATGATGATGTTTGATTAAGGTTTTGGAAAATGAGTAGAATTTCTTTTGGAAGCCAACATGTGCACGGGGGGTGGGAAGCAACGTCTAGGTAGAGGTCTGGAGCACAAGGGTGAAGATACTCAGTGGGTTCATGGGGGAGGAGCGTCGAGGAGCATCTTGTGGCCAGAGCAGTGTGAATGGGCACGGAAGGGCTGGAAGGGCAGGCTGCTTCCAGTTTGTGAACTATCTTAAAGCAAACGTTCGAAGCTTTATCCTGTAGCCCTCAGGATTTCAGCCTTTAATTCGGAGTACCCTTGCTCCCATTTGAGTCCGTCAGTGCACTCCCCTCCTAACCCTGGCTCACCGTGAGTGGGACTGGAGGTGGCAGATCCTGTAGAGTCCCTTCTAGAAGGTCCCAGGCTCTTCTGGTGGGAGACTCGAAGTGTCAACGTTGAGGGCTTCAGAGCTTTTCTAAGCAGTAAATGATCAGGCAGGTCCTACAGGTTCACGGGGACATAGAAACAGGACGTTGGGAGACAGGCAGAAGGGAGTTGAACAGTGCCAGCCCCTCCAGGGTATAAAGTGTTCCCGGGCCCAGATTTCTGGGTGGAGAGGGCTGCTGTGAGCTGCCCTCTGCAGACAGGCACTGTCGTGCCTTATTGCCTGGTAAGTAGGAGGCAGACTGTGGACAAGACCCTCATGGCTCTAGGGCCCATTTCAACACACAACATGAGATCTAGGATTCAACAGGATGATCAAGAATGGTCAAGAATGTGGTGCATGCAAGGTCCAGCCGCTCCCCTCTCAAGGCAGTCTGACGTTGTGCTGTGTTTTGATGCATCACTGCCCAGGGCCATTTGCGGATTCATACCTTTATTCGTCCAACGTGACATTTGTTGCCTGCCCCTGCCTCCAGTCGGTGTGCATTCGGAGACGGATGCGTTCCCACCCTCAGGTAGCTCGTGTGTAATCAGAGAGCTAGCAGGGGTTTGCAGGCTTAGAATCTGAATGTCGGCAGACATCACTGGCATGTGGAGTCCGCGAAGTCATGTTGGTGTTGATAATTACAGCTCTTGTCTTTGTTCCTCTGTGGGCTGGCGGTACTTGTGTTCGCGTGCAGTGTTTCCCTCAGAGTTTCTGCACATTCTCCAAGAATGGGGTCAAGTGTTGCCGAGGCTGGTCACGGGTTGGTCACAGCCAAGCCACCAGGAGGTTGTCCTTCCTTTCTTGGCATGCCTCCATCTGTCAGCGCCACGCTCTAGGAGCTGCTTGAAGGACTGTCTTGCTCAAATCTTTACGATGAGAATATCCAAGTCTGTGCCAAGGGGCAAGTTGCACGCAGAAGTGCTGGAGAACGGCTGTCTGCCACTCTGAGATGTTGTCATCTGGGAACCGAAGTGACAGTGTTGGGACTGGCCAAGCCTCATGACACAGCTCCTTTAAGGGCTAGTCTAAGTAATGTTCCCTATCCTATGATACCCATCCCATGAGAGAGTACCATGTTACTCTATCAGTTTTCCTCATAGTACGTGTTAGAATCTGAAATGATCTTGTTTATTTCGTAGTGGTGACCTTTTAATTGCACTCTTATATGTGTTGACTTACTGATTGAGCAACTTGTCCCGGGTTTTGAGGCCGGGCGGTCAGGCCCCAGAAGCCAGCTCCCAGCCACCATGTGTATGTTTATTTTGTCTCTGTCAGCAAGAATTTCAACTCTGTGCAACTTGTCTGACAGTACCAATAACCTTCGCTTTTAGTGGGCTCGCAAAGGATGGTGACCACATGAGCAAGAGATCAGTGAGTGGTCAGGGAGAGCTCCTTGAGGCAGGGAGGCATGGGCTAATGAGTGCAGGGGGTGGGGGTTGCAGTGGAGGTGTGGGACATTTCTGGAACATTCGTGGATGGTGTCAACTCAGGCACAAAGGGATCACGTGCTTTGGGGTTGCCGGAGAGGGAAGTGAGAGAGACCAGCCTAGAGAGGTAGATAGATTGGCTTCTCCAAAAAAAATGTTCCTGTTATGTGGAGAACTTCCAGCAGAGTCCTCTAAGTGTGATCAGGAAGCCAGCTTTGTCAGAATGTGGGGGTACTTGTTAAAAATACACCATTTATTGCATCAGCGTCTGGGGTTGGGGGCCTGATGATCTGCATTCAAATGCCCTTGCCAGGAAAGTCTTCCGTATGACGATGCTTGGGAACCAACCACTCCTCTGAGAAACAAGGAAACTGCTAGTAAGATCTTAAAATTAATTTTGTCTTTCAGTTTTTCTTTGTAATCCCCTAGCCCTCACCCCAGCACCGAGTCCGAAATGGAGTTGTAAAGTAGCATAGACCCTTTCACACCCTTCTTGTGTTAGCTTGGGCTGCTGTAACGGAGATACCACAGGCGGCTGGCGGAAACAGTAGGCATTTATGCCTCACGTTTCTGGAAGCTCAAGGAGGAAGCTGAAGGTGCAGCTGATTTAGTTCCTGGTGAGAGCCTTCTTCCCGGTTTGCAGAGGGACATCTTCTAGTGTATGCGCATACGGCAGAGAGAGAGAGAGAGAGAGAGAGACAGCGAGAGAGAGAGAGAGAGAGAGAGAGAGAGAGAGAGAGAGAGAGAGAGAGAGATATCATCTCTTTCTTGTCTTGTCTCATAAGAGCACTGGTCCCATTCCTGAGGGCTCCACCCTCACGACCCGATCACCTTCCTAAAGCCCCGTCTCCAAATGCTGTCATATTGGGTGTAAGGGCTTTCAACATAGGCGTTTTAGGCGAGGACACATTCAGTCTGTGGCAGTCCTTTGTGTGTTTATCTTCGTGTGTCTTGACTTTGGGACTTCTGCTTGTAGGTTACAGTTGTTTTCTAGGGCTCCTGTAACAAATCACCATCAACTTGGTTTAAAGCAACTTAGTTTTATTCTCTCTCATTTCTGGAGGTCCGAAGTCCAAAATCAAGGTGTTGGCAGGTTCATACTCCTTCTGAAGGCTCTAGGGAAGATTTTAGCTGCTGGTGGCTCCTGGTAATTTCTGGCATTCTTTGTCTTGTGGATGCAACACCCAGTTTGTGCCTGTGTCTTCACATGACGACCTTCTCTGTGTGATTCTCTTCTTCTTCTAATGCACCAGCCGTTGGATTTAGGGCTTGTCCTAATCCGTTGTGAACTCCTCTTAATTATAGCTGCAGAGACCCTATTTCCAAGTAGGGTCACCTTCTGAAGTTACATGGGCACAACTGGGTAGACATGAATTTTAGGGGGACAGTATTTGACCCACTACCTGTAAGGTTTGGTTCTGAAGACAGTTCTACTTTGTTGAATAAAGATTTAAGAAGTACATACTTGGTCAAAGGGACCTCCACCAATAACACTAACAACAACAAAGCAACAAGTCAGGTGGCCATTTCAATTCCAAATTTCAATTCCAAATTCGTGAATTGTTTTGGACAATCTTGCATGCTTTCCTGAGAGCCTATAATGAATTCATTCATCTTCAGAGTCTTCAGGGAGACTAGTTGATTGCCTACGAATTGCTGGAAAATTATTTCATGGATATCCCTTAAGTCAGCTTCCCTGAAATAGTCTGCTGATTCTTTATGCTCAATTTCTGGAGATTTTTTTGGAGCCCGTATTCACTGGCATCCAGAAGGGGTGTCAAGAAGGTGGGAAGCTCTGGCCATAGGTCCCTTCCACAGGCCGAGTGGCTGATACGACCATCCTGGGCTGTGCATGTTAGCTCTAAGGAGTTTTCTTGCTTTCCAATCCTGTTTTCTGTACCGTGACATTTTCTTATGTGACAGAATCGGGAGTGTGCTTCTAATCCAGTTGCTGATGCAGCTCTAATCCATTTGCCAGGTTCTCAGGTAGCTGAGGCTCTCCTGAAGATACTTTTCCTGAAGTTACCCTCTCTTAAATTGCATAGTAGTTTCTTAGAAGGATGTAACATGGTTAATATAGCTGAATCTTCTGGCTCAGCATTCAGTTTTCCAGTTTTTGTTTTACTAGTTGTGGGGCTTTATGAACTCCTTACATATAAGTCTTTGCATCTTTTATTATATCTTTAGGTATAAACCTTTGTATCTTTTATTTTGTCTTTAGCTCTATCCATGAAGGGTCAAGATCTTGGGGAGGGTGACATTTAGCTCGAGGTGGGTTTTCTGTTTGAATACATGTTTCAGATGGTACGTCAATATGCAAGATGTGGGGCGTTGGGGGGGGCTCAGTCAGTTAAGCATCTAACTCTTGATTTTGGCTCAGGCCATGATCTCAGAGTTATGAGATTGAGAGCTGGGTGTGGAGACTGCTTGAGATTCTTTCTCTCCTCTCTCTGTCCCTCCCCAACCCTTCACGCTCTCACGCTGTCTCTGTCTCTAAAATACGTATATGCAAGATGTGTCACCATCCTGCATCTAATCACGACTGTTAATGATAACACACCTTTTGCTTATTGGTACCAATGAATGTTTCAATGATTTTACTTTGCTTTAAATAAAATTTCTCATGCATTCATGGACAGGTTAAGAGAATTAACAGTAATAACCCCAAGAAAAATGCCCAACTGTTGAGTGGCATCCTTGTATTGCGAGTTTTCTTGCATGGTCTAATTTCACTGCCACTGTATAGAGGAGGAGGGAGGAGGCTAGAGGTGTTCCGTGACACGGCCAAGGTCTCACACACGGTGGGGCTGAGCTGTTTCCAGAACGGAAAGCTGCTGCCCAGGACGCGGTGGGGACTGGCCAGCGCGGCCGTGCCTGGCCCTGTGTGGGGAAGGAGGAGCGCCGAGAGTGGTTTGTTCGAACCTTCAGCCTGTGATTACCAAGATAGACTGCTCCGTGGGCAGCTGGGGGGCCTGGGACAGAGCTGGGCTTCAAAGCCAGCTGAGTGTGTAACTTTCACCCTCCTCTCTTCCCATCAGATGCAGTTAGAGAAAGGACAGTTCCATGAGGCCTCGCCACCCAGCTGGCTCTGAAGGGCCGTCTTTGAGGCTGAGTTCTGTGCAAAGGCCTGAGCCGTGGGTGTCAGCGGGCTGCCTTTCTTCTCTGGAGGTGTGTTTTCCTCCGCATTTCCAGCATGGCTCCCAGGAGAAGGTGGTTTCTCAGTTTCCTTTTCATTTGGGGTGACCCCTCTGACTTGTTTAAAGCTGGGCTAAGCTTGCTGCTCAACGTTCTGATCATAGCTTCTGTGCAGTGGTTCTGAAAGCTGCAGAGGCCTCGCCTTTCATCTGGAGTCTGCTGCTCTCCCTCACTGGGCCCTGTGGCCTTGCTTTTGTCCGGAGCTGCTGGGATGAGAGAGGGGGACACCCAGGGGTGCCCTCAAATCCATTTTGGTAGCTGGTGTATGCACCTGACTCAATATGGCAGCTGTTTGGTGTGCGTTCGGAAGCTGCAGAGCCTTCTCCCCTGGACTACTGCCCCGGCCCCTGCATCGATCCTTTTGCTTCATTCATTCATTCATTCATTCATTCATTCATTATTTTGTGAGAGAGAAAGAGAGAGAGAGAGAGTGCGTAACAAGGGGGAGGGGCAGAGATACAAGGAGAAGCAGACTCCCTGCTGAGCAGGAAGCCCAATTCGGGTCTCCATCCCAGGGCCCCAAGATCATGACCTGAGCTGAAGGCAGATGCTTCACCGACTGAGCCACCCAGGCGCCCCATCGGTCCTTCTGCACTTGTCTTGCCCTCTCACCATCTGTCTTAAGGTGGTAGCCAGAGGGCACCATTTAGGTCAGTGTCACTCTGTTCAGAACCTTCCTTTGCTTTTCAGCCGCCCTCCATAAAGACCAAGGTACTCACGGTGGTTTCCAGGCGGACACGCGCGGCCCTTCTGCTCTGCCCCTCTCCCCCTTGCTCACTGCGCTCCGCCCGTTGCTCAGACACATGGGGCAAACGCCCGCTCCACAGCCTTCGTGCTGGCTGTCCTCCACCTGGAGCAGTCTTCTCCGGGGAGCCCCATGGTGGGCCCCTCCACTCCTCCGGGTGTGGGCTCTATCGTGTCTTTGTTTCAGTGAGACTGTCCCCAGTCATCCTGTTGAAAATCACCCTGAATATGTCCTCCATGTCCCTGACTCTGTAGAGAAAATGTGGCCTTGAGTGGTGGCCACGTCCCCAGCGACCGTACGTGTGAACGGACCTGCGGGTGTCTGGAACCCATGCATGTGCTCTGCTGGATGGCAGGAGCCTTCTTCTTGCAGAATCTCTAGTAGCACCATGTGTTTCATTCCTGTGACTTGTGGGATCCTGCTTGGCTCTTATGAAAAATAAATTTGATTCATCTGAGAGGCCACTACAAGGTGCCCTCCAATAGTCCCCCAGACGGCAATAGTGTCGGCAGATCTCTGCATTTCCAGCCGTGAGGCCTCTGGCTGTTAAGTCAGAATTGGGGCCAGAAGCCAGAAGAATGGTGGAATTTAACTCTCTAATTCGTAATGTGTTGTGAGACATTTGTGTGAAGTAAATCCCCAGGTATATCTTGGCTCGATGGGAAGTATTAGGTCTCGCACACTGACAGGTTAGTACTCCTCGGTTCAGGGGCCTACATTTCAGACAGAATGAGAACAGCTCTGTTGAATTTCAGGGCCAGGTTGACTGTTAGGAAAGTCCTTACTGTGCTCCAGGCAGCTCTTTTCAGTTGGGTCTGATCCGGTTCCAAGGTGAAGAGGAGGGTCAGCTTGGACTCCCCACTCTTTCCCAGCATTTTAATTGAAAGTCCTCATTTCCCATTTCGGTATGTATCTGCTTATTGTTTACTGTGTTGGGTACTGGGGCTCTTGGGGATGATTCCTGCCTTCAGGGAGCTTATAATTTGCTGGAGTAGGTAGACACAGTCGTCAATACTTAGACGATACAAAACTTGAATGTGCGTCAAAGTATAAGCAGAGCGGGGTGAAAGCCCTGAGCAGGGAGATCACTTTTGTCCAGATATTAAAGATCACCTGGCAGGATTCATAGCACTCGAGGTGCATCCTGTTGCATAAGCGGACTTTTAGCCAGAGTTGGGCCGGGGCAGGACTCCATGGGGGTGGGGAGGGCGTGCAGGGATGGGTGAGCTAAATACGGGAGATGGCGGAGTATGAAAACGCAGGGCTCCATAGCAGAGGAGGAGGGGTCCCCTGGGGCCTGTGTGTAGGGTTTGGGAGGGGCCGTGTGGGAAGGAAAAGGGGAAGTGCGTTGCAGAGACCTTTTTAAAGGAATCACCAAAGAGCTTGAATTTTACTAGCAGAAGGTACATAACCACCGGAAGTCTGCCAGGAGGGGAGAAAGAGATCCATGATGCATCTGTCAGAGAAACCGTAGAGTAGCATCAGGAAGGCTGGTTGGTTGGTGGCTGTCTGGGTGACAGGGAGGCTTGTTAGGAGCTGGTTTCCATGACCGGGTTAGAGAGGAGCTTGAGCTGGGTGGTGGCCGAGAAACAGTCATGGCGGAGAAGGGTGGAAGAGGCTGTGTGAAGAAGGCATTCTTCTGGCTTCTGGCCCCAAACAGAAAGGCCAGTTTTCTCCCAAACAACTCAGGAGCTCCGAAGACCAAAATCTCGGGGTGTCTGGCTGGCTCAGTTGGTGGGGTGTACAACTCTTGATCTTGGGGTTGTGAGTTCAAGCCCCACTTTGGATGCAGAGATTACTTAAAAAAAAAATCTTAAAAAAAAAAAAAAGACCAAATTCTCTTCCCTAGCCAGTGGAGTGGAGTTAAAACCAGAGGAGGCCATAGCAAGCCTGTCTTTACACTGTGTGGAGGGAGGAAGGGACAATCTTGGTGCCTGAGAAAAGCAGTGTGTTGATGTTAGTTGCACTGGGGACGTTGGCTGCCAGCATCACTAAGTGATCACCCACCTCCCGGACCCTGGATTGGAAATGGGAGGGAGAGGAGGGGCACCTGCTTCAAGTTTTTCCATGTGGGTATACTGACTTGGAGAGAATATTCTGGATAGCTGTGGTTTCTAGAAAGTGACCTGTTAACTAACTCAGTAGATGTGCTTAGATTAGAACTTAGTTTTCATCTTCTGGAAGGAACACAAGCTTCAGTGACAGTCATGGATATTATTATTGGCATTGTTAATAAGATAATATTATCGTAAGTTTGACCTCACTTTACTACACATTCCCAGTCTTGTGTTAAACATTTTATAAGTGTGTCTTATATAGAATTCTGTAAGGATTCTCTCTTTTTTGGGAGCCTCTAAAATTCTTCTTCCCCCCATTTATTTTATACAGGGTGCTTTTTTGGGCTTTCGTTTCAGTTTTACAGGTGGAAGGAGACACTCATTTTTGGAAGGATCACAGAGAACATTCCCCATCTCTCAGGGGTGCATCTTTTCTAGTGGCTTCCAGACCACCTGACCACAGAGGGCTGTCTCAGGGGCCATTGGCAGCAAGGCTCCTCAGAGTAATTGGCTGTTTCAAACCGGTGATTGCTTTCTCCTCCTCTTGTGGGTGGTGCGTGTCTGCCTGCACATTCGGGGACTCTCTTAGTTTGCTTGATAGATTTGTTTGGACATGACCTTTCTCAGTTCCTCTTTCCCTGGGTTTTTGCCTGCTGAGGAAATGATCCCCGGATCCCATCCATCTGCGCTGGTGGCAACAGAAGAGAGAATTTCTCTTTCCTGTGGTCCAGGTCCAGCCGCGCGGACACCTGTCCTTCAGTGGCTCATGTTGTTCGGGTTGGTATCCCTTCCCGACGCAGAGACTTTCTTACTTCCTGGTTCTGGAAGTCATCAAGTTGGACGTGGGACAAGGAGGAGGCGCTGGAGGGTCCTCGGCTGACCTGGGGTGCTTTCATGGATTGCACCCTAGACACGGAGGAAGAGCCGGTCTCCCCCACCTCCATCCGCAACCCGGCCCTGTGAGGACGCGTTTCCCGTTTGTGGTTGATTCATTCTGAGAGCTTTTCATGTCCTTTGGGATTGTTCACTGTTAGATTTGAGAAGAAAAAGGACAGTTTCTCTTTTAAGTCTGATGAAAACCATGTGAGCGGGACATGTGTCCATATGCTGTAGACTAATGCTTTTCTTATGGGCACTGAATGACTCCCCTGGCTATTGAGGAAATCCGTAGGAGGAAGGGAACCTTAGCTTTGGGACTCTCAGATCGTGTGTCCTCATGTTACAAAGAAAATGAATTCTGGCCATTTTTGAGGCTTGTCAGAGTTCTTTCTCTGCAGCTCTGGAATTTTCTCTCTGGTGCTTTCAGAGTGGCCAAATCCATGGGCTCCCGGGACTCTTGCTCTGGAGAGATCCACTGATGTGGGGATGAAGTGCAGAGATGAGCCAAATCATAACTCTTGTAGGCCTTTGCCATCTGTCCAATGTCATGTGCGCAGTTCCCATGAACTTGGAAAAATGCTCCCCAAGCACTGTTCCCATCCACTGGGGTCGTTCTGTGGATTTCCAGATGTTGGACTTGCGCAGGTGACGTAACCCCAGCTGGTGTTGCAGTGGGGGCCGGCTGAGTCACGCTTATGCCTTTGAGATTGAAGCTCCATCGCAGTAAGGGGCAGGAACCCTGTAGAGGGAGATGGTGCTTGGTTTGTCTGTTTGCATGTTCTTCACCCGGGCCTTCCCCCAAAACCGAGGTCTGGACCTGGTGTCAAGTATAAACACACGTGTTGCACTGGAGGGGATTGGCCAGCTCTGGACGGTACATTTCATTTGCTTTTTTTTTTTTTTCCCTTCCAAGAAGCAGGATGATAATCCATTTTATAATATCCCCTTCTCAGGGGCACAAACATGGAGGCTTGGTTTCGGGGGAGAATGGCATAGTCTGCGGCATGATGTGCAAGGAAGAGACAAATTAGTGTGTGAGGCGGACCTTCCCATCACAGAAGTCTCTAGGAAGGGAACATCAGTTTATCCATCATCATCTTGTTTCTTGAAAAGAGTGGCTGCGTTGTGCTTTCTAGTGCTGCGCCGAGCACATAACTGGTAGGGTTGGCAAACGCGGGCCGTGGGCCAACTCTGTTCTGTCACCTGTTTTTGTAAATAAAGTTTTATTGGAAGATGGCCAGGCCTGTTCCTTCATCCTACCGGCTGCTTTCACACTTCAAATGGCAGAGTTGACAGAATGAATGAGTGCCAGGGCTTGAAATCTTTCCTCTCTGGCTTCTTACCGAAAGGTTGCCAACCTTCGCCTTTTACCCAAACAGTAAAATCTCGGACATCCATCCCCTTTATTTAAAATCTCTAGTTTTTCATCTTTGCTGCTTTATACCCAACCCATAGCTTCCCCCTTGTTCCTCTCCTCTTCGCACGTGGGTTAAGAGTTGCATTTTTGGCGGGGTGCTGTTTCCCTCCTGGAGTTGTGGGGGGTGGTTTATGGTCAGGAGCCACTGTCCGTATTGAGAGGTTCCAGGTGTCCCCCAGACTGCAGGACAGCCTCACCCCACACATCAGGAGCACACTCACTTTGAGCACCTCTCACCTGGTCTTTGTTTCTGTCTGTAAAGTGTTTCAGGGGATCTTTTTAATGTCTCTCCCCGTGATGAGATCGTCCTGAGTGCACTGCTTTGCATCCCAGAGGCCTTCCCACATTTGTGTACCTTATTTTAGTTGCTACCTGACACCGGAAACATAGGTCCTTTATGTGCCTGCCGGTAGCATGGAGAACTCACTCGAACTTCTCTGTCCATTACACACACACACACACACTCACACTCACTCACATACCCTCAGTGCTGCCTCCTGTCGACCGTAATGACTCTGCTTCGTCAAATCCCAGGACTGGATGCTTCTTTCGTTTCTCAGGCTGCTGGAGCAACCTGGGATCTGTTATCTCACAGGAATCACCAGCCTTTGTAAATCCTGCCTAAAAAATAGATAAATCAACGTCTCCTTCACTTCCGCCTTCACCTGGCCCTCTTTGCTTCTGGGACCAGGCTTATAGCTTTTACCCAGAGGAAGTTAGCTGGGCTTCCCCACCAAAGAGGGAGGCTCAGTGGGAGATGGCTGTCTCCTCCAGCCCAGAGACAGCAGCCAGGCCCCCTTGAGAGGTGGAGAGAGGGGCAGTGCTGCGATTGTGATTGCAGTGTGGGAAGGAGCCAGACAGCAGTGGTCCCACGGGGAGTTGGGCTTGGGGAGGGGCGGGGCCCGTGGGGGGAGGGCATGAAGCCAGTGCAGAGTGACCGGGACTGTGGACCCTCCCTGTATCTAGACATGTGGGAGAGTCACCGGGACAGAGGCAGGCAGCCTGTGACAAACAACTCGCTTTTGAGACTTCCAGAGAGACCTGAAGGAAGGAGGAAGTCTGAGTTTCTGCCACTTGGGGAAGGGAGGTGATGGGCATGGGTGGGGTGGGGGGGGTAGTGTGTTTGAGACATCCTTAGGACTCCCCGCCTGGTGAAGCCCAGGGGACACGTGTGTGACACAGATGGTGGGGTTTCCTGGCCTAGAGCTAGTGCTCACTCTTCAGCGTGCGTGCGCTGGAATCACCTGGAAGAATGCCTGCCCCTAGGGCTTCTGACTCAGTAGATCTTCATTAGGGCTTGAGAATTTGCATTTCTAACAAGTTCCCAGGGGATGCTGCTGTGGTCCTAGGAGCACACTTGGGGAGCCGCTGGCCTCATATAAACGAGATAAACGGGCGCCTCGGTGACTTAGTGGGTTAAGCATCTGCTTTCGACTCAGGTCATGATCTCAGGGTCCTGGGATCGAGACCCACATTGGGGGCTCCCCGCTCAGAGGAGAGCATGCTTCTCACTCCTCTTCCCATCCCCGCACTCTCTCTCTCTCAAATAAATAAAATCTTCAAAAAAAAAAAAAAAAAAGAAAGAAAGAAAGAAACAGTGAAGTGAGACTGTTTGTGTCTGCAAAATGAAACTGAGCTAAGAAATGGTTGTAAGATGGAATATAAAGCTAATTGTGTATTAAGAACAAGAATTTGGTCCCCATTGAGTCGATTACTGTGTCATAATTTCTAAGTTCTAGAAGGGCTTAAGCTAGTTGAGCAGAATGCTCTTGAGCAATAACATGATAGTAGAGACTTTCATTAAAATCTAATTCTTGTGCATTTGGGGAATTTATTCACTATAAACAGGAAGAGTGTTTCAAAACTGAGTTTTGGCTCTTTGTAATTTTGAATCCTTTTAGCTGACTCAGTAAAGAGAGTCCCTCATTTGAACTTTTACTTATAAAAGAAGATAGTGCAAGAGCCTGAGCAGCTCCCTCTTTTACTCTCTGGGTTTGTCCTCTCAATATCAGGATGAACATTTGATGTCAGTGGGCCTAAATTTTCAGATTTTTCTTTTTTTATTTCTGAATGTAATAAAGATGGATATAGGATTTTGGCCACCAGTAAAAACAAAACAAAACAAAACAAAACAAAACAAAACAAAACAACAAAACAACTAAAATACAAACAAAAGAGTGCAAGACAGACACATTAACAGTGTATCTATATGCTTCGAAAATATCCCGAATGCTCTGGAATGATCTGGAGTAAATGCCAGGTCTTTAAGAGAACTGATGGCTCTGACTTAAGTTAGGATTTACTTTCTGTTAGGGGGAAGTACATCACACTGGCCAAAGCCTTTTAAAATGCAAATGTGCAAATTTCAGAAGAGCGCTTCATTATTTCTCTGTTCACATAAGGCGGGTCAGTCATTCATGGAGTCCTTAAAAATCCTTGAAAGGATTAATTTGAGTGCAACTGACTACTTTGAAAAGGAGAGTATCCCAGACATTGACCTTGGAATTGGCGGCTGCTCCCAGTGGCTCCGGCCGTTTACCCTGGGTGTGCATTTGGTCCTGCCTCAGCACCAGTGGTAACAACGGGGCTTGGGGCTGAGTTACGGTCTGGGTCCTTCAGAGCTACATTTATTAACAAGTTGTTGGGATTTTGGCCAAGGCTCGCTGACATCTCCACGTATCCATCCCGCCATCTGTGAACCCTATTGACGGGGTATAAATTAATAAAGTGCTTTTAGGGTGCCAAGAGGAATCATAATAAATAATATTAAACAACTCCAGGGATTTTAACAATATTTACAGTTTTGGCTTTTACACGCTTAGGGATTTGGAATCGTTTTTTATAAAACCGGCTTGAAAATCATGCATCAGGCTTCCTTTATGTGATTGGCAACATTTCAGAAACCACAAGGATCCCTGCTTCTCAGAGTTGTTTTGTGCAAGCCCCGTCTGTATGGGTGGAAATTCTACCTCCCTCAAAGGCCACGTTTCTTCGTGGGAATCGCTCTCTGGATCCCAGGGATGTCGGTGGCGATGGTGAGTGAGCTGTCTGTTGCAGAAGAGGGACAAGCAGGGGAGAGAATGGTGTGGCTAGTAATTTCCATGTTATTGGGGTAGCTGGCGTTTTAATAGAATTATCTGCGGAACTCGAAAAACTTGCCTGACCGCTCGGGCTTTGTGAGAGACAGTTCACTGTTTTAGGAATTTGTTGATTTTTAAGGTGAAAGGTGAACCAGGGAAGGGTAGGGCCATACATACCATTGTGACTTTCACAGGTTCGCCCTGTTGGGGTTTTGTCCAGGTCTTTAGATGTCTCAGTCTCAGAGCTTTACCATCTGGACTTTAAGCATTTAGTTGAGAAGCTGAACAAGTGGCTCTTTGGGCTGGGACGCCAACTTGGACTGCTTCTTTCCTATATTTGGTGGTTTGTGGGTTCTTCCAGAATAATAGTGATGCCGCTTTTTACCTTGGATTTGTAGAGTTTGGGACCTGGGTGCTCAATGAAAGTTTCTTGCAATAATAATGACAACAACAAACACAATAATAACAGTTTATTGCGCTAATATTAATAGTAGACAAAATTATTGCATTAATAATAATAACTATTATTATTATTATAATGGACAACACTTTAGGGTACTTGCTGTGGGGCTGTTCTGAACCCTTGACATGTATTCACTTTTTTTTTTTTTTCGAGATTTACTTATTTGAGAGAGAGGGAGAGGGGCAGAAGGCGAGGGAGAGAGAGCCCCAAGCGGACCCCACCTTGAGCGTGGGCCAATGTGGGGTGGATCCCACGCTCCTAAGACCACAACCTGAGCCAGAACCGAGAGCCGGATGGATCCTCAACTGACTGGGCCACCCAGGCGCCCCATGTATCTGCTTATTTAATCCTCACGAGAATCTTTTTTTTTTTTTTTAAGATTTTATTTATTTATTTGAGAGAGAGAGAGAGAGCACAAGCAGGGGGAGTGGCAGGCAGAGGGAGAGGGAGAAGCAGGCTCCCCACTGAGCAGGAAGCCTGATGCGGGGCTTGATCCCAGGACCCTGGGGTTATGACTTGAGCTGAAGGCAGACTCTTCACCGACTGAGCCACCCAGGCACCCCTCCTCACGAGAATCTTGTGTGGCAGGATCCTGATCCTATTATTATGTCCATTTTACAATTGGAAACTGATCCACTGCGAGTTTACATAACTTGCCGAAGGTTATTCGGGTCATAAATGGTGGGCTGCGCATCCAAGTAGATGCTACCGGGATTTGACTCTGAAGCCTCAGATTCTTTGTTCTTCATCACTGTGTCATAGACCCAGCACCAAAGTTCTCACGAGTTTAATATATTACAGGGATACTTGGATTTTTGTCTTGGAAACAGCTCGCAAGTGTCAACATTAGGGCTGATAACATTTTCCCTAAAGATGATAACTCTGAAGACATGGATCTCAGTTCATGTTACCTGACACAGGTGGGCGGGTGGGTGGAGAATGAGTGTACACATAACTGCTAAGGAGCCATCCCCAAGGGGGCTTTGCATGTTCGTGTATCTTTGAGAAGAGTGAGGATGACTGGCTTTTTGAGTATTTCTTGTGTTTTGAATTATGTAGGAGCTCAGTTCTTTAGACTTTTCTAGCCAACTGATTGAGGTTCATTCATGTTAAGTCTTGAGAAGACGGAGGTGAATTTTGTGGGTAAGAGATGCTGCTGGCTTTTGCTTTTCTTAATGTCATGTTTAAATGCCCCTCATCTGTGTTGTGTGTGTGTTGGCGGAGGGTATATCAGTGGCAGAGCAAAGCAGGGAGTTTTGTAGGGAATCGGTCCATGGTGGAATTAGACGGAGGAAGTTATAACTTCACTCTCTTGGACTCTGTGATGAGAATGTGAACTCTGGCGGAAATGCCCCTTTCTGGCTGCCCTTCCCAGGACTGGGGTAACATATTGGCAGAATTGTATCTGCAAGTTCTGAGGCTCAATGTCAAAGTGGAATCTAGGAGGAAAAAGGAACTGTTGGATGTGGACAAGCCTTGCAAAGCCAGCTGTGCATGTGATAAGTGCCTTTTCTTTTTGACCTAAATAATCACAGACTCACAAGAAGTAAAGAATACAGAGAGGTCTTGTGTACCTATCACCTAGTAGTGGCATCCTGTTTGACTATAAAGAGTGTGTGTCAAAGCTAGGAAATTGATCATTGGCATGATGCAATTAACAAAACTACAGAGCACACCGGGCTTTCCCTAGTTTTTGCATGTTACCTGTTTTATGTTTTTGATGGTCCTTAGTACATTATAATTTGACCAGTGTTTCTTGATGGGTGGGAGAACCTCTGACTAAGGCTGTCATAAATATTTTACAGACACATGATTTTTAGTTTAACGTCTAAGTGTTTTTAACACGGCAAACAGTGGAGTGGAATGTGAAGTCCAGCAGCTGAGTTAATGGACTAGAAGCCAAACTGGTTATTTTCATTTATGGTCTTGAACTCTTTGGGGATATTATCTTCATTTTTGTTGCCTTTTCAGAGGGAGGAGGTTTTCTAGAGATAAAGGATAATTCAAGGTCAATGTGTCATATTAAGAGCTTTTGCAGAGAATGATAAACAGATGGTGTTATCCCTGGAAAAGGGAGAGATTTTGATGAATCAGATAAAAGGTATGGATGGACTGGTAGGACTCGAAGATCCTGAATGCCATTTCATGATAACTGTTAGAGTGGATTTACTTTTAAAATGACAGCCCTGTATGAGGTGGGCTAAATGTTGGCTTCCTGACTCACCGTGATTTATTGCTCCTGGCTCTGTGGTCCTATCACGCTTTGCTGAAAGTTCCAATTAGCCTCTGTCAGTGTCTGCACTGGATTCAAGCTATTTGTGGGGGTCCCTGTCTTCTTGGCTAGACTAGGAATTCTTTGAGGGCAGGGACTAATTTGTTTTTTGACTTTTCTCTTTCTCTCTTTCTTCCAGTATCCAGCAGGATGCTTATAGCATAAGGGATCTCTAGTCCTCTGCCTCTGGCAATTCCCAGACTATTCCTTATCCTGGCTTCACTTCTTTATGTATTTAACTGTGCATTTGTTTGCCTCTTATGTGTATTTAAAATCAATACAGCTTAATTCATGATAGATTATTGGATAATTTGGGGCTATCATGAGACAGGCTGGCCTTGTTCTCTAGTGTTATTGAAACAGCATTAAAACAGCCTCAGAGCTTGGTAGAGTTTCTCCTTGAATAAAGCAATAGGAGGGTTTTTGTTTGTTTGTTTGTTTGTTTCCCTGTGGTATAGAATTTTTCCAAAAAGCTAATCATCTTTTACACTTAACTGTTAACAACTGGGATAATGATTTAAAATTCTTCTCACTCATGACTGCCTTTTGGGGCTGGGTAGTAAGGATGTTGGCCATCATCTATGATTATGACCTCTCCAAATTGTCAGTGGTGCCGTGGGGCCTTGTCTTCCGTGAGAACTTTAGGAAGGTAAGTTTTCCAGTCACTTTTTCTAATGTGGCAGTCACAGGAAGGGGAAATCCTGGGTCTTTGGAATCAGTTGGCTGCAATGCAGTGGAAAGAAGTTCTCAAATAAACCTACATAAAAATGGCACTACTGAAGCAATATGGCGGAAGGTGGTGGGGAGCCAAGGATGTGCCCCCCTGAGAGGATGAGAGCAGTAGCATCAGGAAGGGATGCCATCCTCCCGTTTTTAAGAGGCCCACCTAGTCTGTCATTTTGGCTTTTCTTTTGAGGCTCTGCCATTCTCTTGCCTCTGCCTGCGGACTGGCATTCTTTCTTGAGCCCTGGCTTCTCAGGTTCTCATATTTACTGCTTACCAAATGGCTTTGACTTGGTATGAAGTCTTCTAGTTCAATACTACAAGCTCTTTCCTTTAGATAACTATCTTGGTCTCTCAGTGTCTCAATTCCAAAATTTTAAGTGGGAGTCTGGCCCATGTTGAGTCATGTATCCGCCTCTGGTCTCCCCCAGCTGTTGCTGGGATGAAGGGGTCAATTTGTATGTCGGGTAGTCCCAGACTCGTCTAGGCAGGCTCTCAAGAAGGTGGAGTTGGTGGGAGGTTATGATTGGCATGGCTGAGATATCCCAATCAAGGAACAATTCACCATTGTTTATATTTGGCTCTAGATTGCATTAGGAAAGTAGGGCCCATTCCTCTTTGACCCGGTCTTGGCCTCCAGCCTTTCCCAGTTGGAATTTTGGGTCTAGGCTGTAGAGTAAGGAAGAGGTCCAGAAGTTCTATAGTCTGTTGGTAATGAAGAGTTGGTTTCGAACACTAAACAACAGGGGTGACTGGATACATGGTGTCACCAATCAATATTTAATTTAAAAGATATTTTAACTTGTGCCTTTGCATTCAATAATGCATTTGAATTTTTCATTCTATAAAAACTTGTATACCTTTTGACTTTTTTTTTTTTAAAGATTTTATTTATTTATTTGACAGAGAGAGACAGCCAGCGAGAGAGGGAACACAAGCAGGGGGAGTGGGAGAGGAAGAAGCAGGCTCCCAGCAGAGCAGGGAGCTCGATGTGGGGCTTGATCCCAGAACGCTGGGATCATGCCCTAGGCCGAAGGCGGACGCTTAACTACTGAGCCACCCAGGCACCCCAACCTTTTGACTTCTTAACTTTGACTTGAGACATCCACACTCACCATGCAGGGATTCCGGCTTTATAGCCAAGGACTTCTACTGTGTGTCATAGTCATTGGATGACAAGGGTACAGTGATGGAAGGTCCAGAAGAGAAGGGGTGTGGAGGATCTAAAGGCTTCATTTTCCCACTAACAAGCTGTGTCATCGTGGTGACTTTAGTTTTTTGCAGCTCAGTTTCCTTACCTGTAAAATGCAGTAAGAAAAGTATCCATCTCAGAATGTTGTTGGGAGGGGTCCATGGGAAAATATCCAAAGGCCTGTTTTAGGTACTGGGGTACGGGAGCGAGCCAAATACATAACCATCTTGTCTTCCTAGAGCTTCTGTGTCAGCATGTTCTGCCACCCCTCTAGCTTATAAATCAAGGAGTAGTATCCTTGTATTTCCTTCCAACTTGATGAAAAATTAGGTCTTAAAAAATAGGGCATCATAGCAGGCAGGTGGGCTTCTTTGTCTAGTGAAAATTAGAGTGTGTGAGTGCATGTGTGTGGACGTGATAGGAGCCATTCAGAATCAACGCAGATGTCAACATTCTTTGGAAAAAGAATTAAATGGGCTTTATTTGAGTTAAGAGAATAAATAAAACTTGCCAGAGACATTTTATGAGCTGATATCTTAGCTTTGATGACCCAGGGAAAGACATTCCTCTTTGTGCAGGGGGTAACTCATTTTGCTTTTATGAAATCAAAGTTAAAATTCTTAATAGATTTTAATAACCCTAAATGTCATATTGAATTTAAATTTGGACAGTTTCAGGTAATACGTCTTTATAGTTGCTATGGTTGACTCATCTCTTGGGGTATAGCATATAACTCAAGATATAAAATCCTTCATTTTTTTAAAAAAAATTCACGTTTTGCAACCTTTGCTATTGTGAAATAGAAACTTTTGGGGGACAGGCTCTTTTAGAGGGGAAGAAATATGTATTTTCCCCCAGAGAATCCAAACAAATCATCCTACCAGCCAAGGGAAGCAATTTCCTTTCTTTGCCTTGGGATTTGAAGCAATAATATATTGTATAAAATTATTTAACTTCATTGACTTAAACTTTATTCTTTGTTTAGCATTTATAGATTGTTATATACCCTAAATCCAAATGATTACAGCTTAAAATGGTACAAAGAATTTAGGGATATGCTGGTTGAAATTTTCG
This sequence comes from Ailuropoda melanoleuca, assembly GCF_002007445.2. Taxonomy (NCBI): domain Eukaryota; kingdom Metazoa; phylum Chordata; class Mammalia; order Carnivora; family Ursidae; genus Ailuropoda; species Ailuropoda melanoleuca. The sequence goes on from NC_048218.1 coordinate 12,747,343, forward strand.
AGAGAGAATATATCCAAGTCAGTATAGAAAATCATTTCATTGCCTTACAGACAAATTATATGAATATCTGTGGGGTCACCGGTGTCACATTTAAAATGTTAAAGCAAGCTCTATAATGATAGAAAGTTACTGCTCTTTATCATACATTGTTAGTATTAAGTAGTAAGGCAACCAGTTCTTTGTAATTTCTTTTTGATTTGTGGCAAAGAGTGTGTTTAATTGAGAAGGGACAGAGCTTGATGACAAGAGATGGTGGTATTTACATTTTCTTTCATCAGTTTCACAGGACAAGTGATCAACTCCATATTTTCACATCACACAAAATAGTTCTTTAAAATGGACAATGCCCTTGTTATTATAATTGGTCGTAATTCCTCCCCTTCACTGAAGGAGGACCCAGCGGTCTTCAGACCCAGGGACAATGAACTTTGCTGTAAGGATGGCAAAGTTCTGCCCGGAGCAGGAATTTAGCAATTTAGCAATGATACTTCCAACCCTTGTCCCTGCGTCTGGCCACACGCTTAGGTATTTGGACGCGAGGGCGAATAGAAAGATGTGGCTACTTCCAGGAGTTGTATTAGTTTCCATTTTTAGTGGATTAAAATTATGTGGTGGTTTATTTTAAAAATCTGCACATTTCCATCAGTAATGTAAACCATTACCCTTGTGTGGGAAACGGCCAGGTCTCCCTCAGGCCCTTCTCATCCACAGCGATTCATTCAAGAGGATGGCATAAAAAGTAAGATTGTTTAAAAATTTTCCACGCCATTCTGAAAACAGGTGCTTCCTTTGTGAGTTCAAGTTAGTGAATTTATGTGGTCCTTTCAACCCAATTTAAACCGTCGTTCTAAAGAACAAAGACATTTTCTTTGCCCCGAAGATTGACATTTGCTTGAAGAGATGAGGCCCTTCCTGTGACCCTGGGTCGCATTCTGCCGAGGCGCTCCGGGAGGTCAGAGGGAAGGCCGGCCCGTCCCGTCGGTACGTGGTGTTCGGTTGCAGCGGGAGGTGCTCAGAGTTGTGCAGGTCTGCAGAGAGGCAAGCTGAAGCTTGCTGAGATATTTATCAGGTACTTTTTGGGGCATCCGTTCTATAAGTTAGCCGTGAAAAGTCTGCAGTCCTTTTGTTCTCAGAAAATGGTCAGTGTCGAAACCTGTTGCTTCTGTCCCTCTGATCTCCTCCTGCCCTTTCACGTTCCCTGCCAGAAAACAGCCCCAGCATCTTCACATTCTGACTTCTGGAGTGGAATGAAAGAGTTTCTTTCTGTATAGAGAGGTTTGTTTGACACAGAGCTGCCTTTGATGGGTCGGGCTCCCCCCACCCCAACTGATTGAGAACGTAAAGTGTTGGCACCAGGCCAGAGAGGACAGTCATAAATAGTCATTTGAATGAGGTTTCATCACGTCTTTGTCCTGCCATCTTCTTTCTGGCAGGAACTATCGGGCCCTCTGTTAAACCACGAGCTGCTTTGGTCAATGTGATTGCAATACTTTAAACCAGAGATACCACATTGAGATCCATGGTATGAGATGAAGGTATTCAGGCAGTTAACACAATGTTCTAAAGAGTAGGAATAATGATTCCAAATTGATGCTAAGGCATGCTTTTAATTTCTGCAAAGCCCTAGCTTTACAAGTAGCAGGATGTCTTGCCAATGCGTTCTTCGTCCTGTCTTTGAGTAAGAGAGTAGGTGATAGGATTTCTGGTTTCTTTAAGAGAACATGAGAAGGAGCTTTCTTGGCAGTTTTTAAATTTCTAGTTGGAAAAAAAAAGGTGACCTGGAGCCAGTCTAACAAAATGTAATGTGTTTATTTTGGGGGGCAGGTATAAAGATGTTTGTATATGGATCTCTACTTTTCTGGATTTTTTTCATGAGAAAGGAAAAAAAAATAGGCGGCATGTGGAGGAGAGAAAGGAAGGAAGCAAGCGGACTGAAGCATGAACAGTTAACGGTGCTTTTTGACCCTGTGTAGGCATTGGGACTGTATGTGTGGCTCTGGCCAAGCCAACTTCTCTGCCTCTGTTTTTGTCATTTACAAAATGACATTTATAAATGGGCATGATAGTCCTTTAAGAGATAATATTTCTTTAAGAGCCAGACACAGTGCCTAGTACATTAAAGATTCCTTCCCCGTCTTAGTTCCCTTCATTACCATTTTGATAGTTGCCTCTCTGATCTTTGGCCAAATCAGCAGACTTTTGTCTGCTGGTCTTATTATCAGTTTGGCTATATTGTTATTCACTTATATGTAGTGATACCACAATGATCGAAGCATCTCCTCCTTTTGTTTTTTCCCACCATAAGAAAGTGGTAGGGTAGAAAAGGTGATTTCCCCCTCACCTTTCAATTTAACCATATTTATTGAGGACCAGGTCAGGACCAGGCTGGGTTCTGGGAGCGAAAGGAAACAGTGGGAATCAGGTGGACTGAATCACTGCTCCCATGGAGCAGACAGTCCAGAGGGAGACAGATAGTAGACAACAAATGTCAAGTGGCAGGAATGGATGAAGAAGACGAACGTGGGATTAGAGGCTAGACATCAAGGGATGGTGGTGTATGCACCTGTTTTAGACAGGGAGGACTGGGAATCCTCTGACCAGATATCACCTTGACGTCTGCACAGAGGGAGGGAGCAAACCCTGTAGAAATCTGGGGGAAAGAACATTGCAGGCAGAGATAACTAGGAATGTGTTGAAGAACTACAAGAGGCTTGTGTGGGAAAGGCAGGAAGGAGTAGTGCCGGGCCACATCACCTGTAGGAGGTTCTCGCTTCGATGTGATTTATGTGACGTTCTTGCTTGGATGTGATTTGTTTGAGGACCTCGCTTGGATAGGATTTGTGTGCGATGGAAAGCGACACAAGTTAAACCACGAAGCCGGCCACTCTGCTCCTCTTCAGACACTTTGTTAAACTTGTTTTGCAGAGAAGATGAAAATAATAGTGTATCTGTCCCTTTGATTACAATTCCCATCATATAATAATGAACTGCTAGCTGTAATTATAGGACTTCCTCTAATTTAGTTTAGCACCCTTGGGACCTCTATTAGCCTATATCCCAATCAATTTCACAGCTAGTAAGAGGGAAAAATGCCGTATTTTCTGTTGAAATGTTAAGTCTAGTGGGAGCACGATCTGCGTATTGGTTTTCACTGTGCTCGGCTGCTTTATTTTCTTCCAGTGCATTAAGGCTCCCCCCCGCCCCCAGGCCCTCTCCTCTGGCGTGCGGACTGAGGCATGTAGCATGTTGTTTTCCTAATTAGGACATACTTTCACAGATAGCTGTTAATGAATTCCATGCATCTCACGTCCTTTCGGTAACCTCTCCGATTCGTTTAACAAAAATTCTCAGCTGCCAGCCAAGGGAACACGTGTCGCCTCCTCTAGATGGATGTTTTAGTCAATATTTATTCTCACGTCTAGCACCTTTTACTACCCTCATGTCCTCCGCGTAAGTTCATTTATGGAGAGAAACGCAGCCACATCTGTTTGCTCAGCCAGGTTCCACAATAAGTTCTCCTGTCATAGAAAAACACAGGGATCACCCCTTCTGCCTCTTTGGCGTAGCGGGTGACTTATGGTGTTTAGATGACCTTGGCTTCTGGGGGCTCCCCGAGTCCAGTTTTCTCTGCTCTGATGGCAAAAGCTGTCTTTGCCTTCACACGTCTCTGCAGAAGTGGGTGCTCCTTGTCCCCGTGGACGGCTTCTCTCCGGAGGCGAGCGGCGCTCTCTCTGCTGTTTGAGACTTCACTAGAGGTGGCCCCTTGAGATGCAGGGTCGTCTCCAGACAGCTCAGGCTCGTTAGTTTTGAAATAAAGCCTGTAGCTTGTGCGTAGGCACTGGAATCACTCTATACCACAGAGGAAGAAACTAGGGACTTGCAGGCGAGGAAGTGGAGGGAATGGTTGCCCAGGGCCGGCAGCCAAGTCATCATCATAAACATGAGCCCAGAGTCTGCTCACGTGTTCCCTGAAAGCCCGTGTGTGTGAACAAATGGATAGACTATTTTTTTTAAAGATTTTTATTTATTCATGTGAGAGAGAGAGAGAGAGAGAGAGGGAGGCAGAGGCAGAGGAGAAGCCGGCTTCCCGAGGAGCAGGGAGCCCAATGCGGGGCTCTATCCCAGGACCCCGGGATCATGACCTGAGCGGAAAGCAGACGCTTCACCGACTGAGCCACCCAGGCATCCTGGATAGACTTTATTTTTAAGAGTAGTTTTAGGTCCACAACAAAACTGAAAAATAAGCACAGGGAGATCCCATATACCCCTTAGCCCCCCAGCCCCCCCAATCCTCACCCTTCCCTACCCCCTCCCCTGTACCCCCTCCCCTCTTTTGTTAGAATCCATAAACTGACTCATCTTTATCTCTCAGGGTCCATAGCTTAGAGTAGGGCTCCCTCTTCGTGCTGTACATTCTGGGAGTTTTGACATATGTACAGTGACATGTATCCCTCATTATAGTATCACACACAGTAGTTTCACGGCCTTAAAAATTCCTCTCTGTGTCCCCTGTTCATCCCTCCCTGCCCCCTAACCTCTGACAACCACTGATCTTTTTACTGTTCCTCTAGCTTTGCCTTTTCCAGAATGTCATGTAGTTGTAATCATATAGTCTGGAGCCTTTTCAGGTTGGCTTCTTCACTTAGCAATATCTGCTCCTACGTGTCTTCCATATCGTTGCTTTTTGTGCTGAAGAATGTTCCATTGTATGATGTGCCCTAGTGTAGTTATCCATTCACCTCCTGAAGGACATCTTGGTTGCTTCCAAGTTTTGGCAGTTATGAATAAAGTGGCTGTAAACGTTCACGGGCAGATTTTTGTGTGGGTAATGTATATGTATATATTCATGTCTGGTATATATAGTAATGAAGTTTTGCTTTTTTCCGATTATGAAAAAGCACATGCTCAGTGGTGTAACATTTGGAAAATATAAAAAAAAGGAGAAAAACTTAAAAATTCGGCCCGAGTCTCTCCATTAATTTAATATACTAAAACACATGAAATTGNCCCCTGTACCCCTCCCCTCTTTTGTTAGAATCCATAAACTGACTCATCTTTATCTCTCAGGGTCCATAGCTTAGAGTAGGGCTCCCTCTTCGTGCTGTACATTCTGGGAGTTTTGACATATGTACAGTGACATGTATCCCTCATTATAGTATCACACACAGTAGTTTCACGGCCTTAAAAATTCCTCTCTGTGTCCCCTGTTCATCCCTCCCTGCCCCCTAACCTCTGACAACCACTGATCTTTTTACTGTTCCTCTAGCTTTGCCTTTTCCAGAATGTCATGTAGTTGTAATCATATAGTCTGGAGCCTTTTCAGGTTGGCTTCTTCACTTAGCAATATCTGCTCCTACGTGTCTTCCATATCGTTGCTTTTTGTGCTGAAGAATGTTCCATTGTATGATGTGCCCTAGTGTAGTTATCCATTCACCTCCTGAAGGGCATCTTGGTTGCTTCCAAGTTTTGGCAGTTATGAATAAAGTGGCTGTAAACGTTCACGGGCAGATTTTTGTGTGGGTAATGTATATGTATATATTCATGTCTGGTATATATAGTAATGAAGTTTTGCTTTTTTCCGATTATGAAAAAGCACATGCTCAGTGGTGTAACATTTGGAAAATATAAAAAAAAGGAGAAAAACTTAAAAATTCGGCCCGAGTCTCTCCATTAATTTAATATACTAAAACACATGAAATTGGAGCTGTCCTGGAGAATGCAGAACATACAGTTATTACATACTAGAACAGTTGCTAGTAAAGACAGGAAAGATTGAGGGCATTCCAAGTGCTGGTTCTGTTTCCATTCAAAGTGCTTTTTAAGTGACTTTTTATGATAATCGACATTCAAGTGGTGTCAGCTTTACAAAATAGCTAACCTAGAAGTCTCTTGAACAACTGACCTCCAAAGAGAAATTCTTCCCTTAAAAAAATCCAGAACTCCTTTAGTGATGGCTCTTAGTGCTTGCCCGCGGAGGGGGGTCCTGCCGTTCCTGTGGAATCCAGTGGTTCGGAGGCACGCATGCTTTATAATGCCTGGTATGACTGCTTTGGGTTGTAGGAGATTTATTTGGCCATCTTCTGGGGGGAGGGGGGAGGGAGTTGCTGGGCCATGGAGTAGTAATGCCCAAAAAGCAACTCAAGAAGTGGACTTAAGTTGACCTGGGTGTTTTTTTGCTTTTCGTTGTTCATTTTTATTTTTATTTATTTTTTATTTTATTTTATTTTTTTAAAGATTTTATTTATTTATGTGACAGAGAGACAGCCAGCGAGAGAGGGAACACAGCAGGGGAGTGGGAGAGGAAGAAGCGGGCTCCCAGCGGAGGAGCCCGATGTGGGACCCGATCCCGGAACGCCGGGATCACGCCCTGAGCCGAAGGCAGACGCTTAACGTCTGCGCCACCCAGGCGCCCTCGTTGTTCATTTTTAACAAGGTAAACCAAACCGAACTCAACTCAGAAATATTTTTTTCATGATTTTTGTGAATGAGAGTATATGCCTAGCAATTTTTTTTTTCTTTTTCTTTCTTTATTTTAAGTAGGCTCCACGCCCAGCATGGAGCCCAATGCCTCGTCACAACCCGAGCCGAGGTCAAGAGTCAGATGCTCAACCAACTGAGGCACCCAACGCCCCCCCCACCTTTTTTTTCTTTTTTATCTGTAATTATCCACGGTCTCTTTTTGGTGGAACAAAGTGGGTCTGGGGCAAAAGTACAAATGAAGGCTCATAGAACCTATGTCTAAATATAAAAAAAAAGTTGTAAATGAAGTTAATAAATTGTAAAATAAACTTCCTTAAGGACCTAGAAAGCTGGATTCAGATGTAGAATTATTAGGCTCCTTGAAATATCATAAGGAATTATAGAGGTGAGGGACAGCCAGCCCCCAGCCCATGGCCGTTTTTATCCTCCTACCCGTGGCTCCATCTTGGACCATGTGAGGCTTCGTGGACCCTACAACCTACACACATGACCTCCCTCTAGAACCCCCCCAGACGGCTGCCCTCGGGCATAAGAGTGCATGTGTCTCCTCCCCGCTCTTGGGAGGATAGAGCTAAAGAGGTCTAATGGAAGGGCTTGGGTGTGGGCGCTAGGGCCAGGGTATGTACGGTCTGGAGAGGGGGAGGGCTGGACTCTGCCTATGTCTGCTTGTTTTCCATGAAGGGCATGGCTGCTGGAGGGTCAGAGAAGGCGCTCTGATGTGAGTGCCCAGGTCAGGGGCCCTTCTCTGTCTTTGGGGTTGATTCTGGAAATGGGGATCCAGAGTCCTTTGCTACGAGGTACCTTTCAGCTTTGGTTTTGATCTTGGAAAAGTTAGCCATTACTTTTACCATAACAAAAGTTGAGTGAGAAGCATCTACTCTAAATACATGGGAATTCAGCAGCAGACAGCTCATCACTTGATGTTTTCATTTATCTTTAAATTTTTAATCTTTAAAAAATTATTTATTTTTAGAAAGAGAGAGAGAAAGAGAGAGCACAAGCAGGAGATTGCAGAGGGAAAGAGAGAGAATCCCTAGCAGACTCTGCACTGAGCACAGAGCTCAGTGTGAGGGCTCGATCTCACCATCCCAAGCATGACCTGAGCTGAAACTAAGAATTGGACACTTAACTGACTGTGCCACCCAGGCACCCCAAAAGTAGTTGTTTTTAATAGGTGAAAATATTGTATTCTAGCGTAGGTTCATTTAGAAAGCTCTAGGCTTGATCTAGTATTAAAATATATAGTACATTTATACAAATTTTTTTTCCAGAAAAAAAAATCATACTAAAGATTTTTCAATTTTCACTTTTCAAGAACCTTAATGAAGATTAAACATCGGATTCTTAATTTCAGGGCTCGATCCCAGGACTTTGAGATCATGACCTGAGCTGAAATCAGGAGTCAGATGCCTAACTGACTAAACTACCCGGGAGCCCCAGAAAAAATTTTTAGAAAGTACAGAGACTTTCTGAAACAAGAGTCTGCTTCTCTGCCTCTCCCCCTGCCCCTCCCCCACCCTGCTCTTGTCTCTTGGGCATGCTCGCTCTCTCTTTCTCAAATAAATAAAATCTTAAAAAAATTTTTTTGGTCTAATAAGATTTTTATAAAGTCTGTTTAACATGACGAAGCTCATACAGAAAAGTGTTATGTTGCAGAGTTTTTTCCCACTGCCGAAAATATTCCTGATTACGGAATATAATGAAATAAATTTGTCATGTTGGACATAATGCGTGGTAGAGCATAGAATGAAGAGCCCAAAACTCGCAGTGGAGGCCTGACATTTATAGTTACAAATGTGTACCTTAGGAATTGATTTATAAAGAAGGATATTAGTGCTAAAATAGATACATTGAAGCTTGTTCTCACTAAGTAGGTTAGATAGTCCATCAAATATTGCTTAAAATCTCTCTCTGTGATGATTGACAATAAGAGATTAAATGTCAGTGTCCAAGGCAGGGGAATTCGAGAGTCCAGCCAACCAGTCAGTTCAGGTGAATATAAAATGTCATTGGGCAAGTGTGTATGCCTGCTGCTTTGCACATGGGTAAGCAACCAGAGGACCCAAGGACCAGATCCGGTCGCTACCTCTTTTTTTTTTTTTTTTGGTCCCTTATGCTAAGAGTGGGTTTTTCATTTTTAAATGGCTGAAAAAAAATCACAAGAATAATACTCTGTGGTATGAGAAAACTATATGAAATTCAAATTTCAGTGTCCATGAAGAAAGTTTTATTGGAATGCGGCCACGTTCATGCATTCAGGTACTGCTTATGGCTTTCACATTACAGTGGCAGAGACCATCTGGCCCAGAAAGCCTAAAACGTTTACTGTCTATCCTTTTGCAGGAAACTTTTGCAGAGCCCTGGCTTAGCGGAACCAGAGCTAGATGCTGCCGACAGCCTGTGCCCTCTGTTCCCTCCCCTTATCTTTCTTCTGGTAGATGCGTGAGTGGGTGCTCGAGTATAATGATAGATAACACTTACTTAGTGCTCACCGTTTTCCAGTTTGTTTAACATCATAACTCTGTTATGCAGAGACGGTTATTATCCCCATTTTACAGATAGAGAAATCAAGGCCCAGGAAACAAGGCACTACACTGCTCAGTTGAGATGGACTTTTGGTAACTCTTTGTTGACTCTGATTTTTAAATTTAAAACAAACTCAAACTGTACAGTCCTGAGCCTACAAAATGAAATCTCGAATAATTTAAGGAGGTTGGAACATTTAAAAAATTGTAGGCATCTTCCTTCTTTGAGACTTTTTTCTATTTGATGGTATGTTTATTTGATTACTTTTATTTCAGAGTCCCTTCGCATGTGATGTATTAACTTGAGTATCCTAACTATTTGATTCATTCGTTCAGCTCAGACTGACTGTGTGCCCAGTGCTGTGAGCACACAGCATCTGTGAACGCAACAGGATACACGGGCCAGAGTGAGTTGCAAGAATATGGTCATCCGCCAGCAAATGTCTTCACATGCTCTACTTAGATTTTAGCAATTTGTATGGCTCCTTAGGTGTTCAACTGGTGTGATAATTTTGAAACAGCAGGTCCCGACAGAGAGCGGAGCAGCTGTCAGATCAGGAAACCTGTCCATTGGCCCAGATCATTCTGATGATTTGCAGCATAACCTTGGAAACATCGTTTCATTTTCCATTCCAGATCTTCATTCTGGAAAGTGGAAAATACCAGCAAATTAAGCTGGTCTGGTGCCCCAAATGATGTAATGTGCTCTGCTTATGTCTTTCTCATGCTTTCCTTGTTTACGTGGACACAGTTTGTTGGTGCATAACTTTATTGTATAGATACTGTTTCTAAGTAGATACATGCAGACACATTGATACACGCAATCTGATATGGATACAAGAACTGTTGTTTCCCTAGGCGTACTTGGAACTGCTCTGGGAGAGGACTAGCCTGAACTAGGTAGGCACGCAGTGTGGACAAGGGCAGAGGCAGTTTGGGGAGTCTATAAAAGCACTTTTGGAACTTGTTTATAAGGCAGAGTGATAAAACTGTGGATGTGTGAAGAGACTCTGGGAAGGAGTCATTCTACGGATTTTTGAGTTCCTGGTGAATTAGATACAGCCCAGGGTCAGACACAGAATAGGTGTTCAGTAAAGACCATTCTGCAGAGTCTTTATACTGCTCAGTGGCCCCCGGCATGTAGGGAGGGCATCACCGTATTTCAGACTGAGAGGGCTAGGATTAAAACATTTTATTCGGTTCAGTATTCTAAGTTTATAAAAATGGTGATTATGTTTTATAGTTTTTAAGGTGTTTATGATGCTGAGAAATACACTTTCATTCATTTTTGTGTGTATGTGTTCTTTTTTGTAAGTTTTTATTTTAATCATTCAGTACTCATCAAGACAAGTACTCTCCTTAATCCCCATCACCTATTTCACCCATCCCCCACCTACCTCTCCCCTGGGAACCATCACTTTGTTCTCTATAGTTAAGAGTCCGTTTTTTGGCGTGTCTCTCTCCCTGTTTTCCCCCTTTGCTCATTTGTTTTGTTTCTTAGATTCCACATATGAGTGAAATCATGTGGTATTTGTCTTTCTCTGACTTATTTCACTTAGGATTATACGCTAGCTCCATCCATGTTGTTGCAAATGGCAAGATTTCATTCTTTTTTATGGTTGAATAATATTCCATCGTATATACATATCACATCTTTATCCATTCACCAATTGATGGACACGTGGGCTGCTTCCATATCTTGACTATTGTAAATAATGTTGCTATAAACATAGGGGTGTGTGTATCCCTCTGAATTAGTGTTTTTGTATTCTTTGGGTAAAAACCCAGTCATGTGATTGCTAGATTGTAGAGGAGCTCTATTTTTAACTTTTTGAGGAAACGCCATACTGTTTTCCACCAGTGGCTGCCCCAGTTTGCATTCCCACCAACAGTGTGTGAGGGTTCCTTTTTCTCCACATCCTTACTAACACCTGTTGTTTGTTGGGTTTTTGATTTTTGCCATTCTGACAGGTGTGAGGTGATATCTCTTTGTAGTTTTGATTTGCATTTCCCTGATGATGAGTGATGTTGAGCATCTTTTCATGTGTCTGTTGGGATTTGTATGTCTTCTTCGGAGAAATGTCTATTCATGTCTTCTGCCCATTTTTTAACTGGATTATTTGTTTTCTGGGTGTTGAGTTTTATAAGTTCTTTATATATTTCAGATACTAATAACCCTTTATCAGATGTCATTTGCAAATATCTTCTCCCATTCAATAGGTTCCCTCTTAGTTTTGTTGATTGTTTTCTTCACTGTGCAGTGCCGAAGTTTATTTTGATGTCATCCCAGTAGGTTAATTTTGCTTTTATTTCCCTTGCCTTTGGGGACCAATCTAGAAAAATGTTACTATAATGATGTCAGAGAAATTATTGCCTGTGCTATTGTCTAGGATTTTTATGCTTTCAGGTCTCATGTTTAGGTCTTTAATCCATTTTGAATTTATTTTTGTGTACGGTGTAAGAAAGTGGTCCAGTTTCATTCTTCTGCATGTTGCAATCCAGTTTTCCCAATACCATTTGTTGAAGAGACTTTTTCCCATTGGATATTCTTTCCTGCTTTGTCAAATTTTAATTGACCATATAACTGTGGGTTTATTTCTGGATTTTTCTATTCTGTTCTGTTGATCTGTGTGTCTGTTTTTGTGCCAGAACCATACTGTTTTGGTTACTATAGCTTTTTTTTTTTTAAGTTAAAAAAATTTTTTTTTGAAGATTTTATTTATCCATTTGACAGAGAGAGAGAGACAGCCAGCGAGAGAGAGAATACAAGCAGGGGGAGTGGGAGAGGAAGAAGCCAGGCTCCCAGCATAGGAGCCTGATGTGGGGCTCGATCCCAGAATGCTGGAATCATGCCCTGAGTCGAAGGCAGACGCTTAACGACTGAGCCACCCAGGCGCCCCTATAGCTTTGTAATATAGCTTGGTGTCTGGAATTGTGATGCCTCTAGCTTTGTTTTACTTTTCCAAGATTGCTTTGGCTATTCAGGATCTTTTGTGTTTCCATATGAGTTTTAGGATTGTTCTAGTTCTGTGAAAAATGCTGTTGGTGTTTTGATAGGGATTGCTTTAAATGTGTATATTGCTTTGAGTAGTGTAGACATTTTAATAATATTTGTTCTTCCAGTCCACAAGCATAGAATATGAGAAATATGCTTTGAACATGTAGTGCACTGTTAACAGTTCACCAAGGTGAAAATGATTAATTTTCCATATTGAAGATACAGAAGAACGATTCTTTTTTTTTTTTCTTTAAAGATTTTATTTATTTGACGGAGAGAGACAGCCAGCGAGAGAGGGAACACAAGCAGGGGGAGTGGGAGAGGAAGAAGCAGGCTCCCAGCGGAGGAGCCTGATGTGGGGCTCGATCCCATAACGCCGGGATCACACCCTGAGCCAAAGGCAGATGCTTAATGACTGCACCACCCAGGTGCCCCCAGAAGAACAATTCTTAAACCCAAAGTGTTGCCTGGGTACCTATTTTACATTATTTTGAATCATATGCTTTTTTGTTTTGTTTTGTTTATTTGTTGTGTTTTGTAGCAGATATTTTGACTTTGTATTTTATTTTCCCCAGCTTTATTGAAATACAATTGATAAATAAGAATTGTATATGTTTAAGGCATTCAGCATGATGTCTTGGTATATGTCTACATTTTGAAATGATTACCATATCAAGCTAATTAACATGAATTACCTCACATAGTTATTATTGTTTTTTGGTGGTAAGAATACCAACGATCTCTGCCCTCTTAGCAAATTTCAGGTATATAATACAGTACTATTAACTAGTCATCATGCTATATGATACCATTAGATCTATAGATCTGAGTTATATTGCATAGCTGAAACTTTGTTCTCAGATGGATGTCTCCCTATTTTCTCCACCCCCCACCCCGGTAACCATCATTCTACTCTCTGCTTTTATGAGTTCACCTTTTTAAAATTCCACATAAGTGAGATCATGCAGTATTTGTCTTTCTCTGTCTGGCTTCATACATTTAGCATATAATGCCCTTCAGGTTCATCCTTGTTGTTGCAAATGGCAAGCTTTCCTTTCTTTCAGGCTGAATAATATTCCACTCTATCTGTGTTTATGTCTGTGTTTGTATCTACATGTAGGTATAGATATAGACCACATTTTCTTTGTCCATTCATCTTTTTTTTTTTTTTTAAGATTTTATTTATTTATGTGACAGACAGCCAGCGAGAGAGAGAACACAGCAGGGGAGTGGGAGGGGAAGAAGCAGGCTTCCAGCGGAGGAGCCCGATGTGGGACTTGATCCCGGAACGCCGGGATCACGCCCTGAGCCGAAGGCAGACGCTTAACGACTGCGCTACCCAGGCGCCCCTGTGCATTCATCTTTTGATGGACACTTCAGTTGTTCTATGTCTTTTTTTTTTTTTTTTTTAAGTAGGCTCCATATGCAGCATGGAGCCCAACACGGGGCCTGAACTCATGATCCTGAGATCAAGACCAGAGCTGAGATCAAGAGTCACACATTTAACCAACTGAGCCACCCAGGCACCCCTCGTTGTTCTATATCTTGCCCATTTTGGATAATGATATAGGAACGTGGGAGTTACAGATATCTCTTCAAGATCCAGATTTCATTTCCTTTGGACACATCCCCAGAATTGTAATTCTGGTTCATATGGTAGTTCTATTTTTAATTTTTGAGAAACCTCCACATTGTTTTCATAGTGGCTATGCAAATTCCCACCAACAGCATACAGGGTTCTTTTTTCTCCATATCTTTGCCAACACTTGTTACCTCTTGTCTTTTTGATAACAGCCACTCTAACAGGTGTGAGGTAATATCTCATTGTGGTTTTGATTTGCATTTCTCTGATGATTGGTGATATTGAGCACCTTTTCATATACCTGTTAACCCTGTGCAAGTCTTCTTTGGAGAAATATCTATTCAGGTGCTTTGCCCATTTTGAAATTAGGTTATCTCTTTTTTTGCTATTGAGTTGTTTGTGTTCCTTATGTATTTTGGATATTAACCTTTTGTTAGATGTTTGGTTTGCAGATATTCTCTCCCATCTCCCTGTCTTCAGTTTCTTCCATCAGTGTTTTATAGTTTTCAGTGTACAGATCTTTCCCATTGCTGGTTAAGTTTATTCATAAGTATTTTATTCTTCTGGATGCTATTATAAATGAGATTTTTTAAAAATTTCTTTTTTGGATAGTTTATTATTAGGGTATAGAAATACAATTGATTTTTGTGCATTGATTTTATATCCCATAACTTTACTGAATTTGCTTTGTAGTTTGAACAGTTTTTTGGTGGAATCTTTAAGGTTTCCTATATATAAGAACACAGACAATTTAACTTCTTCCTTTCTGAATTGGATACCTTTGGAGACATTTTATTTCTTTTTCTTACCTAATTGCTCTGGCTAGGACTTCCAGTAATTTTTGAATAGAAGTGGTGAGAGTGGGCATCCTTTCCTTGTTTTTGATCTTAGAGGAAAAGTTTTCTGCTTTTCACCATTGAGAATGATGTTATCTGTGGGCTTGTTATGTATTCCTCACTACTTAAATCATTGAGAGTTATTATCGTGAAAGGGTGTCAGATTTTGTCAAATGCTTTTTCTGCATCTGTTGAGATGATTGTACTTTCCCCCCTTCATTCTGTTGATGTGGTATATCACATTTATTGATTTCCATATGTTGAGCCATCCTTAACATCCCAGGGATAAATCCTACCCGCTTATGTTTAGTGATCCTTTTAATGTGCTGTTGAATTTGGTTTGCTAGCATTTTGTGGAGGATTTTTACATCTCTTTCATCAGGGACATTGACCTTTAATTTTCTTTTCTTGTGGTGTTTTTGTCTGACTTTGGTATCAGGATAATTCCATCCTCGTAAAATGGGTTTGGAAGTGTTTTCTCCTCTTCAGTTTTTGAAAAAGTTTGAGATGGATTGGCATTAATTCTTTAAATGTTTAGTAGCCACTGAAGCCATGTGTAAAGACTTTGACTTTTATTATCTCATTTTAAATATCACCAGTTGACTGACAATCCTTTTTTAAAAAAATTGTTTACACAGTTTAAAAAGAAAGAGCATGGAAACTTAAGTCTGTTTCATTTAACAGACTACATTCTTCATATTGGCTGTCCTTCAGAGAACAGTGTCATTGGAATTATTCCATCTTTGGGAAGAAACAGACCATAGAGTTATCAGGAGGTTGTCAGGCTCTGAGATAATTTATTCTTTTATGACTTTAGTGAGATACAGAGGAGTCTGATAGCTAGTGGTCAGAAATGTCGAGATTGGAGATTTTATGTATTTGATTTGCTATTGTGACTTTGTCAAAATATACAGTTAAACTCTCTGCTGTTCATTTACTTGTGCCCTTAGCTTGTTACTAAACAGGGTGTGAGCCTCCATAGTCATGCTTTTTGTCACCTGTGATTTTAGGCAGTGGTTTTCATAATTCGTTGTGGTTCTTCATACAGACACACGGTGTGCTAGTGAGTACTGAGACCTCCAGCCCCGTGGGTCTCTGGTGTTTGTATATGAGGTAGCAAAACATTGCATATGAAATGTGCTTACGATTTTGTTCCATTCTTTCCCCTTTTCAATCTCTGATTCAGGAATTTCCAGTTGACCCAGTTTAAGTGTCTTCTGCACAAATCTCATAGTGTTTTACTGATCTGCTCGGCATTATAATTGAAGAAGGGGACTGTGTTACCTGTGTCCTTTCAGAAAGCTTGTTCATTGCACGTAAGTGCTTGTTGGTTTTGTTGTTAGTATGTATGTATATGTTTGTATATTCATAAAGTTCATATTAGAGTGCTGGTCTGTGCCAGGTACTTAGCAGTTTATAGAAGTTATTTTGTTCATTTTTCACAACAACCCGCTGGGAGCGGCACTGTTATTTTCCTCTATTACATATAAAGAAACTGAAGCTTGGAGAAGTATAGCAGAGTCATTCAAGGTCATTGAACTTGGAAGTGGTGGGGTTGGTATTCAAACCTCGTCCCGAGCCCCAATCTTCTGTTCCTAACCAACCTGATATGATGCAGGTTGTACTGAATTAAACATATACACTGCTCTATGAAAGTTGTGTGTATGTCAAATTTAGGATTTTGACCAACATGTTAATGAGCTCGAAAAACTAACGTCCCAAGTACATTTCTTTTCTTTATATCATGATTGGCGATGGGATTGATCATATTCTGATGGACTTTTTCTTTTAAACGAATTTAGTGAGCTGTAATTCACATATCATACAGTTCATCCATTGAAAGTAAACACCGCAATGGTGTTTAGTATATTCACAGATTTTTACAACTATCTTCACAATCATTTTTAGAACAAATGAAACTCTGTACCCATCACCATCGTCTTCTCATTTCCCCCCAGCCGTCCCTACCCCATCCCCAGCTTCCAGCAATCATTAACCTAATTCGCTTCCAGATTCACTTGTGCTGGACTTTCTCGTATAAATGGGTTTATACAATATATGATTTTTTGTAACTAACTTCTTTCACATAGCATGATATTTTCAAGTTCTATGTTGTAGCATGTATCAGCACTTCATTTCTTTTTATTGTTAAATAGTATTTCACTGTATGGCTATACTGTATTTTATTTATCCATTCATCAGTTGATGGACATTTGGGCTATTTCCACCCCTCGGCTGTTACAAATAATACTGCCATGATACATCCACGTGCAAGCTATCGCATGGACGTAGGCGCTCATATCCTTAGGATTGAAATCCCCGGGTCCTATGGTGACTGTAGGCTGACTGTGTTTAGCATCTACCAGACTGTTTTCCAAAGGAGCTGTACCTTTTACATTCCCGCCAGTGTCATGGAGCCTCCTGTTTCTTCACATCCTGGCTAACACTTGTTATCTCTCTTTTTGATGACAGGCATTCTAGTGGGTGTGAGGTGGTATCCAGTTGTGGTCTTGATTTTTGTTTCCTGGCTGGCTATTGCTGTTAGCATGCACCTTTCCACATGGGGCTGACTTTTACATATGGATTTTGTCTGTGTGCGCTTTCTGAAGCAAGGCACACCTGTGCCGGCAGCCAAATTTTTCTCAACTCCTTAATTCTTACCAACCTGGAGTCCAGTCTGGGGTTGGATGTAACTTGCCTAAAGTCCAGCCTTTGTGAATCTTTGGCTAAGGGCACGGCACAATGTTTTGGAAGCAGAAATTATTCATTACTTCATTAATGTATTAGGTAATGTGTTGGCCGGATTTTGTGGCTGAACACACATGTTAGAAAAGGGCAGACTTTGGGGATTAGGGGGAGCCAACCAAAGATGAGGGTAAAACAGTTGAAAGCTTTGAGGGTTGGGGCACCTGGGTGGCTCAGTCGGTTAAGCAGCTGCCTTCGGCTCAGGACTGAGCCCTGTGTAGGACTCCCTGCTTAGTGGGAGTCTGCCTCTCCCTCTGCCTTTGCCCCTCCCCCTGCTCAAGCTCTCTCTCTCTTGCTGTCTCTCAAATAAATAAATGAAATTTTGAAAAAAAAATCTTGAGGGTTAAAAAGTTAAAATGTCTTGGGAAAAGTATAAGATACATGTCAGTTGGATTTGAAACTGGTTGGAACATACAAAAATACTTAATGAATAAGTACCAAACTGGGAGGAGTATAGTTTATCCCACAAATTGCTTGATACCTAAAGAATAGCTGGCAGTGGTGATTTACATGGCACACTCACTTTTTAAAGGAGAATAGGGTTTCTGTGTTTCTAGGACTCCTGTTTGTAAGCAACAGGATCCGACTCAAGATCACAGAAGTTTTTTTTGGTTTTTTTTTGTTTTTGTGTGTGTGTGTGTGTGTGTGTGTGTTTAAAAGGGGTTGCTGTTGGGACCCCTGGGTGGCACAGTTGGTTAAATGGCCGACTCTTGATTTTGGCTCAGGTCATGATCTCACGGTCCTGGGATCGAGCCCTTCATTGGGTCCCTGCTCAGCATGGAGTCTGCTTGAGATTCTTTCTCTCTCTCTCCCTCTGCCCCTCCTACTCATGCTCTCTCTCAAATAAATAAATAAATAAATAAATCTTTAAGAAAAAGAGGTTGCTGTTAATTTTTATAAAGATACAGAATGCCTCCTAGACATCACTGATAGTTATGTGTCTGTCTAGAAATTGTGTCTGTTGGGAAGGCCATCACAGTTCAGGATTCCCTGGTCTGCTTGGTTCCTCTTGTCTTTGCTAATCTATGTCATTCTTCTCTTTACTGCAACATTTTATTTTATTTTATTTTTTATTTTTCTTGTTCCTGAATCGACACTGCCCAAAATGTGGCTGGCCAAAGTTTCTGAACTTGGTCACATCTGGATGGGAGACCCGTGGGGCTTTTGGTTCAAACTCTGAATAACGTCAGCAGCCCAGGATGACAGGCAGACAGACCTGTTCCACAATACTTAAAAAGCAGAATGTAATGTCCTGCATGAGTTTGGGGAGAACAAGAAAGTAGGAGAGAGTGTTGTGCACAGCTAGAACAGGGAAGGTGGACCTGTAGCAATGCACGTCAGGAGGCACGATGATGCTGGTCACTAGGAATAAGTGAATCCATTCATGGGCTAAGGGAAGCAGTGTGTCCTGGTCCCACTGGATGTTCAAGCCGGCACTTGAGGACTGTGTCTAGCTCCCTGGCCACAACTACAAGGAGGACTTTGAGAAAGTGGGAGAGTCAGAGGAACAGAACCAAAATGGTAATAGGAAACCTACCTATAGGTAGCAGGTTCTCCTGGCGGCAGGAACAGTAAAGGGAAGGTCAGACCGCTTCCTTCTGCTGTTTGAAGGGCTAGTGTGCAGAAGGGGAGCGATTTGGTCTGGTTTCTCTAGCAGATGGGAATTACAGAGAGGCATCTTTTAAATTCATCTAAGAAAAGACGGTTTCAGTCTTAGAAACAGAAGTTGCCTATGATTTGTGCTTCCTAGTTGGGGCTGTATTACTTACCCCTTCATCCAGGATATTAGGGATTTAGAAAGTGCTCTAGATTTCCTCTGTACTTTTCAGAATCGTGACGTTAGTTAGCAATTAGGCTTTGTAATTGGGCCGCATTGGTGTGTCGTGTGTAGATGGCAGCCGTGTGAGAGAGGTGCACGTATGTGTTGGGGCATAGATTGTCTTTTACATGAACAACTCTCAGAGTTGCAAATATGGAAAATGTTCTTTCTGTCTTATTTAGGCCTATTTTCTATTTCCGCCCAGAAAGCCTTCCAGTTGTTGCTTCCTCCATATCCTCTGTCTCTGTGTGTGTGTGTGTGTGTGTGTGTTGGGGGAACACTAATTTTGACGGTAGCCTAAGCAAAATGCAATTAGGGAAATCTTGTGCCAAACACGCATCTGTTCCAGTGTTTGCCTTCATTAGCGTGCATAATCAGGAGTTTGCTTTAAACACTGCATGGCCTTTCCCGTGGAAAAGTGAAGAAGTGAGCATGCAGGAGGCGTGGTTATCCTGTATTCCCCGGACTTCAGGCAAGGAGGTATGATGTCCTCCAGGAGCACTGGAGTCTTGGGGACAGACTCAGACGCGTGTCTTGGGAATTGTGTGCGAGCGTGCACCTGTGTGTGTCTGCGGGCACGTGTGAGTGTGCACATCCGTGCGTGCTGCGCGTGTTCACTCTGTAGGGGGAAGCACAATTAGGGAAATAGAGAACAAGGGAGCTAAAAAAAAGACAACAAAGGGAAGGATGTGACATTGCGATTTATGACACGGATGATTACAATTCCATTATAAAACTGAAAGACACTTGAAGGTAAAGATCGCCACGTCGTTACAAAAGGGCTTCCTCTTAACTTTTTACTCTTGTAAACAAATTTACTTTAGAAATGAAGTGGAGTTTTTCTTTTTTGACCGTATGGGTTATTTTTGTGTCAGAGATTGTGTGAAACTTGAGATAGTTAGTGTCTGGTGTGTGTTTGTTTGTTTTTGTTTTGTTTTGTTTTTTGGTTTTGTTTTTGTTTTTGATATACGGAGATGAATGCCCGTTGTAAACATGTAAGTCTTCTTATATTTGGTAAAAGAGAAAGTCATTTATTTTTCCTTTTCTATGCTTAAGTGATCATGGCTGCAAGTTAGAAAAACCAGAAAAATGTGAGGGAGGAGATATGATTGCCTATTTACCTACTAATAAAAATCACGCTCATACTTAGGTATTTTTTCCCATTCTTTCTTCTTTATTATTTGGACATACAGATGGGCAACATGGAGGTATGTACAGATAACACGCACCAATGATGTACATTTTTGCACACAAATACCTCAATTTCCTGGATACAGATGATCGTGTATGTTAGTGATTTTTAGTCTGTTGGTGGTAACTGAAGTCGCTTTTTCTATTAAACATTGACTTTCTGATAGTTTGTTTTTCTGAAATGTTAAATTCAACCCCAAACTGTATGCTTCTTAGATATTATTTGGTAGTAAAGAAAGAATAAAGAACCAAAATTAAGAGTTCAAAAGTGGGCACATTTCTCTACTTGTATAGAAAACAGAATTTTGATTTAAGATCAAACGCAAAAGCGTCTGTTGCACAGATTATAAAGTATAGAGCATGGTTTTTTAAAGGCCAGAAATTTTGCCTTTTCTTTGGCATTTTGTGCTAGGTGGCCCCTGCTCCTCCTTACCTCTTAAACCTAGGCCAAACTTCATTTTTAATGGTTAAAAATAGAATCTTAGTCTTTTTTTTTTTTTTTAGGGGGTATGGGTGGGAGCATAAAATACATTTAAAATAATTTAATGGCCAGAGGAATAATGAGTAATTGTTTTTCTTGAAAAATACATTCCAAAATTACTAGTTGGCTGGTGGTAGCTTTGGTCCTAGAAGTTGAATGAATAAATTCAGGGAATCAAATCTTTTTTTTTTTTTTTTTTAAAGATTTTATTTATTTATTCGATAGAGATAGAGAGAGCCAGCGAGAGAGGGAACACAAGCGGGGGGAGTGGGAGAGGAAGAAGCAGGCTCATAGCAGAAGAGCCTGATGTGGGGCTCGATCCCATAACGCCGGGACCACGCCCTGAGCTGAAGGCAAACGCTTAACCGCTGTGCCACCCAGGCGCCCCTCAGGGAATCAAATCTTGTCCCATGTTACTTTGGGAAAAAATTTCTCCCTGCTGAGAACTTGATGTTTTCCTTTCTACTCAGTGGTGCTTGGGAGGATGGGCTTCTCTTAAGAGAGGCAAAGGGATGGGTGGGACGTTCAGAATGACTTAGGGAG
This sequence comes from Ailuropoda melanoleuca, assembly GCF_002007445.2. NCBI lineage: Eukaryota > Metazoa > Chordata > Mammalia > Carnivora > Ursidae > Ailuropoda > Ailuropoda melanoleuca. The sequence goes on from NC_048218.1 coordinate 12,768,543, forward strand.
TCTCAAGATACAATGCGTAGCTCCCTACTCTCCCACTTTTCTTAAAAAAAGTTTTATTTATGTAAGTAATCTCAGTGCCTCACCCCATGAGTGGCGCTCGAACTCATGACTCTGAGATCAAGAATCACATCCTCTTCCAGCTGAGCCAGCCAGGCACCCCAAATATGTGGTTCATCCCCTCCCCTCCCCACCTCTCCCCTCCTCTCTCCTCTCCTTCTTTTAATTAGGCTCCACTGCTTATCTCCCTACTCTCCATTTTTTAAAAGAAGTTTTATTTATTTAAGTAATCTCTACACCCAACATGGGGCTTGAACTCACGACCTGGAGATCAAGAGTGGTACGCTCTGCCGACTAGACCAGCCAGGCGCCCCTTTGTTCTCCATTTTGATCCATTCCTTTTTCCACCCTGAATTCTGGTCGGTTTAAGGGATATATCAGACTCCTTGGTTCTGAGTGAGGAATAGGGTGTATGTGTGAGGTTACAGGAGGGCTCCAGTGGGCAGTTGTGTGCATGCATAGGGAATATTCTGTATGCAAGATGTGCAAGGTGGCACAAAGAAAGGGAGCTAAGGGGAGTTTGAGAAGAAATGGTCACAGCTATAGGAGAGAAAACGTAGGCACTGGTAGTGGACATAATTTTCATTGTCGGTGCAGGATTCATTTCCCATCTTCTTATCAGCACCCAGCATATGATTTCTGGCAGCCGACCCTGCCAATTGAACACTCACTATGTGGTTTGGGAAGGATGGAGTCTACGCCGGTGTTGATGTTCTTCCAGTGAGCCAAGCACTGATCCTCTCAGGCCTGAAGCTCACAGGAAATTCTCCGTAATTGCCACAGAATTCCAATGAAGAGGCTTTCCCGAAGGAAGGACGTGGCTATTGGTTTCAGGTGTCATGCAGATATCAAGGAAGGTGAAGACTTTTCAGAATGAACGTTGGCGTGGTGTCTGGTGATTTTGGCTGGGATAATGCACTAGTGAGAAGAGCAAAAGCATCCAGAAGGAGCTGTTGTTTCTATGACTGTGACTTTCAGAGGCCGGGGGCAAGCAATAACTAGAGGGGTTGTAGGACCAAAGAAGGGGCTTTTATTTTATTTTATTTTACTTTATTTGTTTTTATAAAAAGGTTTATTTGTTTATTTTAGGGAGAGAGCACACACATGTGTGAGCAGGAGGAGGGGCAGAGGGAGAGAGAGAATCCCAAGCCGACTTCATACTCAAGAGTGGAGCCCGACATGGGGCTCGATCTCACGACCTTGAGATCATAACCTCCGTGGAAATCAGAAGTCAGATGCTTAACGGATTGAGCCACCCAGGCGCCCCGGGGCTTTTATTTTAAAACATAGGAGAGTGGTAAGCACATTTGTGTAGAGGGATATCCACATCGATCGTTTTCTTGAGTCATCCCAAGTTTCTTCTGCCCATTAGACTTCACCTCAAACCTAACGTCTCTCTGAACGAGGTTACTCTTCTCATCCCCACTTCTCCCTTTCAAAGCAACAGCAACAACACCATCCTGCTTCTCTTTGTGTGTTTTCTCCTTGTTCTCTTCTGCTCCGTACTGTATCCTCAGTGTTTTGCATAAGACCTGTCCCATGTTAGGTGCCCAAGAAATATTTACTGTATGAACAAAATAAAGGTTGTTTGCGGTGTCTCTAGCTACCTAGTTTCCCAAACCCCTCCCCTTCGTCGGTTTTCTTCTCTATGGCTGCTGTCCCGGTTTAGCCTTTGGCCCTCCCTTGCCAGAATGATTCCCATGGCCGTATCCCATAGTGCTCAATGGTTCTCAGTTCTGGCTGAACAGGGGTTGGCCATAGATGTTCTCTTAAGTCCTCAAAGCCTCCATGTTCATATTGGGGATTCATTTCAAACATTTTCAGCTTACAATGGTGAGGAGCAAAGGATGAGTCCTGACGGGTGCCTTCATCAGACTAATGTAGTATAACCACTGATGATTGGTCCTAAGGCTTTTTTCTAGTCCAGATGCTGAGAAAGCTGAGGAACCCCAGCCAGGGATTGCTGTGCTGCCTTCTAGACCTTGGGTGGGAGAAAAATGTTGCTAACTAGGTATGTGGAAGTTACAAGAAAGTGGATGAGGTGTGCCAGCACGTGAGGCATCACCAGAGGATGACAGGAGCTCCACACTGGGGTGCTGGGGGCATGACTTGTATGCCACAGTCCTATCTCATATATTGCCCTGGGTTGTTTTTTTCTTCTTTTGACATGTTTGCGTTGAATTAATTCAATTTCAACACTAGTCTGTGTTAACTGGGTTAGTTCACTTTGCGAAGTACCCAAGGTCACAGAGGGCTGGATTTGAGAATATGGCAGTCACTGTGGGCCTGAGAGAACTTCCTTTGACTCAGTTTGGTGGAGCTGGGTCCAAGGAGTGAATGAATCTGAAAGCTGTTACAGAGAACCTAGGGTCCAAGTCTTCAGAAAACCTGAAGAGTTAGAAGGACTGACCTTATTCGTTTTGTGGCTTGATGAGAAGGCGACGGCACGTACGAGTGAGGAACGTTGGTCAGGAGTTAGGAGAAGCAGTCATTCCATGTGGAGTGGTCAGTTAAACAGGAATGTTAGAACCCAAGCGCTTCTATTCAGGATTCAAGCCTGTCTTTCTAGAGAAACATTGTACCAGAAAAGCATTTTAAAGGGATGAAAAACACCCAGGATCAGATTGTCTTCCAGTATCTGGAGCGTGTCTCACACTACATTTTCACCTCCATCCCTTCCTCGGTTGACCCCCTGGAAAATGGGTGGATGAGTTACTCAACCTTCATTGGTCTGACCCTCAGCTGTAAGCTGGGGGGGGCAGGTGAAGAACTAAAAGACTTCTCAGCTCCTTCCCGTCTGCATGCTGGGAGTTTGGAGTAGGACAGGAGCCAGTCCTGTTGCCTGAGTGATAAGGAAAGGCTGCAGAGCTGGCCAGAGGTCCCAAGCCAAATCAGCTACAAGAACGCTCGAGTTTTCTTTTACAGCGTCTTCACTCTCCATGTGTTTCCAATCACTGCTTGTGTAATATAAACTAAAACTGTCCAAGTGCTTGTCTTGAGGAACTCTTGGTTACTGTTCAGAAAACAAAGCTGTAGTGGTTTGGGCTGATAGTGGAACATGTTAATTCTGGAGACTCTGGCTCTCGTGTTGGCACTCTCTCACTGCTCTGAGGAGCCCTGTCCGCTGGGGGCCAAACTCAGATGACCACAGACAGGGGGGCCGCATCCGTGGATGAGTGCCAGGGAGACAAAGGGTGGTGGCAGGCCATGCTCTGGGGCTTGTTGCTGTGGTCCAGCATTGCCAGAACTTTCTACTTTTCAAGAGAAGTTGGAAATCCTGATTTTTATATGAAATCTTCTTATTTTTAAATGTTGGATCAAAAAGGAAAAAACATTTTTTTTAAAGCAGTCCCACAATCCAAACAAAATATGTCTGCAGGCCACACACACCCTCAGGCCACCCGGAGGCCTTTTCTGGGCATACAGACCACAGTATTTCTTGTACATACCAGTTTTTAAGAACCTTTTTATTATGGATAATTTCAAATATTTACAAGTGGCGAGAATAATATAGTGAACCTTCATACAAACTCTTATGTACCCATTACCTTGCTTCAGTGATAATCAATCCATGGCTAATGTGCTTTTATCTACAGTGAACACACACACACCCTAGATTGTATAGATGCAAATCCCAGATACTGTATTATCTCATTGGTAAATATATCCGTGTATGTCATGAAAAGGTAAGACTATAAAAAAAACATAGACCGTAACTCCTTAATATTATAAAACATCCAGTTTTCAAATTTACCCTCTTGTCTTACAGTTTTTTAAATAGCATATCTTTTTGAATCTTGATCCAAATAGCACCCACATGTTGCAACTGATGGATACGTGTCTTTAAGTGTTACATAATCAATAGGTTCCTCACTACCCTCTCTTTTTTCCCCCTTCTACTTTCTTTGTTGAAGAGCCTTACGTCTCTGACCTGTAAAGTTTCCCATAGTCTGGATTTTGCTGATTGAATCTCTATGGGTTTGTTTGAACTTTATATACTAATTTAATATCTTTAGTTTAATAGCGTAGAGAAGTCTAGATACTTGTATCTTAGCAGCTTTTTTCTTATCCTTCTCCTGAAACTGCATAGTGTATAAGCCGCTATTTTACAGGGCTTTTCTCCTGATAATATGATACTGTTAAATGTGTGCCTAGTCCTTTTGCCTTTACAAACGTAGAGTGGGAATGACCAGATCTAAGATCTTGTCAGCCTATAGGTGGCTTTTGGGATCTGTTCATGGATCTTTTTGAAGCCTGGATGCTTTCCCAAAGTGCTGTGTGCTGCCTTGTGACGTGAAAACCTGGTTGCTATTTTTAGCTTTTCAAACTCTTGGCAGCAAACAGGAAAGCCTACCGAATCGTTTTGGATTGGGATATTTTGGACTTGAAATTAAGGCCTGCTGTGGTACCCTAATTAAACATGGTGTGTATGTGGCTCAGCTCAAACGAAGGATTTGTGGAACTCCAAATAGTCACCCACTGCAGAAATGATTCACCTGGAATTTTAGGTAAGGTTATTTGGAAAGCTTAGGATCAGCTATTTTGAAATGTTACAGGTCTTTTAAGCAGGAGCCCAAGAAACAAAGTAGTTACTAATATCAGCCTTAAATGTTTTCCCTTAAAATCTTTCAGGAAATTAAAATAACTGGTGAATTTCCTTTGTCCACTTACCGTCAGGTTGTTTCAAGTCCCTTTAATGTAACGGCTTTAAGCTTGAATTTGGGCAAAGCGTTTCAACACTAATTATTTTAGAGGAATCTTTGCATGCAGTGTAGCAAGATGAGCCTGCTGTCCAGGTGTCTATGTAGGTCGGCTTTTTGTGGATCTCACACGTCGAGTCACTGGGCTCAGCATCCACTTCTGGTCGTCGGGTGTTCATTTGTGGTCCGTGCAGCAGTTTAGAGAAGACAAGCGACCCGTAAAGTTATATTGATAACATGACTCATGTGAAGATGTGCTTTGAAGTAAAATATTGTCATACAGTGGCCCACGAGGATGCCGGAAGTACCAACACAAGGACAAATGGGTCAATAACATGAACGACGAGCGATCTAGGGCTGCGATGTGACGCATGATGGGAGGACGCCGCCTTTGTGGAGAAGCAAGCGGATGCGTCCTGGTTGTCTACGAGCCTGAGAAGTGTGCGTGGGGCCTGTCAGGTTTCCTGGCTCCTTGCAGCCGCACTGTGCCTTTACTAAGGAGAGACCGGTCTTGCCAAATTCATTGGGCGGGTAAGCTTGGATTCAATACCGAGGTATTCGGGTTCAGTTGCCATGGAGATTCCTTCACAAAGAAAAAGAATACACATACCATTTAAAATGGATAACTGATGAATTAAGAAATGCATTATGTGATTTTTGGTCTGCCTGCCAGGAATTTCCAGTTCCATTATGTTGACTAGGAAACTAAGTCTCAGTGCAATTTGATTCAGATCTAGCAGTGACCGGCGGACCTCCAATAGAAAAGTGGTGTCAGTCAGCCTTGTCTAAGTTCTGGGACCCGTTTGCTCTTCATACTTGAGTATTTATAACCCCGGAGTACTGTCCAGTCCCTCTGCAAGGGCGGGATGGCAGGGGTAGAGGGGGGAGTGCTGAACCAGCCTGAGTTAGACCGTTGGTGTCCTCTCTCCCTCCTTCCCTCCCTCCTCCCTCCTTGTCTTCTGTCCTTCCATCCTTCTTGCTTACCNAGGGGGAGTGGGAGAGGAAGAAGCAGGCTCATAACAGAGGAGCCTGATGTGGGGCTCGATCCCATAACGCCGGGATCACGCCCTGAGCCGAAGGCAGACGCTTAACCGCTGTGCCACCCAGGCGCCCCTTTGGAGCTATTCTTGAGGATCTATTCAAATCCAAATAGTCATGCATCATTTCCGTGCCGATTCTCCTGTGGTTCTTTGTACACAGATTTGATTCCTGACACACTTCTATTTAAGATTTCCAATGACGTATTTAAATAGTCCTAAGCAACATCCTGTTAATAGACACTACCTTCCTGAGAAACATGCAGGTTGTGTAGACGAAGACTGTACGCAGGGTATAGCCACAGAATGCTCATTTTGAAGATGACATTGAGCTTCCCTCCTCATGGATGGGTGGATGAGAGAGGAAGGAAAATGTGGAATGTGTGTTATGCACAGTGATCTCCAAACTCAGGAGTCAAGGGTGACATTTTTTTTTGTGTGTGTGTGTCTTCTGCTCATTGGACATGCATAAATTAAATAACATCCATGACGCCTTGGCAAGAATATAAAGTACTTCTGCTTTGTTTAGTGTGATAAATTAAGAGTTGCTTTTGACAAAGGGCAAAATCCAGCTTCAGGATAGTGGGTTTACTTTCTGTGATAATCAGTTTACTTTCTGTGATCTTTGTCAAGCATCCCAAGGGAATAATATTCATGGCTGTGTTACCAGACAGTGAGAGGCTTGGTAGCTGGGGTGTCTGTTCCTGGACCGCGTGGACGTCAGGCTTGGACAGCCTGTGGTGTCAGGGAATATGACCCGATTCAGGGAATACGTATCAAGTGCCTGTTATGTTCCAGATACTGTGAGAAGTGCTACATGTAAAGGAACATGTGAGACATGGAGCCTGCGCATAAGGTGCTCACAGCCCAGTGCATGAAACAGACTCTCAATCACATACATGGAGAATGGTGTGTGATAAGAGAAGTAGATAGAGAACATAGATGTAGAGAAATGTCTCCTGTGTTGGAATCTACTGCGGAGATTCTCTTCTAACTGGTTACTGTCCTGAGTTGAATGCTTGGAGAATGGATCCAGGAACTTCAAGCTACAGACTGATGACCAAATTCTGCTTGCTTCCAGTTTCTCTGAGCCCCGTATATTTTACATTTTTTAAATGGTTGGGGAAAAAAATCACAAGAGGTATAGTAAATGAAAACATGTGAAAGTTATATGAAATTGAAATGCCAGTGTCCAAGAATAAGGGGTTATTGGAACAAGGCCATATTGTTTGCTTCCATATTGTCCATGTGGCTTTTACGTTACAGTGGCTCAATTGAGTGTCCCCAGAGAGACTAGTGCCCGCGGTGAGAGTTTACTCTGCTGTTATAACAGAGAACCACAGACAGGGTGGCTTAAACAATATAAACTTATTTTCACACAATTCTGGAAGTTGGATGTTTGAGATCAAGATGTTGATTCCTTCTGAGGTTGCTTTTCTTGGCTTGTAGATGGCCATCTTCTCCCTGTGTCCACACATGGTGGTCCCTCTCTAAGTGTCTGTGTCCAAATTTTCTCTTTTTATAAGGACACCAGCCATATTGGATTTAGGGCTCATTTTAACTTAGTGACTTCTTTAAAGACCCCGTCTCCATACACAGTCACATTCTGAGGTACTCAGAGTTAGGACTTCAACATATGAATTTGGGGGACCCATTTCAGCCCATAATACCCACAATTCCCAAAATATTTACTATCTGGCTCTTCATAGAAAAATTTGCCTACTCTGGACTATGCGGTTACTTAATTATGGTGTGTTCTGCCTGTCCTCCTTCCTCTCCCCTCTATCAATGTACACTCACTTAGTTGTGACCATCACCATTCTCTTCTCAGTCCGTCCATCTGTCCATCCATCCATCCATCCATCCATCCATCCATCTAATCATTTGTCCATCCATTCATCCATCCATCTATCGTTTTTGGCCACGATAGCATCAACTGCTCTAGATTTGTTTAGAGAGAATACAGACTCTTACCAACCATTCCTGTAGGTTCAGCTGTACTTTCCTCTCCATCCACGGCTGATGTTCCAGTATCTTCTCAATTCCACTATCTCACTCTCAAACATAGCCTCCTCCACTCCCCAACACCCACTCCAGTGGCAGGTTGCAAGGCTCCCAGAATGAGTATTCAGCAGAAACCTTTGAAGCACGTCTCATTTAATCGCAATTTCAGACTGAGGCCTGGAGCCCCATTCATTAAGCTGTGAGAGAACTCTCCACCAGCACTTTTATTTTCAAATGGCCCTTTGCTTAACAAATCACTCCACCTGGGAGACTTTTAATTATTGGTGGCCCATAGAAATGTAAAACAGTGTCTGTGCTGGGGCCTCTGATCTTGTCTCTAGGATCCTGGCAATACTGGGAGGCTCACCATGGAATTAACAGAGTGATTGGTTGGTGTAACTAGGAATGCATTCTTACCTTCCTGTAAAATGCTGAAATGATGTTCTTCCTTATCAAGATAAAGGAGAGATGTGTGAAGTCAGTGCAAGTATGTCTGTGGCCGTGGATGTTTGCCCGTGTCGTGAAGCCGTTTTGCTGTACGCTTTTCCTTGTAACGTTGCTTTCTTGAAATTGAACACCACTGATCTCTAAGAAAAATGCTTCAGAAAATATACAGGAAGAGGCTTTTTTTTCCTTCTTTCTGTGGTTGGACTGCATGTTGTGTGGTTTTGGAGGCACTTCCTTTGGTTGCCCCAAGCCTGGAGTTTCCTCAAAACCAGAGAGCTTTCTCTTAGAAGGACTCGAAAATCATGATCGGATACTGCTGAAGCATCTTCAGCCACTGCTCCCTGGTCCTTTCTTAAATTGGGGGTGATCAGCATTCTCCCAGAAGAGAGAAGCATCTAAGACATTCACCATGGGGTCATTCAGCATTTAGAAGAGGGGAAACAAGGGTAACATAAAGAAATGCATTGAGAATTAGGCAGGGAGAAAACACATCAAGTACAGTTTTAAAAGAAATAAAAAGGGGAAGCTTAGTGGCTCACAAAGTTTTATTTTTTTTTTCTTCAAACATGGCATCCGGAGCTGTGCTTTTTGCTTTTTACCCCAGCAAAATAGCAACATCAACAGCAAGGCCATTCAGAAACAAACAAACAAAATAAAACCCAGGGGGGAAAAAAGCAAACCTTAACCCTAATTAGCGTAGACCTTTTGTTGCGAGGGTTAGAAACCGAGTTGATTTAAGGCCAAAGTGGAAATGCATTGGCCCCAGGAAGGAACAGGATAAAGCTAGATGTAGGGGACAGTTGGACTTAGAGAAATCAGCACATCAGGGTTCTCTTTCTGGTTTTCATATTTTTTTCCCTCTATCAGATAAGTTTTTCTCCGTCTGGCTTGAGCCTAGCAGAGGCATGGCTGCCAGCAGCTTGAGGCTGACATTCTCAGTTTTACAAGTCCTCTGATTGGCTTCAGTAGATCATCAACCACGTCTGGACCCATTGCTACGTCCAGGGTCTTGAGGTTCCGTGATTTTCCTTGCCTGGTTCATGCTCACCTTTGTGGCTGGGGTGGCGGAGAAGAAACCATGAAGGTGCTCATAGAAAAGCAGTCACAAATAAAGGAGGAAAGGAAGGGTTGCCACCACCATCTTAGGCAAAAAAAGACATCCGAGAATTTGATATTCCTGTTAGAGAGGGTGCGTACTGATCAGAAAGTAAAGCAATTCATGTCTCGCGGTGCAAGTAAGAAAGACGGGTGCTCATTGCCCCAAGAGGCGATAGATGGGCATTTCTTTAAACGTAAAAATAGAGCACACTCATAGCACTCAGAGCACACCCATGATTTATCGTGAGGAGAAAGGCAGTATTGGGTGGAGGGCTTGAATTTTTGGGCGCACTGTGGGGACAGCCACCGCACCTTTCCCATTTGCTTTTTGGTGGCCCTGGCTTGTAAGCATCAGATCCCAATGCTTTTCCAGTCCAGTGACACCAAAGAAGTGGGGAAGAGGAGGGGTACACTGAGCCCACTCTTAAATGCTGCTTTCATTTTTAAATAAAGTCACAGCAAGGGGTATATTCTTATGGTGGCCACATACATATTCATGTGTACATCAATGTGTGGGTATGTACCTACATAAATATATATATACTTTACCTACCTACTTACCTATCCATCTAATCAATTATCTCTCTGACAATATTCCTTAAAGAAGAGTCACCTGAATCTATAACCATATGATCTATTAAAGGTTGGAGGAGAATGTCTTCATGAATTAAGTGTCTCCTTTGGAACAAGTATTTGATCTCATATGTCGTTAACTGTCTTATGGAACTTTACAGAGATCTACTGTAGTGCTATTTATATGGGATTTTATATCTAGAGTCTAAGAGGGTTTCTTATTTGGGAAGGGGGAGTTAATATTTGTTGGGAAATATTTTTCCCTAAGATAGTTAGTTTTCATGTGATTTTATTCACTTTTTTAAACTAGTGAAATATGCCAACCCACCCAGAATATAGTACACAAAACTTGAGTGTATGGCCTCATGGGCAGCACGGTCATCACCAGCTCAAGCAGTGGAACATTGCCAGCCCCCCAGAAGACCTCTCTTTCCATCCTCAATCACAGTCTCTTCCCACCTTCTAAGGGTAACAACTGGGCTTGACTTTTCCATCGTGTTTTGCTTTTCTTCACAGTTTTATGACTTAAATATGTATCTCTGAGCACTGTCATTTAGTTTGGCTTGTTTTTGATCCTTCTGTGAATGGAAACATTTTTATTTAGTATTCTAGGTCCGGTTTCATTTCCTCACTTTTTAAGAAATTAGATTCATGTCTTTTGTGTGTAGCTCTGATTTATCCATATTTGTTATTATACAGTTTTATCGTGTGAATAGATCATAACTGATAAAGTAGCCATTCTATGCCTGATGAACACTTGGGTGAGTTCCAGTTTTTGGCTGTTGTGCCTAATGCTGCAAAGAATATCTTGGGATATCTTCCCCAGAGCACGTGTGCATGCATTTCTTGGGGTGTCTCTAGGAGTGGAATTGCTGATTCTTCATTGTTAATGGGTAGTTGACCCAGTTACACTCTCCCTGGGAGTAGAAGGGAGTTCCTCTTGTTTCAGGTCCTCAGGGAAATGTCCTTATCACTCATCTGAATTCTAGCTATTCTGGTAATAAGTGGATTTCTTGCTTTTAACTTACATTTTCCTGAAAATCAATAACGTTAAGCTCCTTTTCATAGGTTTATTGGCCATTTGGAGCATCCTTTTTTGTGGATTGCCTGTTCAAATCACTTGTCATTTTCTACTTGGTAGTTGGTCTTATTGATTTGGTGTGTGTGTGTGTGTATGTGTGTGTGTGTGTAACATATTCTGGATAATACGCCTTTGTTGGCTGTGTGAGTTGCAAATAGGGTCTTCCAGTGTGGCTTGCCTTTTATTCTTATTTATTTTTTAAATAAATAACTATCTTTTAACTAAATAAATACATTTTCAGTCTGAATGTAATCAGATTAGTTATTTGCCTTTATGTCTGTCCTATTTAAATAAAATCTCTTTTTTGAAAAAGATTTTATTTTTAAGTCATCTCTCTACACCCAACGTGGGGCTCGAACTCACGAGCCCTAGATCAAGAGTCACACATTCTTCTGACTGAGCCAGCCAGGTGCCCCTTAAAATCTCTTTTTGATCCAAGATGACCCATTGTTACCTTAAATTACAAAGTCTTGTATAAATTGGTACTTTTTCCTTCCCAGATAACACAGGGCATTAGAGTATTGTAACTCCTTTTACGCCCACCTGGTGTATAGCATATTGTCATGGCATGTCTTTTTTCTTTCCTATCACTTACAATCTCCTGCGATACTATTATTTTATCTCTGGTTCAGGTGGTCTCTTTATTTCTACTCAGTATATGGCAGAACACTTAGGAGACAACAGCTCAACCTCTCCTGGTTCCTTCTGTTTCTGTTGAGAAATTAGTTGACAGCCCAAAGGGTGCGTCTTTGTCGGCCATTATAATGTCTGCCTCTTGCTGCTTGTACGATTTTTCTCTTGGGCTTTTCCAGTTCTGCTATGACATGTCTCAGTGTAAGTATCTTCTTATTTCAATTCTGTTTGGGGTTTTGAGGACTTCTGGAATCTGTGGATTGGTGTCTTTGTGCATTTTGGAAAATTGCCAGCCTGTATCTCTTCTCCCTGATTCTCTTTTTTTTTTTTCCTGCATGTTTCTTTCTCACTGTCTTCTCTGTCTTTTATTTTCTCCTTCTCTGTTTTTCTAATTGTCTTTCTGTGCTTCATTCTGCCAACTAGTCTGAAAAGGAGATACCGTTTTATTCACTCAGCAGTTGGTCTTTTAGGCCCTGCTGTGTGCTAGGCCCTGTCCGAGGCAGTTGGGATACCTCAGTGAACAAAAGAGGCAAAGATCCTTGTCTTTGTGAATTACCATTAAATAATAAACAATTGTTTAATTAGTTATTAATAGTCCTTCATTTTAATAAGTTAACTTAATGCTGTAATGTGCTAGAAGGTAGTTTAAGTGCTATCAAAAAAAAGGAAGAGTAGAGCTGCTTTGGGGAGCGGGGCAGTTTTGGGGGGGGAAGTGGGGCCAGTTTGGGTACAGTCATGAGAAGGTACCATTTGAATGAGGACTTAAAGGAATCAGCTAATTGCATATCTGTAATGTTCCAGAAAGAGGGAGTGTGTCTGGAAAGTTCAGGGAACATCAGAGAGGCCAAGTGTGGCTGAAGCAGCAGGAGCTAGGGGAGAAGGAGCAGGAGGTAAGGGATGACAAGCTTTGTACGTCCCTCCAGGGAGTTTGGCTTTTACCCCTAGATTGGAGCAGAGGGTAGTGTGATCTGATTTGCACATCAAAGGAACCCCTCTGGCTTCTGGGGTGAGATCAGACTGTGCACACAGGGAGTTTTGCTCTAGCCCAGCAGAGTAGATGGTGGCTCAGAATATAGTAGCAACCAGGGGTGGGGCGTTGAGAGGTGATTTAGATTTAGAGGGAAAAAGGCATCTCTTCCTATGGTGGCCGATGCTCCAGGAAAGCAAGGGGATTTGATAATGTAGTGGAGAGAGAGGGGAATTGCTGGACTATTATCCTCGAGTGCAGGGGGTGCCTAGGGTCTAGTCACAGGAGGAGAGATAGATTTTTAGATGGGATATGGATAGTTATCTGTGGTCACAGACAGGAGGTAGACTATATGGGTACAGATAGAGGCTTGTTGGTGAATATACACAGGCTTGGAAGTTGAGATAGTCCTATCTGATTGCTCCAGTCTTCTCAGAGAAGTAGGACAAGAGATCATCACCTGAGAAAAAAAGATGAGGAGAAAATTATTGGGCATTTGGAATGAGAAGAGTAGATAGGAACGTCACGAAGGGGTGAATGAAGTTGAGATAGTCTTATCTGATTGCTCCAGTCTTCTCAGAGAAGTAGGACAAGAGATCATCACCTGAGAAAAAAAGATGAGGAGAAATTATTGGGCATTTGGAATGAGAAGAGTAGATAGGAACGTCACGAAGGGGTGAATGGACTGGGGATTTTGGTATGAAATCGCCAGTTTCATTTAGAGCAGACTTGACCTTAGTGGTCATGAGTTTAAAGTAAGACCAGTGGACTGTTCAGCTGTCTGGGGGCAGGTGCCAAGCAGGCAGCTTGTTGGATCTAACTGGGTTGGTATCTTTGCCAAATGGATGTGACCAAGTGATAGAGGGGCCAGGGAGTTAAGGAAGGGAACTCAGTGATAGACTAGGGAGGACTGTGAGGCAACATGGCTGTGAGGGCCACCGGGAGGGGGAGGGGGTTGTTGGGCTTGAGGTCTGAGGGGGTTAGTCTGGACAAATGGGAGGTGGTGAGCTGAGAGTGGGATGCATGATGGTGACTGTATGGAGAGACTACTGGTCTTTCCCCGTTTCTTAAACAAAATGCTATTTTGGAGACTTAGCATGCTGGGTCTTGAAAATTCTTAGTGTAGGTTGAAAAGCCCAGTACTTGCATATTATTGGAATAAATGTATATTTCCCTCCTTGTTCCCGATTTCTCTTCTTGTTGTTTGGGGTTCAGAAGGAAGTGGCAGAGGACTTTATTTCTGTAGTTTCAGGAGAGAGCTCAGGCCTGCGTGGTTTTGCTCATGCTTTCTGGTCTTGGTTATCATCACAAGGGCGTATTCAGTCTAAGTCAACAAATATTTTTGAGGGTCTACCATGTGCTAAGTAAGCTGTCTTCTAGGCACTCAAGATAGAGTTGGGGGAAGAATGGATCAAAATCCTTGCCCGCGTGGGGCTTAGATTCTAGTGAGGGAGAGAAACAATACATAAGACAAATCATAAAATAAGAAAATGTTTAGTGTATGTTTTAAAGAGCAAAAAGTAAAGTAAGGAAGTGAAAAAGGAAATGTGTCCGAGAAAAAGGTGGTGGTACACCGTTGGTGGGAGTGGGTAAGAGGACTTCACTGTGAAGGGGACAGTGAACAAAGACCTCAAGTCTAAGGTCACGTGTTTACTCAGAATAAAGATAAGTCCCCAGTGGAAACAAAAGCATAAGCTGGCATGCCAAGTCCTTATGAAAACCCAAACCCATGCTAATGCCAACGGCTAAGAATATTGATTTTGGTTAATGAACTTGAATGAGCCAGTAGGATCTATATGTGTGGGTCAATATGTGTCTATGAGACTGTGGAAGTGGGCAGTTCATTAACAGCTATATTTGACTCTTTTCGGGGCGGGGTGGGATGGGCTGTCTGGGGGCTGTTCCTTCAGAAGGTTGCTGACCTCAGACCCAGCCAACCTGACTAATTTTTGCCCAGTGGAAAGTTATGTGGGCAAGGGTTTACAGCTGTTCTTTAATGGGCTGAGTTCATCTGTGGCCAGAGAAGAGAACAAAGGCTCTTAGTAGGAAACAGGGCTTTGGCAGGAGCCACAAGTCTGAATCATAAGCCCAAGTCTAAGAAAGGTATGTGAATTCATTGGAGCAAGAAGAGTGAAAGTCAGGGATGGCTTGTCTCGGTCATGGCCAGGCCTCCGCAAGGATTCCGTTTGGTGGGTTGGCATCGTTGTGACCCAATGCTGAGGACTCCCTTCTCTCAGAAACCAGACGGCTGAGCCTTGGTGTGTCAGAGGATCCAGTGAAGTTTGTCAACCTGCTTGGGAGAGCCTACCCCACACCGACTGGTTGGCATGTGTAGCTCTTGGTACCTTGCCAAGAGCAGTGTGTCATCCTGTGAGTCACCTGCCATGTTTTACAGGGAAGTCTGGGGGAGCGTGTGCAAAATTCTCTTCATTATGTGTTTCTTCTGATTGTGAACCACCACTGTAAGTAGCTGAGTATAAAATACCCACCTAATGGTTAATTATCTCAGTCCAGACCTTGAACTTGCCAATCGCACAGGAACTTGGTTCTGCAAAAGGGCCCAGTGACTATATTGACGAGATTCCTGCACATACATTATGCATGTCCTTTCACTGCTGCCCAATTTAACTTGCTCCTCTTAGATACCTTGTTCATCTTCTTTCTCAGACGGGGTGATGATTACCTGACAGAAGCTTCATGACAAACTCTGAAATATGTTGCTTGCTTGCTACGTTTGGCCTTGAGAGGGGGATGAGTGCCCCACGAGCAGACGCAGGCTCTGGGAATCAGGTTTGGCTCTCTGACTTTGTGAGCCCAGAACCCATGCCTTTTAAAGGTGGTGATAATAATAAAATCACATACAAGCTGCCGAGACTGTAGGCCATGTGTGGCAAAGGGATGGGAGAGGGCTGCGGTCCCAGCCTCAGAGCGACCAGCTTGGAATTTCAGACCTGACTCCCACTTGTCAGGTGGCTTTGGGCAGTTCGTGTAACCTTTTGGGGCCTCAGTGTCTTTATCTGTAAAGTGGATCTAGTTCTCATACTTTGTTGAGTTGTCATGGGGAACAGGCATAAAAATGGATGAGTGGCCCTCAGCCCTGTGGTTTGCACGAAGTGCTCAGGAAATGTGATTCATCCTTGGGTAGCGTCACAGGTGTAATACTACTGTAACCCACTTTCCAGATGAGACAGTAAGGTTTTACAAGGATTAGGTGATGGGCTATTGACTAACAAAGGAATTCCTGGCCAGTTCAGGTCTGTTAAATGTGTAAAAAGTGGTTGTTAAAATGTGCGCCATTTCATGTATTCAACTGGTAACTTGAGTTTGGTGCATTTCTCTCACTCTTACAGTGCTGGATTCACATCCGACCCTTCAGGTTTCTTGATCTGCTTTGAAGTTAGGGATGGGAACAGATTGGGGGAAGCCGAGGTACAGCGAGGGATATTTCGTCCTGGTGCGACACCTGGCATACTGTGAAAGCTTTGTTTGCGAGGAGGTGTGCCTTGTTTTATCTTTATAATTGGAAAAGATTTAATTTCATAGGTTAGACAATCCCATTTTATCTCTTACAATCAGAGAAAATCGCTCTTTTAGGTATGTGATTAAGATCGTGGCAATGTGATGAGAAGAACAGGCACATTTGAAAGCTGGTTAATGTGCTTAGATTAAAGTTTTGATTACTTTTGTTTTTAGCAGCAGTATTTTGAAAAGCTACATGGTCCTGAGCCGCCAACAGGTTGCACATGAGGCGTTGTTTTGAATCTTTAAGAAAAGTTGTGGTAAAAAATCTACGTAAGATAGAATTGGCCATTTTGACCGTTGTGAAGTCTGCAGTTCCATGGCGCTAATGAGGTTCCCAGCGTTGTACGATGATCACTGTCTGTGTCCCGGACTCTCTCGTCACTCCCACAGCAGCGCTGTAACCATTAAATGGTGACTCCCCATCCCCCCGTCCTCCAGCATTTGGTAACCTCTAGTCTCCTTTCGGACTCTTTGTACCTGCCTGTTCTAGATACTTCGTGTAAGTGGAATGATGCAGTCGTTGTTCTTTTGTGTCTGACTTCATTTGGTGTACTGTTTTCAAGGTTCATCCATTTGTAGCCTTTTTCTGAACTTTATTCCTTTTATTGGCTTTATTCCTTTTGTCCGTTGTAGGGATGGGCCACATTTTGTCCATCCGTCCATCTGTTGATGGACGCCTGGGTTCTTGACCCTTTTGGCCAATTGCGCACAGGGCTGCGGTACATATTCACGTGCAAGTGAAAAGATTCTCTTTTGCAGTATCTGTAGAGACATGTTTTGGTTTCTTGGGGAGAAATTGGAGGAGGCTTGTCTTTGGCCAGGGTGCCCACATGACCCCTCGGGCATGTATGAATCTGTCCCACATCACCCCCAGGCTTACCCACAGTCTTGCCGAGCCTAGCAATTTGTTTGGGAGGTTGCTGGCTGCTGGTGAATCAGACCACTTTCAGCCGTCCGGCTTGACTGCGTCCTTCTGTCTGGGTCTCTGAGCTTCTTCTTTGCTCATCTGGGGCTGAGCCAAGACATTTTTCACACACCTAGTTATTATGGTTTGCTTATTAGTTTTCGATGGGCTCAATTTATATAATTTTTTAAATTTATATGTGCCTTTTGTACTGTGTTGGGGCCCAAAATTATATATGCATATACGGCATTTAATGTTTATTTTATAGATTTTTTTTTTCTTGGGAGGAATAATTGAGTTGGCAGGACATACAGTAGATTTGTTTCAGTAGATCTGGGTTCTAGACTGAATCTACCATTATTTTATTATATGAGCTTGAGTGAGTCACTTAATCCTTCTGACCTCAATGGGTGAGTGATTAATCAGAACCCCTTCTTACTCTTATGTATCTGGGTCTGCGACTCTGCATGTGTCTGTTGCCTACCCCAGGTCACT
The DNA here is from genome assembly GCF_002007445.2 of Ailuropoda melanoleuca. Classification (NCBI taxonomy): domain Eukaryota; kingdom Metazoa; phylum Chordata; class Mammalia; order Carnivora; family Ursidae; genus Ailuropoda; species Ailuropoda melanoleuca. The sequence goes on from NC_048218.1 coordinate 12,786,061, forward strand.
TAATATTTTGAGATACCAGCTTATTGTATTTCTGATTGAAAATACTCATTGCCAAGAGAGTTTTCCTTTCTCCACATCCTCGCCAACATCTGTTGTTTCCTGAGTTGTTGATTTTAGCCATTCTGACCAGTGTGAGGTGGTATCTCACTGTGGTTTTGATTTGTATGTCCCTGATGATGAGTGATGTTGAGCATTTTCTCGTGTGTCTGTTGGTCATTGGTATGCCTTCTTTGGAGAAATGTCTGTTCATGTCTTTTGCCCATTTCTCGACTGGATTTTTTGGGTTTTTGGGTATTGAGTTTGATAAGTTCTTTGTAGATTTTGGATACTAGCCCTTTATCTGATAAGACATTTGCAGATATCTTCCCCTTCCCCTCTTACACTGTTGGTGAGAATGCAAACTGGTGCAGCTACTCTGGAAAACAGTATGGAGGTGCCTCAAAAAGTTAAAAGTAGAGCTACCCTATGACCCAGCAATTGCATTATTAGGTATTTATCCAAAGCATACAAACTGATTCGAAGGGGCACATATACCCCATTGTTTATAGCAGCAATGTCCACAATAGTCCAAAGCATGAAAGAGCCCCAATGTCCATTGACAGATGAATGAATAAAGAAGATGTGGTGTGTATACACAACACACAAGCACACATACACACACACACAATTGAATATATGTACTCACACACTGGGATATTACTCAGCCATCAAAAGAATGAAATCCTCCCATTTACAATGACGTGGATGGAACCTAGAGGGTATTATGCTAAGCAAAATAAGTCAGAGAAAGACAGACATCATACAATTTCATTCATGTGGGATTTAAGAAACAAAACAGATGAACATGGGGAAGGGAAGGAAAAATAAGATGAAAACAGAGAGGGAGACAAATCATAAAGAGACTCTTAACTCTAGGAGACAAACTGAGGGTTGCTGGAGGGGAGGGGGATAAGGGATGGGGTAACTGGGTAATGGGCATTAAGGAGGGCTCTTGATGAAATGAGCACTGGGTGTTATATGCAACTGATGAACCACTAAATTCTACCTCTGAAACAAAAAAAAAAAAAAAGAAAGAAAGAAAAAGAAAATACTCTTTGCCTGTTGGATTTTTGTTTACATTAGGGAAAATGGCACCAAGTGCTCTCAGAGTCCAGAAAATCTATGTCTATGTTCTTAGAAAGGAAAACACGAGTAGATTCTCATTTGCATGTTTCCTCTGACATTAGAAGTCACTTAATAATGATTCTGTGCCTGTCACTAGCAGAGGACTGTGTAAGGTGTCAGGTGTTAAAGACGCATCTATGGGCATGGTCCTTGTCACTTCACTGTTGCTGCCAGGTGCTAGGTGTGTCCTTACACTCAGCTTCACCTTATTCCCACCTACCCTTCCTGCAATGTGTTTTGGTCCGTACATTGTGGAATAATATTTTCCAGTGTTTTAATATAAAATAAAAATCAAAACCCTCAATAACAAAACCAAGTAACAGTTAGGATGGTTGTCCTCGGTGGGTGCCCAGGGCCTGTGTGTCTCACTCTGGCGGTCCTCGTGAGGGGGCTTGCTGCTTCCCCACAATAGGGACTTGAGGAAGGGCTCAAGAGGTCTTTCTGTGGCCTCTGGGTCTTGGAACGTCTCCTACTCTCCCATTTGGTGCACCACTAGTGTCTGAACTGTATTTCTCTCCATGACTAAAATAGCAATATCAACACGAAAACCTTGAAAACATTTAAAACACTAACATGGTTGCTTATTTCCTGACTGAAAATTGTTTTTGTACATTTTAGGGCCCCTCAGCATTTAGCGGAAGTATTGGGTACGTGCCCTATATGCAGCCCGTTAGCCCATGTAACCCCCTGGATTGTCAATAGATGTTGATTTCAACTCCCCATTTTACTGAAAGGGAAGCCAGGTGGTTTGCTCTAAGTTATTCCTCTGGTGGTTGGTGGAGCGGGGACTGGAGCAGGGCCTTATTTCACACCCTTTCTTCTCCCTTGACCAAAGGAGGCCTCCTCGAAGGGACTGCTCCCTGAGCCCCAGTGGGAATGCTCCCTGGGGGCTATATTGAGGACCGGAAGGCTATCCTGGCTCCACACATTCTTTGGAGAGAAGGCAGGACTGAAATTAGAACTTGACTTATCTTCTTGCATTAGTTATTCAGCACGACCGCGCTTTTAGTGCCAATAATAATTATTATTGTTTATTGCTGCTGAGCAGAGAGGTGTCTAAAAGAGCCCACACCAGGGAAAACCCAGATGCTCTCGCCCCCACGAACCACATGTACCTCTTGTGCAAGGCTCACAGGGCCCTTGGCACCAGCCGCCTCACTGTGTGTGTGGGCAGGACAGCATCTGGCCCCATATGGTTGATTGAGAGTCAGTGTGTGAAGGGTTCATGGACTTTTCCTTTGGCTTCTTTGTTACCTCTATCCTCGGGTTGCACTTCCTGCCCTTTCCTCTTTCCCTTCCAGTTACAAGCATGGCTTCAGTTATAAATATGAGAGCCACCAGTGAGTCCCGAAACTCTTGACTCTGGCATGTTCTATAAACGTTGTGTGAGCAATTGTCATTTGGGGCACTCAAAGCAACAGGAGTTTTAAAATCATGGGAACATGTGATTGGAAGATAGAACTGGGAAGCCAGAGAATATTAAGTGGGCTATTACCACTTAAATAGTTGAGGAAATCGAGGCTTCTAGATTATGAGGAACTTGCCACACATTTAGTCCCTGCTGGGTATTCTGGATGCAGGGTATTTAAAGGCTATACAAGTTTTCTTGGCCTCTTTTTGACAGACTTTGTATTTTTCAGGATTACTTTTGCTTCTTTGTTAGGCGTTCAGTTTTCAGATGGAGAAAACTCTGTTCAAAGTCACTAAGTTTGCTTGGTGTGAGGTTTAATTTTAAGTTGTAAAACTTTTTTGCATCAAATCAAATTGAACGAGGGCCTGTGCTTGAAGACGTCGTCTGAGAGGACGAACCTCGGTTTTTCTGTCAGAGAGAAGGAAGGCTTCATCCAGGGATTTCAAACATAGGTTTTCAAACATGTCAGCATTCTTGGTGAGCCTCAGACCACCAAGCACAAGGGGGGTGGGATGGATCCATATTTAGACTTTTAATCTGTTTCAAATATGAAAATTTGATTTTGGCAATCATTTGGTAGCCAACTGCAAAATGTATTCATAAAAAAGCTTTTGAATTTCTGTAGCAATACCGTATGATTAACGGGATCTGGATTTGGACCTGCAGTGATGCTGGGGAATCCTGTCTTTGGATTCAGATCGTCTGTGTTCATCAACACCCCTGTTGGGCTTCACCTAACTGAGGAAGAGAATGCTCTTTTCTCTACCTTTGCTGCTGGTTTGCCGTTTTGAGGTGACATAGGTGACAGCAGGTTGATGTGGGCACTTGTTTGACTTGTGCCTGGGAACCCACCTTAGCTGTCTACGTGAGCTGGGAAAGGTGGGGAAATAAACTCCATTGCAGGAGTTGGTGTTAAAATCTTGGACCTTGTCAGCTCAGCGGACGGCAGCACTTTTTCCATTAAGCTGTCCTGATCTTTGATCAAGTCAGTTCTGAAGACCCTGGAGCAGAAATCCAGAAGAGTCTTGCTTAAGGAAGGCATTGGTGTCGTTGAGAACACAATCTGAAAGGAATTTTAGTCAGCAATTGTAGGTCAAGTTTATAAAACAGCAAGATAAAGCCTGAATTAAAATCTTTGGGGGAAATAAATAAACTCTCCATAGTTTTTTTGTTTCTGAGCGTCAGTTCAACTGACAAAGGGAAAGAGAGCTGTCTGACCCTTTCTGAGTTTCCCCCCACATACCAAATGTTGTTTTCCAACATATATTTATTTATTCGGTATATGTTCTTGTATCTGTGTAGCTAGCTCTTGGGTAAATATCCGTGACCAGGACAAATACCTTAAAAGGGTGTCAAGCCTTCGAGTTTTACAAAATATTTTTACATAAATCTTTTTATTTGTGGTAGTGTTTGATTATTTTTGTAATTCGTGTCCTTTAACACTGTCCCCCGCTTTCGCCTGATCTTGGGAAATTGTTAAGCACAAAAGTCAGCTGTGCTCCCTCTACTGGTTGTATTTCTTTGGAACAGAAACACCGTGCATTCTTGATTAAGTTCATTGCTTTTGGTGGGACTCATACCTGTGCTCACATTTTCTTTTCCTAAATTCGTATGGCTTTTAAGAAGCAAGACTAATGGCAGTTAGAGCTCCAAGTAAAGAAGCTGGTGACATAATGAGGGATAGGATGCTCTCCGTCCTGCCCATTTATATAGGGGTGTGTGGAGAGGACCCGCCAGCCTGGCATCCTTCCTTCCTCTGATGCCAGGAGCAGCTCCCCGTGAGGCTGGGGGCCACTGCCTGAGGACCTCTCGGGTTCTGAGGTTGTGAGCTTTCACCCATGTCAGGTATTTTGCAATCTGCGAGCCACTGAATGAAACCAGCAGGTTTTCTGTGGGCTCACAGGTTGTTCTGACTCTGAACTCAGGGTGCCTTGCAGATTTCTCCAGAAGTGACTATAGGAGAGTCTTTTTTTACTGGCCTGAGAGATGGGTAGTGAGGTGAGGACCAATTCCATTCCATCAATGTGCATTTATCACATACCGACCATCCGTGAGGCTCTGAGGGAGTTCAAGGGGAGCAGACCCACTGTCCTGTGCCCCCTTTTGAAAAACATTGAGCCACAAGAACAAGACTGCTCCCAGCATTCTAGAGTTTCAAAGAAACACTTCTTCGGTAATGATGAGACGAAAACCTGTAGAAAAGCTGTCTTCACTTTGTAGGTCCTTCAGCCTGATGGGTAGACATGGTGGGGCTTGCATCTTTTTTCCTGTAAGTGATTTGTAACTTTCTTTTCGATAAGCTCTAATGAGATGAAACATCCTTCCTGTTCTCAATGGAGAGTCTCCAGCTCAAGACTGTCAATGGAGAAATGAGTCTGGTGCCTGTGATAAGCCCGCTTTGTCTGTGTATCTTGCACAGCGTCTACCCTGCCTCCTCCCCGAGACGTGCTATCTGTGATCCTAAAGCTGATACCTCCGCCTTACGTCATCTTCCTCTCCACCCCCTTCTTGATGATTGCCCTCTAAATTTGACACAGGTCCTTAGCTTCATGTGTGCATAGGCTTGAGGCTGTGCCCCCTACGCCTGAATGCTTTCCTGCTTCTGACCCCAGTGCCCACTCTGATCGCACGCAGGTGGTCCAGCCATCGGATGCTGCATGGTGGAAAAGGAGGGGAAATGCTATTTTATATCCTTATAAGTCCCCGGAATCTCTTCCTGATGCTGATGATTATATATGGAATGAATAAATTCAGTAACTGTCGATAGTGGAGCCTGTCTGTCAGGGCTTCTAATTAGCCAGCAGTATTGGCATCTGGGGGCTGGATAATTTTTTGTTGTGGGAGGCTTTCCCATGCATCATATCTGTGTCTTCTGCCTGCTCGATGCCAATAGCTTCCTCAAGTTGTGATGACCAAAAATGTCTCCACTATTGTTGAATGTTTCCACTGGGCAAAGTCACTTCCTGTTAAAGGCGACTGCTGATTTCATGAATCCCGTCTCTTTATTCTGCTCCTTCAGAATTCTCCATGGACATTCTTTTGGTCACTTGCTTCATTCATTTAACAAATATCTATGGATTTTCTACTTATGCCAGCCTCTGTGCCGGGTACTAGGAATATAAAGATGAGCTAGGCATCTCCTTCTTCATGTTCATATATATATATATATATATATATTATATATATGAGAATATATATATAAGTCAATTTTGAATGTATCATGGTTTCCACTGTTTCGAGTTTTCTCTTGATTATCTTGCAAGCCCCTTTTCTGTATGTTGCCCCCAGCCTACAACTCTGGCAGGCAGTAGTTGAGTAATTAGGACTTTTTTAGCGAATGTTGTGTTTCTATTTCTGTAGCCTGGGTCTTTGAGGAAAGCCCCTTGCAGTGCAGGTCAGTTTCCTCGACTTTGACACCGCTATTAACCTTGTAAAATGATAATGCTCTATTAACCTATCAATTTCATCCATGAATGCTTCAACTGTTACAGATATGGCCTCCACTTGTCATTCCAGATCTCCTCTTTTCTTATATTGTGATTTCCTTCATTTTCTTTAACCAGCCACCTGAGGCTTCATTTAACGTGTGTGGTCATTTTTTAGTGTTATTTAATGAAATTTCTGTTTCGGAACCAAGGTCAGGCCTAGCGAAGGGATGATCACTGGATTGCTTTTGGGTGGACTTTGAAGTTAGCTTGTGTCCTTCAGAATGCTCAGAAACTGTGGTATGAATATTGCTCATGGGAAATTAAGTTCATGGCAGCTATTTTTCCGGGGGAGGGAAAAGGATATATTTCAGGGAGGAGTTTACAGTTGGTTCCAACTATGTTGGTAATTTTAATTTTTTGGGTGCATAATGGATACTTGAGGGTTCACTATATGATTTTCAAATATATTTTTGCATGTCTCAAGTATTTTGTAGCAAGTTTTAAAGGACATACAGCCAGTTGTAAGTTTGCTTTTTGTTTTTCTGACCCCCGTTCTGTGTAAGTAGACGTTTAGGAATTAGGTCTCTCCTGGCTAACCTACCCACATTCCTGCCTGTGCAGAGGGGGCATCATGCAATTATTTAAGATTTCTAGCTTTTTAAATAAAAAAAGAGGCACTGCCTCCTTGCCCTGTGCTGCCGAGAAAAAAATGTGATAGGAACTTAGGCCTTCTGCAGGGAGACCAGGTTCATCTGTGAAATGGTTCAGGTCTGTTAGGAATAAATTTTCCCCAAGGTGGGGGAGGAGCCCAGAGCTGGGACTCCCAGTGACAGCCGGCCCGAGTTCTTGGTCTTGAGAACGCCAAGGGGAGAATTAAATTGGGGAAGGAGGTGGAGAGGAGGGAGGCGACGGTGGGTGGGGAGGAGCGACAAACCCTCTCCAACACACCCAAATGACCAGATTCATCACAGCACGAAACTTCACAAGTTACGCCCACTCCCTCTGCCAGAAGCCAGGGAAGGCTGCTGCTTCCTCATTTCTGTTACTGGAAGTTTGGAGATGTGAGGCAAGACGGGGAAGCATGTGCGCCTTGCTGAGCCGTGGTGAGCGTTAATTTCAAGCCCATTCTTTCCACTGCCGAATTTCTTTGTGTTGGATGGTGCGGGCGCGCAGCCCAGGTGGCGGTGGCGGAGGAGAGGCTGGTGGGCCCCCCCCCCCCCCCGGNGAGCTCCGCGCTGCCGTGGCTGGGGGCGGGGGACCGGGACCCGTGTGCCCGGAGCCCTGCGGACTCGGTGAGCCGTGTCTCCACGATGTGCTGGGACACCCCGGGGGCGCCGCCCGTGTGCGTTCAGGCTCCTGGGTGAAGGGTTGGGGCTTTGCGAGCGCTTCACCTTTCCCTCTTTGCCTTCCCTATCCCGGGATCCTAAAGGGTAGGGTGGAAGGGAGGCTGCGGGATCAGGTTACCCACCAGAGGTGTCCCCACTGTCTCCGCTGTCCAGCTGCGCGGTCTGTAATCACAGGTCATTGCCATTGAAAATAAATCCCCTGAAAGGCTTGCGATTCAGTATTTCCGAGGAAATGTTCCGAGGCTGGGGCCCCGGACAGCTTCCTAGGTCAGTGTGGGAATTCTATAGGGAGGCATCAGAAGGCTTGGGTTTCTCATTAATTTTGTGTCTGATTTAGTTCAGCTCAAGACTCCCTAGCTATTGAGGTGTTATTTGTGTATCTGGAACTTTTTTGAAAATATTACATTTTTCTGTGGCAGCTGCTTTATCTCCAGGTCGATTGCCTAAGTCAGATTTGGGTGGGGCGGTGAAAGGAAGTTTGGGTGGAGGCTGGCACCCGGGCTAGGATCATTGCAAGTGACGCTTAATGTATGTTCCTGCAAGTGATGAACTTGACCAAAGGTGAAGTTTCTTGCAGACATTCTTTAGGTTTTATTTGAAGCCCCTTTTAGAGCTTTATGGTATTTGCTTACTGCATGGGGGTCCGATGGAGGCTTTTGGGCTAACTTACCTGTTTCACCTATTTTATATCCAGTCGACAGGTTAGTACAGAGCAGTGGGAGCTGTGTGTGTGTGTGTGTGTGTGTGTGTGTGTGTGTTGTAAGATAATCCTTCATATGAATTTTTAGAGAATTGTCTTATTTTTATTTTTATTATTTTTTTTTTTAAAGAGTTTATTTATTTATTTGACAGAGATAGAGACAGCCAGCGAGAGAGGGAACACAAGCAGGGGGAGTGGGAGAGGAAGAAGCAGGCTCACAGCAGAGGAGCCTGATGTGGGGCTCGATCCCGTAACGCCGGGATCACGCCCTGAGCCCAAGGCAGACGCTTAACCGCTGTGCCACCCAGGCGCCCCTGTCTTATTTTTAGGACAACTTCACTGAGGTAAAGAAATGTGCGGTTGTTACTATGTCTCTAGAAAACCAAATTTCATCTTATAAGTGTTTCTCCGAGATCTGGGGTGGGTGCAATTAGGAGGATGTGAAGAGCTGGTTTTATCCTCTTCCTGATATCAGAATGGCACACCCTGGCTTTTTTGGTGTACCTTCCACTTGAACTTTGGGGTCAGGGGATAGGTTGCTGTGGCCATAATTTTACTTAGTTTGTTTTCACCTTCCAGCTTCCCTGAAGTTAGTGGGACAGAAGTCAAATGAAATGACTTTTAAGCCAAAGCAGACACGTCCCAGGGAAGAACAGGTTGCATGGTCCGGGTTGTCCCAACAGCCAGAGCCCTGTGTTCTAGCTCCTTGTGGGTCAAGACAGAACATGGCATGCAGATGTGGGCTTGACGCTGACATGAAGTGTGTGGCCTGCTTCCCCCACCCCCAAGAAGTCTGTAGCAACTCACTCAACAGGAAAGACAACCAAATTGGATCTCGTGATAGTGCTGGTGAAACTGACTAATAGACCCTTGCTCACATGGAGTTTTATGGAACAATAATACTTTGCCAGAGAAAGGGAGTATATTATTCATAAAGGTATTTAGACATTGTCACATGGGACTGTTTCATGCAGACACTGGAAATTGGATTAATTCTGCTATATGAATTTGGTAGGTGCAGGTAGGTGTCAGAGAATATTACAATTTCTGTATCATTATTTTTTTCTTAAGGTCTCCTTACTTTTCCATAAATATCCTGGTTCGACTCTGATTTTTTTTTTCCTGAAGTTGTTGATACAGTTTGTTTAATAGAAATAAGGCATTAAGATTATACTGTTTTAGTAGGTAGTTTTTTATAGGAATTTTCCTATTTCATGTAAATTTTAAAGTTTATCGGTATACAGTTGCACAAAATATCCTCTTATAATATTTTAAAAGACTGTAGAAATGTTTCCTTTCCTTTACCCCCCCTTTTTCCCCCCAGGGTGGGGAGGGGCTCCACACCCCACTCGGGGCTCCATCTCAGGACCCTGAGATCATGACCTGAGCCAAAATCAAGAGTCAGACGCGTAACTGACTGAGCCACCCAGGTGCCCGGAAATGTTTCCTTTTTCATTCCTGGCATTGGTTATTTGTGCTTTTCTTCTTCTTGATCAGTCTTGCTAATGTATCATCAATTTTATTGGCATTTGGAAGAACCAACTTTGGTTTTTGTTTGTATTTTAAATGAAACAAAAACACTGCCTCCTTTCCTAAGTATACATGCATTTTAAAAGTTCTGTGCGGTGGAACATGGTCAAAAAAGATTTTAAGAGCCTTTAAAACTAAGTAACTGAGTCTCCTAGCTGTAAGGAGGCAGACATTATGTATTTACTTTATGTGTCTTTGAAATAATGTTTCTCGGTTTTATTAAAACCTACCTTGTGTTCCTGAGTATCATACACATGAGATCAAATTGTTGTAAGGTGGGTTTTGTGTATTCACTGGGGCACACCCTGTGAAATTGTTTTGGAAACATCCAGCTAGAATTTACATAAGATTTACTGGTAATTTAATGTGAATTGTAGGTGCTTTTAAACCTACTTGACAATACAGATTTACTTTGTACTAGGACAGAGCAAATTTGCTGTAATGACCGAGGAAGAAAGTTTCGGTTTGGTTCATATTTAATACATGAGTCTTGGCATTTTAACTTGTTCTCAGAAAATCTTTCTAAGTTTGTGACAGTATAAGAACAAGAACTTTAGAGTCAGAAAGAGCTGGATCTGAATTCTTTTTGAATTTTTTAGAGGGTTTTTTTTTTTTTAAGATTTTATTTATTTATTCGACAGAGATAGAGACAGCCAGCGAGAGAGGGAACACAAGCAGGGGGAGAGGGAAAGGAAGAAGCAGGCTCATAGCAGAGGAGCCTGACATGGGGCTCGATCCCACAACGCCAGGATCACGCCCTGAGCTGAAGGCAGACGCTTAACCGCTGTGCCACCCAGGTGCCCCCCCCCCCTTTTTAAACAATCTCTGCATCCAAGGTGGGGCTCGAACTCTTGACCCTGAGATCAAGGGCTGCATGCTCTACTGACTGAGCCAGCCAGGTGTCCCTGAATCTGAAGTCTTGCTCTGCCACTTTTAGCCCTAAAATTGTCTAACCCCTCTGAGCTTACATTCTCCTTGTGAGGTGGAAATAATGAAAACTGCTTAGGGAGCTGTTGGTGATTTTTTTTTTTTTAAGATTGATTTATTATTTAAAGAGAATGTGTGTGTGCCCAAGAGCTGAGGGAGAATCCTCAAGCAGACTCCCTGTTGAGCTCTGAGCTCTGGGCTTGATCTCAAGACCCTGACTGAGGTCATGATCGGGGCTGAAATCAAGAGTTGTACTCTTAACCGACTCAGCCGTCCAGGCGCCCCTGTTGTGAGATTTCTACGTGAGTGTTCGTGGAAGGCACCTGTCTTGTGATTTGGAACAAAGCAGGCCCTTAATCCATTGTAGTGCCTTGCGTGTTTCCCTGTCCTGCCCTTTCTGGTCCTACTCCCAGCCTCGCAACTTCTCTCAGTGCCTTCCTTCCAGAAATGTGAAAGGTTATTGCAACAGAACAAAACAAAGGCACTTCTCCCATCTGTTCTCTCTTCATTATGGGCACTTAGTATCCCAGTTGGTTGGTGGTATACTGGCTGGATATTTTTCCACTCCAGTTTTTACCTTACCCTCCTGAGATTATTATTTTTTTCTTCAGTTCATCTCACTTCCTTGAGGGTCTCACTGCTTTATTATTTCCTCCCTTCCTTCCTTCCTTCCTCCCTCCCTCCCCCTCCCTCTCTCCCTTCCTTCCTTCTTTCCTCCCTCCGTCTCTCCTTCCCCTCTCCCTTCCTTTCTAGAAATGAAATGAGTATGCAGCTCAAAACTTCTCAGAGACTGGGATGTAAGTTAGTGGGGTTGTTCCTATGAAGGCAAAGTTTGTTAGATTTAGTTATTCCAGAACTCTTGTACTCTAGAAAAGATGCTCAACATTACTAATCATCAGGAAAATGCAAATCAAAACTACGATGGGACACCACCATCTCACTACCCGAAAGACAAGAAATAACAAGTGTTAGGCTGCAGAGAAAAGGAAGGGAGCCCCCATGCACGGTTGGTGGGAAGACAGATGGTGTTGGTGATGACCATATCGGTTTTCTGTCACCATTTCATTTTCTCTTTCTTTCTTTCTTCCTTCCTTCCTTCCTTTCTTTTCTTTCTTTCTTGATTTTATTTATTTGTCAGAGAGAATTTGAGAGCACAAGCAAGGGGAGCGGCTTCTTTCTTTTCTTTCTTTCTTTTCTTTCTTTCTTGATTTTATTTATTTGTCAGAGAGAATTTGAGAGCACAAGCAAGGGGAGCGGCAGGCAGAGGGAGAAGCAGAAGCAGGCTCCTCGCTGAGCAAGGAGCCCGATACGGGACTCGATCCCAGAAACCCGGGATCATGACCTGAGCCAAAGGCAGATGCTTAACTGACTGAGCCGCACAGGCACTCCCACCACTGCATTTTCTGAGAATGTTTTTGCAGAGCTGAAAGTTCCTCGGTACTTCGGGGGAAGTGTGGATTGTTGAATGCTATGGCTGACCTCATAACCAAGAAGGGAAATGAGAGGCATGGGGTGGAGGAGGTTGGCTGGGTAATACTCCTCCATGGAGGAATGTGGCATTATTGAAGTCGTCCAGCTTTAAGCTATTTGTTCTCTCTGGGGTCTGTCAATTGAAAAGGTCCTTGGGACTATATGGCATCATTAGTGAATGTTTCTTTAGGTGTCTAATAGTGCACGGAGGGAAACGGGGAACGGAAGGGGTTGTCAGCCGGGAAAAGGCTTTGCAGGGCTCTGCCAACATCATTCGCTGCTCTGCCCAGGGAGTGAGTCTTGCTTTACATTTTGTGTAGTGAATTGGCCTCAGCTGGGAAGTGGTTTTCGAAGACAACAGGTCGACTAGCTAGCTGCCTTTAGTCTGGCCCATCCGCTCTGACCCGGTGTGCTGAGTAACTGTGCTGCCGTTTGTACTGGTCGGGGTTTTTATGAGTGGGGAACAAGGAGGCGTAGAGTCTTTGTAAGTGTTTTGCAACACCACTCCTCCAGTTTATTTTGATTCTGTTGCTTGCAAACAAGTATTAGCCTGGCCTTCATTGGTAAAACTTGCTGGTGGCGGGGGAAGAGATTGTGGCTTTTGGAAAGTTTTACTCGCGTAACGGTTAGGGGGGGATTTGTGAGATCTTGTACAGAAGCTCAGAGCCTCATGTGATACCTTGGAATTCGGCACTTCAGTGTTTGAGATTTCGGACTTATGTAAATTCAGAGATTTTTGTGGGCAAGAGTAACCATGGCCAAAGTGCTTTCTACAAAGCCATGGTTGAATGAGGGCCTTTGATTATTAAAATACTAATACTGAATGGTAATTTATTGAGTGTCTACAACATACCCAGTATTTTTCCTGTGTTATCTTGTTAATGTTTCAGAGAATGATCCTGCAGCCTCTAGAAGTTAATAAAAAAGTGAGCACAAAACCCATTATTTTCCTGTGTCTGCTCTTGTAGGTAGAACCAGTGTGGACTGAGGCCCACCTTTCTAGACCCGAAAGCCAGGAGGAGAGGAGGGTTGGTACCATGGGGTGTGAAACTCTGAATCCTAGTCTCTTACTTAGGATGTGAGCAGCCCCTCCGGATGGCCCGTTTGGAGATCTTGAGAGAAGCTCTGCTGTGTGGGATGGGGTAAGTGGGGCATTTGCAGAACGCTGGGAAAGGAGGACTCAAACTTTTAAAGTCCTTATTGTCTCGGGACCCTGCTCAAATCCTCCTGTCTGGGGACAACAGGAAGTTCATTATTTGTGACTGCTGTTTCGTGGAAACAGGTTGCTGATTTGCCCCATTCACAGTTTGAGGCTTTGAAATTGATTTCCTGGGAACCTTCAGAGGTGTAGGGTCCCATTGTTGGGTCATTCCATGGACAAGCCAGTCCTCTGGGCTTGCTGAAGAGGGTGTAGTGGTGCGTCCCATGTCATGGTCACCGTGGACTGGGTCTGCCCCTTGTGAATGACCACTGGTTTGCCTTGATTCCTTGTGCCTTGACTCATGAGGAAGAAGATTCCCATTGATTCTCAGATGAGATTATTTCAGAAACTTCACAGGGTCATGATCTTCCTACCTTTGTCTTCCTGGCATCTTTTGCCTGCCCTCATGATACCCGGAAAGGAGAAGAAGGAATTGTTTTGGACTGCGGCAGGGGAAACTTGGTATCAGAATGGGTTTTTTTGGTGGCTGTCGGACGTGAGATCATGTTACTGTTTTTTTTTTTTTTTTTAAAGATTTTATTTATTTATTTGAGAGAGAGAGCACGAGCAGGGGGGAGAGGAAGAAGCGGCTCTCTGCTGAGCTGGGAGCAAGTTGTCCGACTGGATCCCAGGACCCAGGGATCATGACCTGAGCTGCAGGCAGACGCTTGACCGACTGAGCCACCCAGGCGCCCTGAGCTCATGCTACTTCTAACAGGCAGGTGAACCTTTGTCTAAACGGTGCGCTAGGTTTGGTTATCGGGGAGTATTGCAGGGAGCCCTCACCGCTGTGCTCAGATTGGCATCTTCCAGGCATGGTAGGCAAGGAGCTTCCCACTGGAAAAATCACGCAGTAAACGTGCAGCATTACAGGCACTCAGGGCAAAGAAATAATGCTACCTCCTGGTGTGGTGTGAGTTAGCAAGGAGGGCTGTGTGTACTTTAATTTCCCTTCTGCCAGGTGGGGACAGTGGCATGTCAATCCTCATTTACTTCCTGGGGGGAGAATGATTTAGATCAAAAGGGCCTTTATAACTCTGCAGAGTTGCAGTTATTCTTTTCAGGTTTGCCTTCCTCCCATGAACAAACCCACCCGAGCCTTGTTATTAGGTAGCACGCTGCACTATTTCACCCTGTACCAGGGTTTGGTAGTAGGCTGGCCGCTCCAGAATTTGAACAAACTATGTATATTTGAACATAATATTCCATTGTGTGTCTACCCTGCATATGTGACTGCTGACTTGGTGGACAGGAGGAATCACAGATGCTTCCTGAAGCACCGTCCCCTCACCATGTCGTTGTTTTCTTTTGACTTTACTGTACTAAGAGCACTTAGCCTGAGACCTACCCTCTTAACGGATTTTTAAACGTACAGCACAGCGTGAGGCGCTATGGGTGCAGTGTCTTATGGTGGCTTTCCAGAACGTGATCATCTGGCATAACTGAAATATTGTCCCCAGTGATGAGCGGCTTCCCATTCTCCCTCCCTCCTGCTCCCGGCGAGCCCCATTCTGCTCCCACGAGTTAGATGGTTTTCGATTCCTCATATGAGTGGAATCCTGTGGCATTTGTCTTTCTGTGACTAGCTTCTTTCTTTCGTTCCTTTTTAAAAAAGATTTTATTTTGAGAGAGCGAGTGAGCAAGAGTGCACAAGCAGGGGGAGGAGCAGAGGGAGAGGGAGAAGCAGGCTCCCCGCTGAGCAGGGAGCCCGATGTGAGGCTCGATCCCAGGACCCTGGGACCATGACCTGAGCAGAAGGCAGACGCCTCATTGGCTGAGCCACCCAGGCGCCCGTGACTAGCCCATTTCACGCAGTGGAACGTTCTCAGGGTTCATCCACGTCGTCGCAATGTCGCAGGACTTCTTCTTTTTAAAGGCTGACTAATATTCCGTTGTGTGTCTGCCCTGCAGTTCTCCCCCCTTCACCTGGTGCCGGACATTGGGGCGGATTTTGCATTTTGGCTGTTGTGACTAGTGCTGCAGTGAACACGGGGGTGCTAATAGCTCTTTGAGATAGGCTTTCATTTCTTTGAAATCCCCGTCAGTGGGCTTGCTGGATCACACGGTGGTTCTGTTTTTAATTTTCTGAGCAGCCTCCCCACCGTGTTCCATACCCCCGCACTCCCGTCTCCCAGCCAGTCTCCCAGCCGCGCTGCAGGCCCTGCATTGCGGGTCTTGCCACGACTTGTGGTGCTGGTCTTACCTGTTGTTCTGGAACCAGACCGACAGCCTCTGCCCCTCCCTTCTCTGCAGGCTCACGGCAGCCTGGAGACCTCCCTCTCAGGATTCACATCACCTGGTATTATCATAATTGGGTTATTTGCCTTCTTCAGGGGGCAAAAAAATGATAGAAATGATAACTGCACGATAATGATAAAACCACAGTGAGCCCCTGGGAGCACAGGCTGTCCGCGCTTTGCCCTACCTGCTCCACTCACCTTTCCTGCGCGTTTGCTCCCTTCCTCTGCTTTCACTCCCCTGCAACTCCTTCTGTGCGGGTGGGCTGCCCTCAGGGCCTGACCCCCCTTGTCCTCAAGGAACCCCTGTTCCTCCAGGGCAGTGCTTAGTCAGGACTAACCTGGGGGGGGTGTTCATGTGGGTTTTAGGACAATTCTGAGATGTCCTCTCTGTCCTCTTTCCAGAGACCCCTTGTGGCTTCCTTCCCTTCTCCCTAAATTAGTGTTCTCTATAAACGAATTCTAATTGCTGTCTTTAGAAACTCATTTAAAGCAACAGAGTTAGAAAGTGGGGAGCTAGCATTTGGAGCCCCATCACCTGGCTCCAGGGTCTGTGCTTTTTTTTTTTTTTTTTAAGATTTTATTTATTTGAGAGAGACAGAGAGAGAACAAGAGCAAGCAAGCAAGCATGAGCAGGGGGAGGGGCAGAGGGCTCACGTGGGGCTCAGTCCCAGGATCCTGAGATCATGACCTGAGCCGCAGGCAGACGCTTAACCGACTGAGCCACCCAGGCTCCCCCACGGTCTGTGCTCTTAACCAGAATGCTCCCTTGTGTTTCTCCGAGGCAGGGCTGCCTGTCCTTTAATGTATGTTTGCCTCAGCGTGCATTAGAGTGACTGTCATGGGGTGTTCTAGAATGACCCGCTGTAATGAGCGACTGCGCAGCTGACCACAGGCTGTTCCCCTAGTCAGCCTTACTGACCCCCTTTCTGGGCATTTGTCCACTCATTTTCCCTCTTAAGATGACCTCTTACCAGCTCTCCTTCAGCATCAAGGCCAGCCCACTTCCTCCTCGCCTCCTTTTCAGTCTGTCCCAGCCTACTGTCCTTTCCCCCTTTAGAACCAGTAGTATTTGTCAGATGTTGCCTTGGACAGTGGTCTCCCCTTACCTACGGTTTCAGTTACCCATGGTTGATGGTCAGTCACGGTCCACAAGGAGGGGATCCTCCTTCCGACGTGTTGTCAGAAGTTCACTAGTAAACCACGAGAGACTCTGGACTCGGGAAACAAACAGGTTACAGAAGGAAAGGGGTTGGGGGATGGGATAACTGGGTGATGGGCGTTAAGGAGGGCAGGTGTTCCGATGAGCACTGGGTGTTGTATGCAACTGATGAATCATTGAACACTACATCAAAAACTAATGATGTACTCTATGTTGGCTAATTGAACATAATAATAAAAAATAAATAAAAGGTCACTAGTAGCCTATCACTACATCACAGTGCCCACGTCACTCCCCTCACTTCATCTCATGACGTCAGCATTTTATCATCTGCCGTCAGCACAAGCAGAAGGGTAAGTACAGTACAGTAAGATCTTCTGAGAGACCACATTCACATACCTTTTATTACAGTATAGCATTATAATTGTTCTGTTTTCTTATTAGTTATTGTTAATCTCTTACTATGCCTAATTTATAGGGTAAACTTTATCATAGGTACATACGTATAGGAAAAAACATAGTGTAGATAAGGTTTGATGCTGTCCCCAGTTTCAGGCATCCAACTGGGGGTCTTGGAACGTACCCCCGCAGATGAGGGGGGCTGCTGTATCTCTTCTCTTCCCCCTGGTTTGATTATAAATCCTGGAGAGCTACGATTGTGTGCCCTGAACCACAGAGTAAGTGTTCAGTGGCTTGATTCTTTGGGGATTAATCAAAACCTAGTCAGAGCTGTCCAAAGAAATGCCAAGGTTGTTTCCAGGTTCTGTGAATGAAGGGAAATAATGTGGTCAAAGGACAAAATTGAAAAAAAAAAAAAAAAGGACGAATCTAAAAATTGGTAGCCCATTTCTGTGTGAGCCTGTGTGTGCATTTTCCCTCCACAGCTGTTCAAGTTCAGTCACAGAGTGGATGTCTTATCTCTTGGCTTTGAGCACGGTGGCTAGCCATCTCCCCACCGGGGGAATGTAAGCAGATTTATGTGATGAATAAGTGGGTTTTCTTCCAATACCTGAGATGCAGTTTGACAAGCTTCATGTGAATAGTGGGTGAAACATGTCTAGTGTCTCCCTGCCTCCCCACCCATTTGAAGGATAACAAAGATGTCCCCCAGCACAGTCAGCGTGTTGAATTTTGCTGGTGGCCGGCCACCTGTCCTTGGTGACCTCCCCTCTTTGGCCAGCTCACACATACTTTGCTTCCGGGGTGTGCCCCCACCATTAAGTCCGGGAAGGAGGGTTAATCCAGAACTGAAGATGCAGAGGGAAAGAGACCGCATGCACCGCGCCTGGCATTCTGCTAAGTCTTCTTAGCAGAGTAATGACAGATCCCCATGGCTACCGTGGGATGGCCATTCTCCTCTCCAAGTCCACTTGGTGGAACCCACATGACTTCACTGAAATCACACATTGTGGCGACCCTGGATTTGAGTGGTGTTTTAATTGACTTCTGAATCCACCAGTCTTCCGAGATGTAAACAGGTGTTTAGATGATGATTCTAATGGTCATATTATTCTAGAATTCTGAGACTCCTGGGTTCTCTTCTGACTTACTCCTTTTCTACCTTAGCTAGTTCCCCTTAGCACTTAACTGCCTGTGAATTTGTTAAAGTCAGTATTACCTGAAATTCCATGTTTAGGTGGGACTTTTGGTGAATGGGGTGTCCAATATTAGAAAAAGTGCAAGATTAGGGATCTGATTTTATTTTTAGATACCTACACACACACACACACACACACACACACACGCACATGCACAGATACCTATCCGCAGGGGAAACATATCAAGCCCATTCTTTGAACACCCTCAAGAAAGTTAAAATAGTTTTATCCTTCTGTTTAAGAAGAACGAGCCTCGGCCCCTGGGTGGTTAAGTGACTGCCTTCGGCTCAGTTCATGATCCTGGAGTTTCAGGATCGAGTCCCACGTTGGGGGGGGAGTCCCTGCTCAGCAGGGAGTCCGCTTCTCCCTCTGACCCTCCCCCCTCTCATGCTCTCTCCCTCCCTCATTCTCTCTCTCTCTCCTCAAAAAAAAAAAAAAAAAAAAAAAAAGAGCCTCTTTAGCTGGACTGAGGACTTTCTTGTCACTGTCTTGTTCTGTAGCCCATACGGAGATGTTGGTGCTCGGGTCGGATGCAGCAGGAGGCCCTGGGTCCTTTGGCTCTTCTGTCCCACTCTTGCCCACATTGCATAAACATTGGCATGGCAGGGACAGATGGCCACTCGGGAGGCTCCTTTGATGTCACATTTGGTAGCATGGGTGGGGGGTAGGGTGGTTGCAGCCAGTCTCCACAGGAGGAGAGGCTGCCTGGGAAATGCCTACTTGACAGCAGGTAAACAAAAGCTTAACTCCAGAAAGCCTGGGTGCCCTGGTCCATCCACAGGCTGGGGCAATAATGGAGTCTGGTTTACCTAAGTGTGTTTAGCTTGGAAAGAAGCCAGTTGGCTCAGAGCAGAGCCTTTTCTCTCTGCTCCTAATTGATGCTTCGTGAAGTTCTGTTTTCTTGTGAGAGAACGTGAATGGTCTGGGGTGGGGGGGTGTGGGGGTCGTGAAGAAAGTGATGGGATTGCAGCTAATTACTTTCAGAGCTAGAAAGAAAATTCATTCCAGAGGACTGGGTTAGCTTTGCTAGAGGCTGAGGTGAAAGTACCTGAAATCCCAGGAGAGTCGAGCTAGAGCAGTCCCACTTGTCAGTGGGACTCTTGTCTGGTCAAGCAGCATCAGTCTGTGCAATGGGGGACTGAAGGCTTTGATGGAAATTTCAGGAAGCATGGTAATGAAGAACACCCAGACAGGGCGTGTGTGAGGCAGCTGAATCGTGCCTGAAAGAAAAATCCAGAGATGACAGTATGTGACAATCAAGTGGTTTTTTGGTGGTTTTAGTTTTAGAGGGAACACTGGAGGTAATTACAGTTGCCTACATGCAAAGGACGCATGGAGTTCTGTCAAAAGTGGAGAAGCCAAAAGCCACAAGGGTTGATTGAAAGCTTTTCTGATTTTAGCCTCTGGGTAATAATAACAGTTGCTATTTATTTTTCTAATGCTTTTACAGAAGTCCCAATACACCAAAGTAAGGTGATATACTCAAGTTAACACAGAGATATCTAGGTTCTAGGCTTCATATTAACGAGAAGGGGGAGGATGGCG
The DNA here is from genome assembly GCF_002007445.2 of Ailuropoda melanoleuca. Lineage (NCBI taxonomy): Eukaryota > Metazoa > Chordata > Mammalia > Carnivora > Ursidae > Ailuropoda > Ailuropoda melanoleuca. The sequence goes on from NC_048218.1 coordinate 12,805,780, forward strand.
AGTTCATTTATTCGTTACTTCAATGAGCCATTCATCAGGTGGCTCTGGGTGTCATCGTTGGAGGTGTCTGAGGGGGACTCTGTGCGGTGTGACACACAGCTCGCACTCCCTCAAGGAGCTTTCAGTGTAGAAGGAAGAAGAGAATAGGCCGTGGGAAAGTTAATGGGCCACATGAGAGCTATCGTCTAGAAGTTTGGTGCATTTGAAGGGTTGGGACATGAGCCATTCAGCAGTGGAATGGTGGAATGATTGGGCAAATTATTACTGATATTACTAATTTCTGTTGCGTATTAAGAGCTTACTCTCTGCCCGACATGGTTTTAAATGCTTAACCTGTATTAACCACATTTAATCCTCTCCATAACCCAGTGAGCTGTTTAATCATACCAGTCTCAACAGCTGACGAAATGGAGGCAGAGAGAGGTAGAGAGGATACAGCCCCCTCATGGCTAGTCCAGGTAGCCGCCTGGGCAGTTGGCACTCCCAGCGACCCCTTGCCTCTGTGACTCTTCCCATTTCTCATTTTCCTGTGTTGCTAGAACTGTCAGTGGATCTATAGTATTTCTTTCTTTTTAGGAAACCAGAGACGGGCACCCAGGTGGCTCAGTGGGTTGAACGTCTGACTCTTTTTTTTTTTTTTTAAGATTTTATTTATTTATGTGACAGAGATAGAGACAGCCAGCGAGAGAGGGAACACAAGCAGGGGGAGTGGGAGAGGAAGAAGCAGGCTCATAGCGGAGGAGCCTGATATGGGACTCGATCCCATAACGCCAGGATCATGCCCTGAGCCGAAGGCAGACGCCCAACTGCCATGCCACCCAGGCGCCCCGAACGTCTGACTCTTTGATTTCAGCTCAGGTCATGGTCTCCGTGTCCTGAGATCGAGCCCCGTGTGGGGCTCTGTGCTCAGTGGGGAGTCTGCTTGGGGCTTTTCTCTCTCCCTCTCCCTCTGCCCCTCCCCTCTCCAATAAATAAATAAATCTTTATAAAAAAAAAGAAATCAAGGGCAGACATGAAATGTGGATGTCTTTCTGTTGTACTTCTTTTTTATCTTAATTTTTAAAAGGTTTTAAATTTTAATTTCTTAATTTTTTAAAAAATTGAGCCATAGCTGACGCACAATGTTACATTAGTTACAGGTGTGCAACATAGTAATTCAACAAATCTATACGTTATGCTGTGCTCAACACAAGTGTGGCTATTCTGGGGCTGTTCCATTTTTTTCAACATTTGGAGAAATCCAGTTTGTGCTGATGCCTGATGGGCCATTTAGTCATGAGAAGATCTAACCAACCAATGGACTCTTTTTGAGGTCCTTGGAGGGTGAGTTTAATTATCATGTAAATAGCATGAATATGAGTGTGGGAGTTTTATTACTGAGTTCCTTGGTGGTGGTTTGAAGGTTTTTTTGGGTGGTTCCAGTGTCGATGTTGGTACTGCTGGAAGCTGTCTCTTGCCTAGGGGCATAGCGATTTTTCTGTTTTGGTGAATGATCCGTTTCTGTGTTTTTATTTTTTTTAAATTAGGTGAGGGAGGTAAGTAAGTGCAGTCATTTGTGTTTAAGCAAAATGGTTATCGTTATTGGCCAATGTTTATATAATAAAATGGGAAGCAGGGAAGAGCTCCAGGCTAGAGGTCCAGTGATCCAGTGTTTTTGACATGCTCTTCCTAACTGTCTGACATCAGGAGCGCTAGTTGTCAGGGCAGCAAATGACGCAGTCAGGGTCCTTGGGATGTGCGGGAAATCTCTTCCTGTAGGGCAGTCAGAGCCTGTGATAGAGGTATTATATATCAGGACTTAACTTTTAACTTGATATTACTATACTATTTATTTAAATGTGTTTCTTTTAGACCCAGTTGCTGTGGCTGCATTTTATATTTTTGGTGTTCTACTTAAAACATTGTGTCACCCCATGGTTGTGTTTTCTTCCCTCTCTTTCCTTTTTACTCCAGGAAAAGGGGGTTTCATGTAGGACAAAAATGGAAACTAAAGAAGAGACAGAATCTGGAAGTAATTTTCAGCAGCAGAGAAATTAAACAAAATGAGAAAACACACCATTTTGTTGCTAGCCGGGTAAAGGGAACATAGGAGCGTATGCGTGCTTTTTCTCAGTGATTGGATACATTATATGTGGATGACTTTTTCATTGGGACCATATAGTTAAAAGAAAGCAAAAAGCAGATCTGAATGTTAAATATTTCCATCTTCTCAAGAGTACATCAAGTTGGCATTTAAATTCAGGTCGCCAGCCTCTTATTTCTGTAATTTGAAATCAGATTGCAATCCCACAAGGGAGAGCCTTAGTTCAGGTGACCCCTGTCTCTTTATCCATCTGGCCTTCTCCGGTTCTCTTTTTAACTCACAAATGGGAGTGGGTGGGAATGCCCAGGAATACTTTGAATGTGGTAAATACAGGATGTGGGGAATTCATCTGCAAAATGTCAGCCTGCAGTAGACATTGTGTAAATGTCTACATGTACAAAGAAAAATGGAAGGGCTGCTAAAATGCCTCGTGATTTGATTTGATAATTTCAAGCTGGCATGGCATCATTGGGGATTCCCAGTTCTGAGCAGGATGGTAATGTGGGGTCCTTGACACTGGGAATGCATTTCGATTTTAGAAATGTTGACAATGAATTTTGATGTAAGAAATAATTGAGAAAATGGTTTCTTCTGGTGTAGCATATCTTAAAACACGTTTCGGTTCTTAGATATCATCTTTCATCACGTTTCCCCTGAGAGATTGGCTGGTAGTCCCTTGAGCAGTTTCGGCCTGATGACCCGCAGTCTGTGTTTTGATGTGGTGAGTTCCCCTTTTTCCAAGACATGGAGCTATCTGACTTAGATGCCCACATTTCTTATCCTTTTTGTGCAGTAACCTGAAGTGGATTTTGGTGGAATCGGTTGAATGGATACTTAACTTTCCTAAATAATTTCAGTACCTGTGCAGGGACTTTAATGAACCTTTGTTTTAAAATTTGTCATGATCTTGGCTGAATACTTGTTGAATGTTCGAAACGCATTTCCCAGTGAACAGTTTGTTTGGCACCTGTCGTGTGCTGCACTCGGGGAGAGGCTCGTGGAATTCAGGCATGGAGATGGCTCTCAGCGGAAGTCACAGGCTAGTGGCTCCCGTTGAGAAACATGGGCTAAGGGTCATGGAACGGACAACGAAGTCCCACAGACAGGTTTCGTGAATAGGGACAGAAGAAAATACTCAAAACACTTTACATTTCCGAGTTTATAAATCCACTCCAAGTGCTTGGGAAAACCAGAGTGTAGGGAATGGGTTCATGTACGTATCCAACTAAAACCAGACTTCTTTGACAATGTCGTTTTTCGAAAAGATTCTTGGAGAGAGGGACTTTCCGGAAGAGTATGGAGCCTGTTTGGTCTTTACCTCCTGAAGGTTGTGCTTTCCATTTCTCTCTCTCTATCGTTTTGCTTCCTAAAATGCTGGTGAAATCATACAACACGTGCACCAAACCCCACCCACAGGTGTCTACAGCGCCTTTCTTCCTAATTGCCCCAACCCGGAAACAGCCAAGATGCCCTTCAGGAGGTGAAGGGAGAAGTAAATAAACTATGGTTATCTAGACGATGGAATGTTATCCACCATGCAACAGGAATGAGCTAGCAAGAGAGCCACGGAAGCACCTGAAGGGAGGTGATCTATAAAGTACGCATTGTGCAGTTCAACACTGTGGCATTCTCGAAAAGGCAAAACTATGGAGACAGGAAAAAGGGCATAGTTGCCAGGAACTTGGTGGAGGGAGGCAGGGGTGAACAGGATTAAGAGCCCAAACACAGGATTTTAAGGGCAATGCATCTACTCTGTATGATTGTTAGAGCGGTGGGTGTTATGTCCTTACACATTTGTTAAAACCTGCAGAATGTACACCGCCAAGCGTGACCCCTGATGCAAACTATGGATGTGGGGTGATGATGTGTCCATGTAGGTTCACCGAGGATCAGAGATGTACCCATCTGTCGGGGGTGGGGGTGTTGATAATGGACGATGCTGTATGGGTGTGGGGGCAGGAGGGACCCGAGAACTCTGTATTCTCATTTTGCTGTGAACCTTAAACTACTCTATCAGATAAAATCTATGTAACAACAGTGATAACATACAAGCCAGAATTGAGGAAAGAGCTGTGAATTCCCTTCATGGTGTCCAGTAAAAGGTCTCTTGACCAAGATTCCTTCTCGAAGTCCTTTGCAGCCGCTCTGCTTGGGCGGCAGCTGGCGGACAGCACGGAGGACTCCTTATGGAGCAGGAAGGAGGCTCTGATGTTCAGAGAACTGGGGTATGATGAGTTTGGGGAATCTTCCCTGGCGGCTTCCTAACTAGGAAAGCATTGACTTCAAGTTCCTGTTTTTTCCCTCTGATCCTGTGTTGTGCCAGTGTTGTTGGTCCTAAGGATGCAGTTTTTGATGAACTTACTCTTTTGGTAGATTCCACAGTAGTGGAGCTTTTCCTGCGCTGGGCATGGCGGGGAGGAGTTGACTCTGGTAGTATTTAAAAATACTATGGCCTGGAGAGCAGACATCATCCTTTCCTGCCTTGATCTTGTTGCCTTTCCCTAGACAGTTGCCAGGGGAGCCGTGTGCACAGGGCACATGAACATAGATTTTTCTGGAAGTTTACACCAGTGTTTCTCCTTGCAGGTTGTCTGTCACTTTTCTGAAGTCACCACTCAGGCCTTCACCACATATGTATTGAGCACTTCCCTTTATGCCTGGCCACTTCTAGGTTCCGGGGCTATAGGAGTGAACAGACCCAGAAAGAAGAATCTGTATGTGTAACTGGCATTTGGGGGCAGGAGACAGACAGTGGGCAGGTGGCTAAAACATGGGGTATGTTGGCAGGTTATCAGTGCGGTAGGGAAATAAGAAGCAAGGAAGGGGCCAGGAAGAGGCGGGAGTTTGCACTTTGCACTTTTGATTGGGTGGGGGTGGGTGGGGAGGAAAGGCCTGCCGAAGGGGTGACTTTAGAGCAAAGATGCTAAGGGGTTGAGGAAGTGAGGTTTTTTTTTAACAGCCAGAGTGATCTGCATAGAAGCAGGGGGCCTGACCTGCAGGAGAAGTAGCTTGGAGACTGCTGGGGCTCCGGTGGTGAGAGCATTCTGGAGAGCATTCTGGAGGTGGAGGCCAGGAGGAGGGTGGCAGGGGTGGGGCCAGGAGGACTGCTGGTGGGAGGGGACGCCTTTGGAGGCTTGTGGGTGTGGTTGCCATCAGACACGATCTGATTGAGATTTCAGGAGGCTCTCTGTGAGAGTAGGTGACACAGCTCATTTCGACCCTGTGGCCTCTAGTCACCCCTAAGTCTGAGCAGTGATGATTGCGGTATTGCTCACGCAGCCCTGATCCCACTGGTGCTGTTGGAGCTTCATTAATAAGTATTTCTTTCTTTTTTTTTTTTTTTAACTTTTGTAAGCACAGATCTCTTTCTTTATAGTTAGTGAGAAAAGGGACTTTCCTCATGCAAGTGTCGTTAGCTGATGAGTTCTATAATGAGTTCAGAAATGCTCAAAAAGGGGCGCCTGGGTGGCTCAGTTGGTTGAGCGCCCTGCTGTTGATTTTAGCTCCAGTCAGGATCTCAGGGTCCTGGGATCGAGCCCCGCAGCCAACCGGCTCCACGCTCAGCGGTGAGTCTGCTTAAGTATCTCTCCCTCTGCCCTCCTCCTGCTCTCTTTTTCTCGAAAATAAATAAATAAATCTTTTTTTTTTTTTTTTTTAAAAATCAAAGATAAAGTAGGGTTCTCTGCAGCCCTGTGTTTTGTTTACCTTCAAAACAGAAAAATCCCACTCCCTCCATTTGGCCCTGTTTTGCCTCCCGGAGCCCCCTTCTTGCCTGTAACCAGATTGGACTCTTTCCATGACATCACCCCCCCCCCCCCGTCCCCTGGCTGGCTGCTGATCTGGTGTCTCCATTCCAAGAGAGGTGAAGCACGTGTCCGGTGTGTTCCGGTCTCCCTGACAGGCGGGCCACCTAAATCACAGCCTGCACACAGCTGGCAGGTCTCTGAGCCTTTCAAAAATCCAAACCTGAGGTTTTTTTGGTGTTTGACCCTTGTTAGCCCGTTTTAAGTGGCATGCAGTAAATTTGTCCACAGATGTTAGTTTACCAGTGGACTTTGAACAGAATAATAATAACTTTCACATCTGGTCCCCTTTTCATCTAGGGATCTTAAAACCCCAAGTGCACATTAATTAAACCTCACATCACTGGAAGGTAGGGAAGGGGTGGAAGGCCCAGTGCTTTAATCACCACTGCAGAGAACATAGAGGGACAGCCTGTGGGCCCAGCACTAATAGGCATTTTGCATTTCACCAATGCCTTTCATCTGGCTTCTTAAATACTTGGCAAGTATTACCTGGTGGGAAGTGCATTATTATGCACATCTGCAGGGAGTGGGGAATATCCTGAGATCTGGAGACCTAGCTTTTTTCCATATGATCATTGCAGAGGACTTGTTCATTTCTGGGTCATGGGTTCCTACGGTTTATTGTGGCTTATCTGGGGTGTCATGGTGTGGATGGAAGGATGGAAGAGTGGATGGGTAAGGCTGTTGGCTCTTTTCCCTGTCTTTTTGGTTTGGTATGCAGTGAGGGAGGGAGTTTCTTTGTTAATTTCAGCCACCTTCCAAGCTGGTAATAGGTAATTCTCATTTAGGGCCCTGGGACATCCCCTTCATCCTAAATGTCTCACTCCAGAAAGTCCCTCAGGGGAACTGGAACAAGAGAAAGGCAGGAGAGAGCCACGTCTCTCCCCAGAAGAAGGTGCTCGAGTCCATTTCTGGTAAATGAGGGCATTGATGTAAAAAATGGAACAGAAGAAAAAAAACCAAAGGAGAAAGTGTTCTGGTCATGTCATTAATAGGTAGAGAATTCACCTGCTAACCTGTGGGAGGGAGTCAAGGATCTGGCTCCAGCTGATGTCAGAGTATTTTATAGACGGAGCCACAGTGCTTCTGCCCTGAGGGTTGGGTCATTCCTCAGGCGGACACTGCATGGCAGGCCTTGGGAGGACACAAGAATGGTGCATGATACATAGTTGGTTTGCAAAAGCATGGGCTCTTTTCACTTTAAATAGAGACCTTAGGCCTATTTTTTAAAAATTCCCCAATGCCAGTATAAAGTATGCTATTGATTTTACAGTGAAACATTGCCTTTATTTAGAATTGCATGTGGAAATAAACAGTATAATGGAAAAATTTTGAGAAGTATGGGTTCTTTGAATGCCTCCTCCATGTGACCCCTTGCACCCACTGTTTCCTGGTCTCTCTTTATGACTTACAAAGTAGAAAGATACTGTATGTCTGCAGATAAAAGATAAATGTTTATGTATTACTTTAGAGGAAGGCCCTTTGGAGAAAATTCTAAAAGCACACCCCATAAGAATGTATCCTTCCAGGATGCTTATATAATCGTACTGAACTGCAAAAAAGTACTTTTTTTCTTTAATTTGACAGTGTCGATGTGGTTTTTGCTTACCTTGGTGCAAATATAGCAGAAAGATCCTCTGTTCTTATATATGATTGTGGGATAGATATTCAGTATTTCCTTGTACCAGGAGGGCTAGTTGGCAGGGACATTACTGGAATGGTCCTTACATAGATAAATAATTGGAGCAAAGAAATGACTTAGAAATCTACTTTGTTACTTAGAAGCCGAAACAAGCCCAAATCTTTATCTTCAGCATGAACATCACACTTTGAAGTTGAATACTTAATCCCTTTGCTCATGGCAAAAATCTCTTTGCTCCTCCTGGCCCTGTGGATGGAATCCCGGAATTCTGATGTAGCTTTAAAAAAAAAAAAAAAGATTTATTTATTTGAGAGAAGTGAGAGAGAGCACGCATGTGAGTTTGAGCGGGAGGGGCAGCGGGAGAGGGAGAGAGAATCTCAAGCCGACTCTGTGCTGAGCATGGACACGGGGCTCAGCCTCATGACCCTGCTGAGATCATGACCTGAGCCGAAACCAAGAGTCAGATGCTCAACCGACTGTGCCACCCTGGTGGTCCCTGAGGTAGCTCTGATGTCATCTGAAAGAAGTCTAACAGCTCCACACTGAGAATAAAACATAGCTCTACTGTTTACTAGCTGTGTGACCTTGGGTAAGTCACTTACACTCTCTGTTCTTTAGATTCTTTGTTTATAAATTGGGGATAAGTACTTTCCTTCTAGAACTGTTAAAAAGACTAATGTCTTTCTTTAGTGTCTGATTTATAGCATGTCCCCACAAGTGTCAACTTCTCTTGTTATTGTCATCATTGGCATTGTGGTCACCGTCTCTCTGCCCTTAGGCCGGAGTCCGTCTTGGACGTTTTTTGTTTTGTTTTGTTTTTAAGATTTATTTATCTATTTTTTGAGAGAGAACAAAAGGGAGAGGGAGAGAGAATCTCAAGTGGCAGACTCTGCACTCAGCGTGGAGCCAGGCACCGGGCTCCATCGCTTGACCCTGAGACCATGACCTGAGCCGAAACCAAGAGTCAGATGCTTAACCGACTGAGCCACCCAGGTGCCCCAATATTGGAGTTTTAAAAAGAGTTCTCTCTTCTCTACTAAACCATTGTAAGACGGTTGGCTCACAACCCTTCCTGGGAGCTTCCCAGATGTAATAGGAAACCTGCCTCTGTACTTAGAGGCCAGGGAGAGACCAAAGAAAGAGGCCACTTCAGACTGGCTGGTTTAATAAACAAGGGAACTTGCATACAGACTCAAGGCTCGTCTGGGGCAGAAGCAAGATGGACAGATCCCCGCCCCCGCACCGCATCTTGAAAATGGATAAAGAGGCCCTGCCCAGGTTCAGTCACGTGCACCACACAGGTGTTCCCAGCCCCCCTCACCATCTCCAGACCGTGTCCTTGGAGCAGCCTCTGGGAGCGGGAAAGGCCAGGGGAACCCACATTCCAAGGACAGGGGAGGGGGTGACGAGCCTCTGAGGGCCCGGGGTCTAGCTCATGGGTCAGTGGGCAGTCATGTCTTTTTGATGTTGCTCCCCAGTGAGGATTTAACCAGTTCTGAGGCTGGGTTCCCTCAGTTTCCTGCCTACGGATCCTGCAGTGTCGTCTCCATTACAGCACACGGACATCATGAGATCTGAAATCATTGCTAGCTTCTCTATGAATTTTCTGTTCTCTATTTTTCTATTCTTTCTTGACTTTGTGAAGGCCCAAAGTGTACATTCCTTTTCCATGGACTTCACCTGCAAACCCAAATTTCCCTGAAGAGAAATTTGGCTCACTGCCTCATGGCTGAGGGAATCGTGCCTGAGCTCTGCGGGAGAACCATGAATTTCACTCTATTTATCAGATTTTGCTTATCGTCCTTATGGAAATAGAAATGGAGACCTGTATGTTGCATGAGCAAGGAATTTCACACTGAACAGTAACTCAGTTCAGTGGATGTACTAGAGGACTGACTAGGGGTTGGTCTTCCCAGTGGAGATTCATGGGACCCAGCTCCTGTCTCACAGTGTGGCAGTGGTGACAGGAAAGTCAGTGCTTAGTGACAGAGACCAAGGCAATGACGACCATGGGACCACATCTAGGAGAGGGCAGAGTGTTGAGGCTAAGAGTGGGGCTGTAGGAGCCATATGGCCTGGGCTTCTCTGGCCTCGTCATGATGGAGATCATGACCGGAGTGTCTGTGGGTGTGTGTGTTATTCACCGTGACTGGAGTGTCTGTGGGCAAGTTACTGTCCTTTTGGGGCTTCCGTTCCTTCCCCTGTGTGTCGGGGGTTGGTGGTGTCCACCTCAGAGCTCTTGTGAGGAGCAAACACATTAACTTTTGTAAGGACTGAGGGGAAATACCCGGGACACGCACACCTTTTGTATGTGGGAGCTGGACTCATCCGTACATCATGGCGGGGACAGATGGACACACAGGGAGGGATGGACTGTGATGGAGGATGGGAGGAAGCAGCCAGGGAGCCTTTTCTTTCTCTAGTATTTTTAAACGATCATGCACATTCATTACAGAAAGACTAGAACGTATAGATAAGCAAAAAGAAGGCAGGGAAAACTACCCTTTGGCCTGCTTTTGGAAGTTTGCACTCTTAACAGCCTATTTCCTTCTAGACTTCTTTTTCCCCCCCTCTGCTGAGTTAGTTTCTGAAGGATGTCAGGGAGAGTTAATGTTTTCCTACACTTAGTTCCACCAATTTGGTTTCCTATGAGTTATGTAAGGAGCAAGTTTTACTTGCTTTCAGAATTCTCTCATGAAATATTTATTTATTTATTTATTTTGTAAAGATTTTATTTATTTATTTGACAGAGATAGAGACAGACAGCGAGAGAGGGAACATAAGTAGGGGGAGTGGGAGAGGAAGAAGCAGGCTTCCAGTGGAGGAGCCTGATGTGGGGCTCGATCCCATAACGCCGGGATCATGCCCTGAGCCGAAGGCACACGCTTAACCGCTGTGCCACCCAGGCGCCCCTCTCATGAAATATTTAAAAAACTCAGAGGAACGTGGTGAATGACACACACTACGAAGCCAACGTCTAGACCGAGCTCCAATTATGTGGAGAAGCCTGCAGTCTTAGGAGGGGGTGCAGGCCAGCACATAGCTGCTGAGGGTTTCCTCTGGCTGGTCCTGCACTGAGCAATTCACGTAGGTAACTTCCTGTATCCCCACAGTAACCTTCTGGGCCATTCTTGCTCTTCTTCAACTCTGTAGCCAAGGAAGCTCTGAGAGGTTGAAGGATTCGCCAACCATCGCATGCGCAGCCGTGCGGAGCTGGGATTGTCACGTGAGCCCAGTACCACATCACCTGCGTGCCCTTTCCTGCTCACACCTGCCTCAGGGCCCACTGACTCAGCTGTCCTTGCTCAAAGCTTTTTTTTTTTTTTTTTTTTAATGTCCTGGATATTTTTCCTTGGCTAATTAAAGTGAACAAAACTGAGCTGCCCTTTTTGGGTGTGTGGTAAGAGAGACATCACAAAGCATGGACCCTTTTCAACATTTTTAAGCGAAAAATTCAGTGGCATTGAGGACATTTGTGATGTTGTGCAACCATGACCACTATCTGTTTCCAGAACTTTTGCATCCTCCCAGACAGAAACTCTGTGCCTATTAAACAGTAACAGCCTCTCTACCCCCATGTCTATTCTTCATTCGTCCACATAGACAATTTCTCATGTAAGTGGAATCATGCAATGTTTGTCTTTTTGTGCTTGGCTTCTTTCACTGAGCATAAAGGTTCATTCATGTAATATGGGTCGGGCATTCATTCCTTTTTGTGACTGAATAATACCTTATTACATATACACACTACACTTTATTTATCCAGTCATCTGTCAGTGGGCATTTATGTCCCCACCTTTTGGCTGTTATGAATGGTCATACAACTCAACAACCACCACAGAAAACAACCCAACTGAAAAAGTGGGCAAATGGACATTTCTCTAGCGAAGCCATACAAATGGCCGATGAGCACATGAAAGGATGTTTACCATCATTAGTCATTGAGGAAATGCAAATCAAAACTACAACGGGATACCACTTCATGCCCAGTAGAATAGCTGTAATAATAATAATAAAAAATAAGGAAAACAACAAATGTTGGTGAAGAAATTGGAACCCTTGTACATTGCTGTTGGGAATGTAAAAATGTGGCAGCTACTGTGGAAAAGAGTTCAGTGCTTCCTCAAAATGTTAAACATGAAATTACCATTTGACTCAGCAATTCCACTTCTAGGTGCAGGGTCCTGAAAAATTGCAAGCAGGGACCTGACAAGATACCGTGTCAGCTGAGCTACTTGAGGTTTCATTATTATTGCTTATCAATCCGCCCTTCTTACGGAAGTTTTATTTAGGTTGCCACCTGCTCACTTAGCATGGAGAGCAGCAGAAATTAGAACTGCAGGAAGAAAAAAACCCACCAAAAAACCTTTCCATGTTTACGCTGATGTAATGAGGCAAAGCCACTTGAGGAACACAAAGTTTGGTTCAAATCCCGGAAGCCACCTTGTCATGCCAACGCACACGGGAAACATCCTGAATATGAAACGAGGCTGAATCAGGTTTTTTTCTTTCCAGTCACATTGTCAAGACAAGGACAAGTAGATGTATATATGGAACTCTTTTCTCCTAGCCTCAGAGCCCAAAGGATTTATTTCCTAAGTACGAAATGTTGTTGGATGTACCATGACAAAATTGGCAGGTGTTGCTAATCAGAGTCGGAAGTAGCAAATCTTGGTAGGAAACAGACCATTGGTTTGGGGTTCTTGGGTAGTTATTCTGTCTCTGCAGAGTAGAGTCAGTAGACCACCTACTAAACCATTGATAATTCATCCTCAACTTTATTAGCCTTAGGGGGCATATCAGAATACTCACACTTGAATATTTGTTAACTCTAGAACTTCACTCTGAGCAGTAGAATAAAATACTCTTTCTGCAAAGACCTGGGAGCTCTAACTGCCCAAATTCTTGTCTAACTGCACTCCCCAACCCTGCCATCAGTTCTGTCACTGGGCAGTAACGTAGAGGAAAGTATCTTCTTTCTGAAATCCTCTCTTGCGCTGGGTCTGTGGCTACGGGCTTTGGTTTCCAGGAGCTGCTTTGCTGGGTGGGAGCTGCATCAGAATGGGGATATGCGATATGGTTGTCTGATCAAGGAGGCATGTGTAATCTAAAATGGGGAAGTTAACAGCTGAGTCAAGCATCGTATTTGACATGTCAACCCACCCGAAGTCCAGAAATGGAGAAGACTGAGCTGGTTGGGACTGGAGAAGTGCTTATCCCTCTGCAAGTTCTAGACCAGTTGGGAGAGACAGAGGAGTGAGCAGATGGGGATCAGATGATCCCCTCTATTACTGATACGTGTGGGTTGTAACAAAGAGGTATAGCAACAGCAAGATTCAGGAACAGAGTTCGAGGCAGACCAAGCACTGGGCACAAGGAGGCCTCTTCCCATGAGGCGGGCCCTCTAGAGTTACCTACTGTATAATCTAGAGCAAGTCAGACCTTGGGTTCTCTGGGGGCCTGGAAGATTCCAAAGACGGGGGGAGTCGGGGCTTGAGCTAGGCATGTGTGGGTCATGCCCCTAAACTAGGTATGTGACTCTGCCTCCCCAGAGCAGTCAAAGGGTCAGAGAGGCCGGACGTTTTCTGTAGTTGAAGACATTTCCTGTGGGAGAAAACCTCAGGCCCAGGACATGGCACACGTGTTCCATCCAGTGGAATGCTGTCTTTGTCCCGAAACACAATTATTTTACCATCTTTGATCTGATAAGACGCCTCGATGAGTTTTCAGTGAGAGGGCTAATTGTGCCCAACCACAGAGTGAGAAGAAGGCCACGTTAAAAAAATTTTTTTAATGAAAAGAAGATGCAGTCATTTCATGATTGTCTACATGTGGTAAACCTTTTCTTGACATATTTTGGCTGACAATTAGGAAAAAGCAGTGATAAAGCAATGATTTTTTTTAAGTAATTATTTTTTTAAAGATTTATTTATTAGAGAGAGTGCACATGCGTGTGTGCACACTCAAGTGGGGGAGGGGCAGAGGGAGGGAGTCTTCGAGCAGACTCCCTGCTGAACATGGAACCCCACACAGCTCCGGGGCCAATGCCACGACCCATGAGATCGTGACCTGAGCCAAAACCAAGAGTCAGATGCTTAACCGACCGAGCCACCCAGACACCCCTAAAAGTAATTATCTTAACATTCTGCCGGTTCTGTGTTGGAGGCAGGAAGTATAGGTAGGTGACAGTATTCAATTTTGCAGATTTCAGAACCATGGTGTCCTAGCACTGGAACATCAGGGATATCAGGGACCCTCTCCTTAGTCATCCTGGGTGGGCACTTGGTTTTGCAGAGTAAACGAATGGATGTCCTATGGATGTCCTGTGTACGTTCAGCCGAATTGCTACTCTTGGTTCTGTGGCGCACTTTCCCGGGCAACTTGGTTGGGATGCTCTCCTCTCCTGGCATGTTAACTTTATTTCTATGCAGGAGAAGTATTATATGGTTTTGTTGCCAGGTTTGGTGACCCTCACAAAACAGATACATTTACATATCAAACTCCTGTGGGTTCCCCTCATTCGACAAGCAGGTAAAAGCCATGAGCCCACTCCTTATACAAGTATGGAGATGACCATGCACATAATTTTGGATCCGGTTCCAGAAGGTTCAGAGGCCTTTGAAAGTTCTCCAGGGATCCTGCCTTAGAAACTTTTGTATTAGGTCAGTTCCCAGCGCCTATTGCAAAATTGCTAAAGTTAGCAAGTCTACATGACCCCTACTCTTTAAAAGCATGAATGTTTTTAAAAATACGAATAGCTTCATTGGAAACTTGTAATTTCCAGCTGGGTACTTTTTTTTTTTTTTAAGTGGGGCTTGAAACCGTTTAGGAGTTTATGAAGTAATTTTAGTGGTTTGGGGCCAACATTACCAAAACAATATAATAGAACGGACTAGAAAAGAAACCAGGTTGCATGTCTATACATCTATCTGCTGGGTTGAGATGAAAAATATGGGTCCCAGTTTGAGAAAACTGATGTTTGCTCTGCCTATCTTGCTACATATTTAGGGCAGTGTGAGCGATTTAAAGAAATGCATGCTTTCTTTTCATTATATATTTGACATTGGCCCTTTCTCTTCCTTATAAAAAAATCGGTCAGGAGTCCAGTGGTCCCACTAACATTTTTATATCGTAACATCCTCTTCCAAGTGATGGCTTAGCCACAGTCTTTCTGGGAATAGGGATACTTCTGATGTCAGTAAGCTTAAATTCTATGTCGGAGGCTCTCCTGATTTTCTTGAATATTTCCATCTCTTTTTTCCCTCTCCAGCTAAGGATCCGTGTGATCCCCACCCCGCCATCACTTAACTACTTCAGACAAGAGGCTTCATGGTTCCTGGCCTCCGTGTCCTCTCTGTAAAGTGGTCCCAACAACAATAATCTCTTTCCCTCAGGATTGTTGGGGAGACTGCATGAGCTTATGTGTATAAAATGCATAACATAAATCCTCAATCAGCATTAATCAGTATCCTTAGTAGTAATTGCACTGTTCGTCACACCACGCAGGAATCACATTTTTGAGACTTCCTTTAGAATGTCTCGGAATCTGTTGAATCGTCCATTCTGGCTGCATTAACCAAGCACATGAGCCTCCATGGTAGTGTTCTTCTTTTAAAAGCATCTGTTTAATCTCCTTTTATTTTTTTTAAATGTAGTCTACTTAACTCCTGATTTCTTGTATAAATTATTTTGCCCCCCACGTCATAAGTGGCATTAAAAGAACAGTCTTCCTTTTCTCTATATTGTGAACCAACATTCTGTTCACTTACAAATGTTGCAAATGTTGATTATTTGGAACCCAGATGGGAGTCTCCTAGAAAAGTCTGAATACCATTGAGACTCAACTGCCAGGATCTGTTATTAAAGTAAATGCGGTTAAAACAAAACAAAAAAACCCCCCAAAACAAAACAAAACAAAAAAAAACACACACCACACACACACACACACACACAAAGAGAGCTAAGTAATTTTCCTGGTGTTTTTTTATCCCGCAGAAGTACTTTTTGTAGCATTGTGTTAATCTCTAAGGAAAGAAGTTTATTGAATTTCCAGGGTTATCAAACATACTCAAAGCAAATGTCTACCCCAAATAAATGTATTCAAATTCTTAGAGAAGACAATTTATGCATGAAAGTCTTGCCCCCCCACCACTCTTAAAAGTATTGCAAAAAGATTTAAGCTTGAGTTTTCTCTATCTTATAAAGTGATATAGAGGACATATTCTATGCATATAAACATGCTCTTTGCACCAGGCTAGTGAGTAGCTGCTATAATTTAAGGGTTGTGTGTGATGTGGGTTTGAGAACATTGCCCAGCTGTCTCCCGCAGGGCTGCCTGCCCTTTGTTAAAATTGAGTTTCCTGACACTCCTTTCTGTATCATGCCCTGCCCCTTTCGCTCCTCCCATTTATATAATGTTTTCCTTTTCTCTTTTCTCCCTTTCACTCTGGCTATAAAAGCTTTCCCTTTTGGAAGGAATGCAATTGCTTGTATCTGGCAGAATTCTATGGGGAAGGGGCATGTATCTAGGACCAAAGGGCCTTCGTTGGAATTTCTGCTCAGCCACTTCTAAGAACTTGGGTGACTTAGTTGCCCTCTCCTTGCCCCAGTTTGCTCATCTGTAAAATGGGCTGCTTAGTATCTATGGATTCAGTGAGATACTTTAGGCTGGCGAGGTTCAGGTTTATTTCTTTAAAGGTATACGTTTCTTAAGAGAAATAAAAATAAACATCTAATGGTGGATTTGGGGTTATTCAGTTGGGTTAGAGAATGTATTTTGTGACTGAGGAGGGTCTTTTTAGAACCCTTGAAAATCTCAATTACTTCTCACTTTTTCTCCTGTTTGCAGGCGTTCTGACATAACAGGCTCTGTAATTCACACTAATGACAACTAACAATTGATCACCTTTTACGTTTCAAGCCTAGCATTATATGCTGTGTGTTACCCTTCCTGGTTCACTTGGGGCTGAGGTGGTCGTGGTGAGGTATTATTAGGAAGAATCATTTGAACTGATTTCTTGTCATTTATAAGTTTAGTGCTGTTAAGACGCCCAGTAGCCTTCCTGGCCAGTCACGGCCCTATGAATCTCTCTAGGAAGAGGTCTATGGAGAGGAATGGGCTGGTGAGTGAGGGGCAGAGTTTTCCTCCCCGACCTCCCCATTCGTGGGCTGCTCTGCACGCAAGGAGCTATGCCAACGTGGAGGAAGTAGAACTGTTTTGAAATTTCTGCTCTGACCCAGAAGTGAGAGGATGAGTCTTAAGAAATGATTCACTACATTTTATTGAGGGTGGTGGTAAACCACCTCTCATTGCTGTTTGGACCAAAATCTAAACCCCAAGTTCCTAGGAACCTTGGTGGGCATTTTTGGAGTGATTTCACTCATGTTTAGAGCATTAGTCTTTGGCTGGGGGCGGAGGCATGAAAGAGAAGACGGTTTCTTAGTAAAAGCACTCGGGAGGGGGAGTCCATCCCCTTTTTAAGAAGCTAGCAGCTTAGATCAAGGCCTCCTTTCTCCCTTTGTAGCATATTAATCACTCTCCTGAGTTAGCAGTTTTTGACTCTGTTCGCCTTACTGCACCGACACAGAAGTGTCAGAAGACGTTTCCTGACAGTGAAGACAATGGGCAAGAGACCACGGTTTTCCTTCCTGGTGCTGCAGCAAGCCTATTGGCAGTTCATTGTTTACAGGTTGTGAGACAGTCCTGCCAAACCAGTACAGGTGTCGGCTGACTTGTTCAAACAAGTGGACTCTGCTTTCTCTTAAGAAAATTTGGAATGCGGTCCTTGGTCACAAAAACGCATTGAACGAGTCACCGAGCTAAATGGAAATATAGAAAAAAATGCAAATTCTACTTTGCTATGGAAATAAACATTTTGGCAGGCTGCCGTAAACCGCTTTCCTCAGTGCGGATCCTCAGTGCTGTCCTCCTTCTTGCACTGTGTGTGGTTGGTAACTCTTCCTTTAGGGTTATTGGCTACAACATAGTGAGCACACCTGAGTCTGCCTTGTCATCTTGGTGTCACTGAGTTGGTAGAAGAGAACGCAGCAACTTGGGATTTCCATTTGGGAGTAGTTGACTTCTAACTCTGAAAGGTAGCTGGGAATTCTGGGTTTTTAGGAGCTCAGAGCGTCCAGGCTGTTAAGTCTGTGAAGTTAATTTAACCCCCTTGGTAAATTTCCAAGATTTCTTTGGAGCTGGTAGCTTGATATGTCCATCCAGAAAATTCTCAGCCAAAGTTCATTCGCCTAAGGCAGATAGTCTGTCTTCCTTATTAATATGCAATCCCAAATTTCAGTGGTTTCATACATTCAAAGGTTTACTTACTGTTCTCATCATGGTTCCCATGGATTGGTGGCTGGAAGGGGTGGTAGTTTCTCTCTCTCTCTTTCTCTGTCTCTCTCCACAAGGTCGTTCAGGGACTCAAGCTTGCTCCATCTGGTTGGACCTTGGTTCTTAGAGTTTTCTCCTGGCTTTTCTGCATTTGGTGTGCAAGGAAGAGAAGGTGCTTGTAGAGTCTCCAGAGAGGTGTCCGGTAGATTTTGGAAGTGGCCAGTGTTCTTTGAACCCATGTTCCATGGGCCACAATGCAGGCACACGGCCCCCACATAGTGGTGACTGGGCTGGGAAGCTCCATTTCCTTGCTTCTCAGGTGAAAAAGGAATTGATTTAATGTCTCCACCACAATTGAGTATTTAAACTTAATCTTAAGGGTTTCTGAAGGTGAAGTGTTTTGTTAGGAAGACCTTAAAAGAGGAATTACGTGACTCGGTAGCTAGGTGTTGAGTCTGAATTCCAGATTCATTTTTACCTTAGGTGTTTATGAGCTTCCCACAAAAGGAGAAGAAATATATATTTTTTCTTTTTCAAGTGCTGCATCGGGGACTTTTCTCTTTGCCTGATGATGTGTTTATTACCTGCTCAAAGATCTGGGATAAATGACTGGTCAGGCATGATACATTCTAGGTATAATCAAATTCAGGTTTTTCAGACAGTTCCTCTGGGGATCTGTGCTAATTTTAGAGATGCCCTGATGCTCGTCTTTGTATCTCATTCTGCCCAGAGTTTAGCACTGACCATGGTTTTTCAGGGTGAGAAGGCCACGTCTTCATGTTTCGTTTGAGAGACAGCACTCTTGAATTTTCAGGAGGACGTCTTCAGCCAGATTTTCCAGTCTAGGAGTGCAGAATTCCAGCTCTGTGATTGTTCCCGATGAAAGATCCCCCCCACCACAGATTCCAAAGCTTTTCATTTTTAAAAGTTTTAGAATCATTTAAAACTTTTCATACCTTTCCAGTCATGTTCAACAGAGTCATGTTGGCCATCAGTTCATCCTCAGGTACTGGTTTTCTTCCCAGAGAATGGATCATTGTCTCGTGCTGAGGTTGGGAAAGTAGAGGTTACTGAGGTGAGAGGGCGAGGAATGGTGAGGCTTCGGAGCTCATCGTGTGGGCTTCGTTCCTCCCTGTCACATCTGGTGTGGTTCCGTGTCCCTTCTGCCTCCTCCCCACCAGCCCTGCTCCCTCTCACTCTCCCTGCCGTTAATTTACCGTGGGCTGACAAACCAGGTAATCAAGCTTGTTAAATTGAGAATCAATAAACTCTAAGTGAGGACTACGACAGAGCGACTCCCAGAATCGACGGAATCAAGTTCCAGCTCCTCAGCTGGCATTTATAGTCTTTGGCAGCCAGCTAAGGTGGCCCTTGCTGGGTTGCCCAAGGGACCCCCACCCCCATGACACACACACACACGGCACCCTCTTCCTGAGCCATGCCAGCCTAGAACCACCATAGTCCATATGCTCATAATAAATATCAACAAACGTTTATTGAGTACTTACTACATGCCAGAGCCTCTTACAGAATATGGTAAAACATTTAACCCTCCTAGAGGCCAAAACATTTAGATTATATTAAATATAAATTGCATTATCAAATATTTTAAATAACCAACAGTGTCTTGTTGTATGTAATTAATATATTCTATATCAACAATGTAATGATTAAGTATAGATTTAAACAGTAAATTTATAGGTTTGTGGAATACATGAAAGGTTGACCTGGTTAATGTTATTATGTCCCTTTTACAAATGAGAAAATTGTGCAGATTACATAACTTGCCCGGGTTACATAGCTAGGGGGCGCCAGAGCCGGTCATTGCTCATACTTGCTATGTGATGCTACTTGACTCATTTTGTTGAACTTCCCTCCCCGTCCTTTTATTCTACTTGGGGGAACTCTTAATTTCTATCCTCAAAATTCAGTGGAGACTTCATCTTCCTGTCACTTGCCCTTACCTTATACTCTGTTCTCCCTGGACGGGGTCAAATTTGTGCCTACAACTGGGACCATTGCTCACCACACCTGTTAGTAAGCCCCTCTCCCTCTGCTGGATGTGAGCTTTTTTGAAGACACGCTCAGAATTGGGGAGCCTTGTATGAAACACTAGTGGAATCGATCAGCATGAGAGATGACCAGGCCCAACGTCCCACTTTCCGGATGACAAAACCAAGGCCTAAGGGGGTTCCATCACCGAGCTCTCTGGAGGTAGATCTCTACCTGGAACCCACATCCTCAGAGTCTGTGACAACGTAGACTTCAAAAGCAGGACACTTGGCAGTGATTTGGGTTTTGTTCCTTCATTCCTGGCAGTGTTCTGGATGGTCCACTGGAGTGGACTAAAGGGGTTTTATTTTTTTTTCTAAGTTGAAACTAGCCAATTTTATACTTTCTCATTCATTCTCCTATTTAATGTAGTAAGTTGCTTGTTATATTGTTTCATCGTTTCATGATACAAATGACCCATGACTGTTTGGTATCTGTGTATATGACTTAGAATAAATAAGCTATCATGCTTAAAATGTTTTATTTTGAAATGTTACAAACTTTGAGAAAAGCTGGCAATACAGGATAAAGAATTTTATTTTCTCTAAATCATTTGGGGGTAAGTTGCTATTACCCCAGACGTGACTGGTTTTTTCCTCCGTGTGGAAGAGAACACTCTTCTATACAACCACCTTCCGGGGCTCAAAATCACAGAATGAATGGATATGTTACCACCCACTACTCCATTGTAGGTTTGCCGTTTGTCCCAAGTGCTGGAAGGATGGTACCCTATTATTTTTTTTTAGAAGATTTTATTGATTCATTTGAGAGAGAGAGAGAAAGAGAGATATCATAAGCAGGGGGAGGGGCAGAGGCAGAAGCAGACTCCCCGCTGAGCAGGGAGCCCGAGGCAGGACTCCATCCCAGGACCCTTGGATCATGATCTAAGGTGGAGGCGGAGGCTTAATCCACTGAGCCACCCAGGCATCCCAGGATGGTGTCCTTTTAAATAGCACGTGTGTCTAGTTAGAATCATGTGTTGGGTTGTCATGTGTCTTTAGATTAGACTCCTTCTGTCGGGAATACCTCCTCAGGCTTGATTCTTAGGATCTTGATACTTTTGAAGAGCTCGGGGCAGTTTTTTGGTCCAGTGTCCTTCCATTTGGTTTTACTCTATGTTTCCTACAGATCAGACCTGTGTTCTGCATCATTGGCAAACACCCCTGAGCTGGTGATGGTGTGTCCTTCTCATGGTGTGTTCTCTGGGAACTCACAATTTTGACCAGTTTCATTTCTCACAGTGCCGACTCACCTTGGTCTCTTGGTTAGAAGATGCTGTCCATCAGCCTTGTCTGCTAGGAAGTTACTCGTTTAACCTTTGTAATTAGTAAATGGTGTTGTTTTTTTAAGATTTTATTTTTAAGAATCTCCATACCCAACGCTAGAAATCACAACCCTGAGACCAAGAGTTGCACGCTCTACTGACTGAGCCAGCCAGGCGCCCACTAAGTGTTTTTTATAGAGAGATATTTTCAGATTATTTAGATCCCCTATTTCTTACAGAACTTTCAATTTATTTATGTATATCTGTATGGACTCATGGCCTTCTTTTTTAGTCAATGGGTTATACTCTGTTAGTAGTAGTGTTTATTTTGATACTCTGGTCATTCCTGATTTGACCTGTGGTGGCCCCTTCAAGTGGCTCCTCTATCCCATTGTATTCTCCCCCCCCATCCCTCACTCTGCTTGGATCCTGAAGCACCCTGGCTGCTCCCCTCTGTGGGCACCTCCCCACCCCCACACCAGGCCAGTCCCTTGGATGGATACTCTCCTCACTCTAGTCACTGGGTTTTTTATGCTTCTCTTGGGGGTCAGTACACTATAGATATTTTTATGAAGGTTTAGGGGAGAATTGGTTTTGTTGTTACATTGAAAAAACGATGAAGCCTGCTTGGAATTTATAAGCTGGCATGGGAGGGTGGTGGCTGTGCCTCCAGGCACATTCTTACACAAATTATTCAAGGATTTAGGAGAAGTGCCATCACTTTAAACCCGAGTTTAAAAATATTGTCATCAGGGGTGCCTGGGTGGCTCAGTCAGTTAAGCGTGTGCCTTCGGCTCAGGTCATGATCCCAGGGTCCTGGGATCGAGCCCCGCATCAGGCTCCTTGCTCAGTGGGGAACCTGCTTCTCCCTCTCCTGCTCCACTGGCTTGCGCTCTGTCTTTCTCTCTCTCTGTCGAATAAATTAAAAAAAAAAATGTTGTCATCACCTTTTCTGTCCACAATGGGGGCTTGATAAAATTTCTAAGGCGATCTAGAAGGGTGGCTTTTCGAGGAGAGCCTTGGCTGAGGCTGAGGGACAGGAGGGCACGGTGCTGGCTGGAGGCATCAGAGGACCCTGCCAGCTGTCATCTGTGGTCCTGTAAGGAAGAACAAATGCTGGGAGCCAGCTTCTCTTTATTGTGTGTGTTCTCCTCTCCTTCCCCCTCTTCTTTGCCCTGTTCTCTTCCATGCTGAGCTCCCATTGACCCTGGGAGCCTTTTTGCTCAGCTTTCGAACCAAATGCTCATTCATTACCACTTTCTGTTCTATACAGTTTATTATGATTTGCCACTCTAAAAATAATCGACTAAAATTCTTGGCTCCAAATTTAATTTTAAAAAATTGTTTGTAGTTACATGTTTTTAGAAGGACGTATTTCAGCGAAGTGGTGCTCTTAATGACCACTGCCAGTTGCAACATCCCTGTTTAGCAAAATATTTAAAATTTTTATCATTTATTTTATAAATATATCTTCCCTCTCTGCCCCCCCATACACACACACACACACACGAACACACGGACCAGTGTGACAAAAGATATTTATCTGAGACAAGAGTTGGGTAAATTTAGAAATTCAAACATGTCAATGATATAATATCCCAATCTGTTGTTAGAATTTGCTAGAACTGGAAAGGTTCTTTTTGTCCTCTTAAATTTTAAGTAACCATACCTACATGTAAAGAGATCTTGACCATGTTTTCATTGCAGTATGTCCCTCTTACTTTTGACATGTGCTAAGTGCTTGGCTGCATTGAACTGGGTCCCCAATTTTGGAGGCTGGTAGGATGGATTTCTTAGAAAAAGATTCTGTTTCAACCTGATGGCCCCCCAGAAACACAGAGCATTTGAAAACTCAAGACTAGGGTCTAATGGCTTATCCCGATTCCTTTTGGAGTCTAAGCTTCCAAGATTTTTCCTTTCCTTTCCTTTCCTTTCCTTTCCTTTCCTTTCCTTTCCTTTCCTTTCCTTTCCTTTCCGTTCCGTTCCGTTCCCCCTCTTGTGTTCTTTCCCTTCGATGGTGCTGTTTACCATTTATCCTACCTTTAGTACTAACTGAAATAGGGAACCCATAGGTCAGTCTGGAGTTTCTGAGGAAATTGAACAAAGGGCTTTTTCTTTGCTTTAGGATCGAATAGAGTATACAAATACAGCTGTAGCTTTCACAGCCTACTAGAGACCATAACTCTTAAGAATCCCACCGAGCCCATGTCTTACATTTCATTGCTTTTGGTGAGCAGGAACGTGGGGTAGAGTTTCATATGTATTCGCTCTGTCATTTGCTTTCTGCTTTATTTTACTCATTTTTTGCCAGTGTTTGTTTTTAAAGGTACTTTTCTGTTGTTGTTTAAACAATTATAAGGCATTTCGATGTGAATGACTGTGAAGGCAGTGCTGCTGTACAATCCGGATCTAAACCCGGAAGTCATGTAGTAGCGACCGGGGATACATTGCAGGGCAGTTTTGCAAGGTATTTGACATCTCAATTTTAGGTTGAATAACAATGTTTCTATTCTCAGAGCCTAATATCTCACCTGGATAGTGGGGGCGGGTCAACTACATTTGTCTAGTGTACTTTATCTCACCTAGAGTATAATTCCTAGCTGAGTCCCTTTTTTATTTTTCTCAATCCCAAGGGTGTCCTCATTTAATGCCCTTGTCTGTATCCCATAGCTAGGGATTACGTAATAAGAGGGTCTAGAGAAGAATGAGAAATTGAGCCCAGGGTTTTTATTGTACAGTTTTAAATTCCACTGTATTCATTTAGCTCTTATAAACTGAGCCCTAAAGAAATAGGCCATTGGTTTCCAGCCTTGGGCTCTTGATCTGGGCTCTTCCTGGCTGACGGGGAGGGTAATCATCCCTGTGTCATAGACTTGATGGAATACCCCACCCTCTTCCCGGTCCTGAGCACTGGGCACATAGTATCTCATACTTAATAGTCGTGGCTTATACTTGCTTGTTGACAAAAAGTGATCACATCATATAGTCTCATTTTCTAGATGAACTCTGGTCTAAAATTCACAGCTCAGATCAATCCTTGTTGTCACTTCCATGCATACCTGGGAGTTATCAACTCTGAGTCAGACTTTTGGGGCTGGATGGTCTGAGTCCATTTGGCAGCAAACACATTTTATTATTACCTCCTCCTACTGTGAGATATCGGGGATTTGTGCTTTAATCCCTTAAAACTGTGACCTTTTAAATCAAAATATTATAGAATTAGTATTTTGGCGTATCTATAGTTTCATATGTTTATATTTGGTAAATCTGATTTGTTTTGTGCATTCCTGACGAGTTCTGGGTGATGTAACGTGTACTGCCATTGGCAATATTCTTTCCAAGATACTTAAATTTTGTCTCTAGTTATCTTCAATCAACAGTGGTTATATTTAGAAGATGAAGTTTCTGTCTTTAATTTTGGGTAACAATAATCTTTTCAAAAAGCTTGCAATAGCATGAAAGAGCTGAAGATTTGGTGTGTTCTTTTACAAGGCTATGGTCTTTTGAGTTGTCATTTCTCCTCCTTACTATTGATCAACAAAGAGGGATATTGGATGCCCCCTCATAACTCTTCCATGTGAAAGCTTCATGTGTTTTCATTGCAATGAGTAAGGAATGAGATTTCATACATTTGGGTACTAATTTCACAGATCATTTTTTCATACTTGCTTATTTTTTTGAAAATTTGTCATTATGGTACAGGAGCCTGGTGATTATGATTACTAATCAATATCTGGATATAATGAAAGATCCCACATTTACCATCTGTTGATCACTTCTGTGGCTCAGACAGGTCGGGTGGTTTCCAATGGATCGTTCCATTTACTCTTAATATTTCCATTTTACCAATGAGGAGAGTGAGCCTTAAGGGTGTGAACTCACCATAGCCATGTAGGTATTCAGTAGCAGAAGCAAAATTCCCACCCGAGTCTGTCCGTCTGCACGAATCTCTTGGTCCCCGTCACTTAATGGCTAATGAAATATGGTTGCGTTTGAGAGGACTGTGGTCTGGGAACAGTCCTTATTTTGACTGATGCTGTTAGGTGTCTTCTATAATTGCTCAAGACCTGTTCATTATCTGTTTCAGATTTCATTTTGAGATTAATAATTAACCCTTAAGGGCTTTTCCCATTGTGTCGAGTTCAAACAAAAGAAGCTGACAAACTCCCATTATAAATCGAACCTTCGTCACAAACAAACAGCGCAAGCCCCAACAAGAAATAACAGTCGACAGGCTTAGTGTTTGCTCCACTGAAGCTGGGTCAATGTCAGCAGTTAATTGCGTTCTCAGAAATGTCATGGAAGCCGAGGAGGGTGGTGGCGTGCATACGTGGCCAGGCTTACTCCTGGAAAACCGGGGCCGTGTTTTCCTTCATTCTGAGAAGCGTGGAGCAGATTTATATTTGATTGAACCCTGGAGGGAGATGATGGGGTCTTCTCGAGGATTAAATAGGCATAACGTATTACAAGTTATTTTTGAACAATTCATTGCTACATCTTAAAGGTGTTTGGATACCCCTGTGTTAAAAACAAAATAAGCCCACAATTAGAAATTCTGCGTCCTGATCGTTGATGGTTTTTGTTTTAATTAGTGGGAAGAAGTTGCTGGCTCCAAATCTCGTATTCCGGTTCATCTGCACCCCCCTCCCACAGTGGGTATTTCATGCACAGAAAGGTATTCGTTTCTTTCTCTGACTCATATGTACCAGGCCTTATAAAAAAAAGGGCTTGGGGTGGGGGTGCATACTACTGTTAGCCTTCTTTTGATTTTTTTTAAAACACATACTCCAGTTATCCCATACACACGTGGGCATGTGTGCACACCCCCCTACTATCCCCCCAGCACACGCATGAACCCTGGCATGGATCTGACCATGCCCAGTGAATAACAAGTCTAAGAGCCAAGGATGATGCCTGCTTAGTCATTATTATCTTTCTCATGTCTATTTTATGGTTGATGGAGAAATCTGGATAAAGGAACATAGAAAATTGAGAGGGAAGCTACTCGATGTGGGTAGTGCTGGTGATGACATTGATACTTGGAGCCGCCGGTTAAGTAAACACCTTGATGAGTTGGCTCTTTATTTGGCAAGAAGACTGAATCTATAGTAATGAAAAAGAGCCCATTTTTGTCAGATGGTTCCCCACGATAATAACCCACAAAACACTCAGGGTCCTTCAGGCCACTGACAGATGTCCCACATAAAAAAAGTTTTCGTGATTAAGAAAGTTTGGGAAACACTTGGTTAAAAAAAGTGAAATTCATTTCTTCACTGCAAGAGCTTGAGTTCCCTCCTTCGACCATGAATGCATTTTTCTTAGGGCACCTATGAACATTTCCAGTGTTTCCACGGAGTGTGTACAATTATTGGAAGAGACAGTGTGGAGTTGAGAAATGAGCACAACACGGTTTGGATGTGGCAGACCTGGCTTCTAATCATGGTCAGGCTATTGTTTCATACTCTAGACGATAGACATATCACATACAATTAGAAATCTTTCCGTTTTTAAGGATTTAAGCAGTATTCCAATTATAGATTCAAATACGAAAATGACCATCACCTTTTTTCCCCCTGAGGAATCATAACATTCAGCTTAAAAAAAAATCACAGTCCCATTAAACTGCCATCCTGCCCTGTTGTGTATATGCTCATAATCTGTGCGTGTTTTTTTACCCTGCCCTGTGAAGAGTATGTGTTTTGTTGTAAAGAGTGTTGGTGACATGAACTTCTTCTTGGTATAAAGAATTTTATTAAGTCACCCCTTCATTTTTCATGTACTCTGAGCTCATTGTAGGTACTTAGTTTTTGGGTCTTACATTGCGCTTTTTGGTTTTTGTTTCAGCCGTTAAGGCTGTTGCAGGAGCCTGAAGCCTTCCCCATCTCATGCCCGTGAGATCTGCAGCCAGCCAAGGGAAGGTGCTCAGCACACACTGACATGGAGTTGGGTTGAGTTGAATTGGGATTGAGCTCTGAAAGTAATGATCAGAGGAATTTTTGTTTTTAGATGAGAATCGTCATGATCTTATTTACCTTTATGGAAAACTGAGCTTAGCGGGTACAGCGCAGATGGCAGCCTGTTCCTGTGAGTGTGGGGATGGAGGGAGAGAAACAGAACAAAGCAGGTGGCTTCTAGGGCTGGCGCCCTGGTGCCAACATTAGTTCCAGCCACACACAGTCCCCACTTCCCTGTGCTTGCTCAAGTGAGACATTGGTGGAACCAGAAGGCTGATATTATTTTGATCATCGAGCTCTAGTGAATGAATGCACTTGATTAATCCCCTCCTTCTTCTCAGGGATGCTGTTTTGAATGGAAAATCACTATTGGAAAAGCAAGTCCCTACATTGATTATAGACGCAATACCTTTCCCAACCCCCCTTGCCCCCCATTGCATCCCCCCACCTCCAACAGCTCCCTCTTCTGTGAAGCTCACATTTTGAAAGTGCTTATTAGGAGCTGAATTTTTTTTTTTAAGTTTTATTTATTTGACTAATCTCCACGCCCAACTCGGGGGCTCAGACTTACAACCCTGAGGTCAAGAGTCCCGTGCTTCTCCAACTGAGCTGGCCAGGCGCCCCACTAGGTGCTGAATTTACTGAGGAGGAATTATGAAGCCTTAGAGAAATTAAGTGATTTGCCCCAAGTTTCAGAGCGTCAAGTTATCGTGGCGCTCACAGAGGAATAATCATTGCCTTCCTACTGTGCATGTTCTTTGGTTTGGTCCTTGGAAAATTCAAGCTTCCTACCCTATGGAAAAGCAGAATTAGGACTCCTAAATGAACTCTCTCAGCTTGTTTTCTCTCTAGGTGAATATGTTCAGAAGGGGGCATGCTTGGGGCTTGGGAGGGCTGTAGTGACGCCTGAGCCTTCCAAGGGTTGGTTTGGTTTAAATGTGGACCTGTCAGTTCCAGCTAGCTCGGAGGACTTGCTTTCCCAGCGTGATGCATTAGTCATGAGCAGGGTGTAGGAGGGTGTGGAACAATCATTCCGACCCTCCTCCCCATCACTGGGTTTTCAAGCTCAACTTCAAGCCCAGCTGCATTAGAATTGAGGACATGCTGGGGACACCCCCTCCCCACCCTGCTGTGTGCTTGAAGTCTTGGCTTAGGGGTGGGAGAGGGTGGTGATTTCAGATCCAGGGCTAGAGCAGAAATGTCACCATGGGGAAGCTTGTGTACCCAGGACCTTCATAATTTATGTATTATGCGGTGGAGGGTGGGAGAAGATTAGGAGTGAGGGCCAGTGTATTTGTGTTTTCCACTTTGCAAATAATGTTTTGATACTGTTTTCCATATTGAAGTAAAAGAGAGCCATAACTCTTGATGATGTTGGCTACCAGCAGACATAAGCTCAGAGGGATCCAGTTATCTAGAAATATATGACAGGGGCCCCTGGCTGGCTCAGTTGGTAGAGCATGTGACTCTTGATCTCGGGAGTGTAAGTTCAAGTCCCACGTTGGGTATAGAGATTATTTAAGAATAAAATCTTTAGGGGCGCCTGGGTGGTGCAGTCATTAAGCGTCTACCTTCGGCTCAGGGCGTGATCCCGGCGTTCTGGGATCGAGCCCCATGTCAGGCTGCTCCACTGAGAGCCTGCTTCTTCCTCTCCCACTCCCCCTGCTTGTGTTCCCTCTCTCGCTGGCTGTCTCTGTCAAATAAATAAATAAAATCTTTAAAAAAAAAGAATAAAATCTTTAAATAATGTTCTTAGAAATATATGTCAGAGATGACATCATGAAAGTGAGGCCAATGTCCTCAGTGACCCCTTAATGTCCTGGAGCTTGGGGCTACCAGGAGCACCCCAAGTAGATCTTCTTTCAGAGCTCAGATCTGGTGGGTCAGTCAGGAGCACCTGCTGGATAGACTGTTGTAAACATTTGTGAGGGAATAATATGTATTCTTTCTGTTCCTTGCCTGACATTGATGCCATTACTAGGTGATGGAGAGAAAGTCTGGTGGGCGTGTATGGTTAATTTTATGTTTTATATGTTGGCTAGGCTGTAGTGCCCAGTTGTTTGGTTAAACACCCATGTAGATATTACTATGAGGTAATTTTTAGATATGATTAGCATTTAAATCAGGGATTATAGTAAAATGGATTCTCCTCCATGGTGTAGATGGGCTTCACCCAATCCCTTGAAGGCCCTGTAAGAGTAAAGACTGAGGTCTTCTGGATGGAGGGAATTCTGCCTCCAGATGCCTTTGGAGTTAAGACAGCAGCAGCGTCTCTTCCCTGGGTCTCCACCTTGCCAGTCTGCCCCACAGATTGTGAGCTGGCCAACCCCTACGATTGCATAAACCAATTCCTTAAAATATCCGTATCTCCGTCCATCCGCCCATCATCCATCCATCCATCCATCCATCCATCCATCCATCCATCCATTTGCATCCTGTTGGTTCCCTTTCTCTAGAGAACCCTAACACAGGACATGTGTGCGATGGAACACCATGTCAAAAAGTAATAAACTGTAATCCCTTCCCTCAAGAGCTGGCGATCCCCCTAGAAGAGACGGATTAAGACAAGTGTTCCAATAACTGATAACTGTGGGGATTCAGAGGAGGAAAGTGGTGAAGCAAATCTTGGAAGACCAGAGCTTTGCAGTTTTCCAATAACACACTCCAACATAAGAAAGAGAATTAACTTCCAGCCACTCCATGTGCCATTTTATTTTGAGGAAAAGATGGGTATTTCACCTTAAAAAATCATAGACATATAAAATTTTATTCCATTATCAACCTGCCCCAACTCCTCTGCCCTCACTAACCTCCTGAGTAAATCTGAGTCAGCGTAACTCTTCAGAAAGATGCCCCTTTAAATCCTCATGGATCTTCTC
The DNA here is from genome assembly GCF_002007445.2 of Ailuropoda melanoleuca. Lineage (NCBI taxonomy): Eukaryota > Metazoa > Chordata > Mammalia > Carnivora > Ursidae > Ailuropoda > Ailuropoda melanoleuca. Next base: position 12,835,793 of record NC_048218.1, read on the forward strand.
TCTGCTGGCCTTGCCAGGGGTGTTTGTATGTCAGGTAGCAGAGCAGGGATTCAAGGGACTGGATTCTGGAAGGACATTACATGCATCTGGAATGCGCGTTAGTTTGGGTTTGCAGTGATGAATGCCCTGAGCAGGCAGCAGAGAGGGATATTAGTGATGGGGATTAAAGGCAGGGAGACCTAAACGGAAGGATAGAAATAGCGGGAGCAAGGTATAGAGAGTGCTTCAGGGACTTCGGAGGAAGAAGAGGGGAAGAAGGAAAAGATGGAAAGAAAGAAATGAACGTGCGTGAAGTCCCAAAGAAATACTAAGGAGGAGTGTTTTTCACATCCATTGCCTCTATCCTCAGCGCAAACCCTCAAGGCAAATTTCCCATTTTGCAGATGGAGAAAGCAGGGTACAGGCATGTTAGGTGACTGGCTCAAGGTCACAAGGACATTTGATGGCAGATGAAGGCGAGATCTGACTGAACCCAAAGTCTGCGTTCCATGGACAAATCATGCTACCTTCTGGGAGGAATCCGAAGTGTGGAAGGTTTTGACCCTAAACAGTGTGTCAGATTTGAACTATCACTGGTTAGTCCCCTGAAGGAGTCCGGACGGGGGTTACAAAGAGGGATGTGTACTGAAGACCGACATTCAGGTAGCAGGGAGTGTGGAAGGAAGTGAATTTATTAAAGAGAAAAGCTTTCCACATGGAGAATTTTGTAGAAGGCTATGGGCAGGACCGGCAGTCAGGGTCAGAGGCATATCTGCAAAGTACATGGAATCCAAGAGAAGGAATCGTGTTTTGGTGGGGGTCGGATGCTGCTGGGAGGCCACGGCCATTTGAGCTCCTTTAGTTACCCGTGCTTTTCCAGGTGGGAAGCTGGCCAGACAGAATGAGGATTTCTTCCAGAAGATGAAACCTTTTCTTCCTACCTAGGAGGACCAAAGTTTCATTCAAAAATATTTCAAAAATGAGTTTTCTTTGTGTGTTGTTGTTGTTGCTGACCTTTATTTCCCTTCCAGACTATGTAACTGATAATTTCTTGGCTACTCATCCTGGCTCTGTCTGAGATCCCCCACACCAAAAAATGCAGCCATGCTTGGAAACTTGTTTTTGCTTATTGCCTCTTGGCCAGTCATTGTATTGTCTTCTGGAGGGTGGAGATAAGCAGGTTACAAAAATGAGTCCCTCCTTCCTGTATTATTTTTTTCTTCTACACGTTGGCATTGTTTTAATTAAGCACCGGCGAAGGGATATTGACTAACGTCTTGATTGCAGAAAACACAATGTAATGGCCCCCAGTGAGAGCTAGTCCTGCCAGTGCATAACTTCAGAGCTGCCTCAAGTTCTCCGCATGTGTTCACAGACCCAGTGACATGTTACCTTCCTAAAGATTCTGGGAGATTTTGACTTTTGACACTGCTCTGATGTTGCTTCACAGGAAGCCTAATGTGTTGGGAAAAATTTAGACTGTACAGATGGGGAAACTGAGGAATTTGTCAGATAGGCTTAAGAAACAAACATTAGCCACAGATCTGGGGATAGTTTTTGTTGTTGTTTTTAAATTTTTTAAAAAATTTTATTTTTTAGGGGCACCTGGGTGGCTCAGTCATTAAGTGTCTGCCTTCGGCTCAGAGAGTGATCCCAGAGTCCTGGGATCGAGCCCCACATCAGGCTCCTCCACTGGGAGCCTGCCTCTTCCTCTCCCACTCCCCCTGCCTGTGTTCCCTCTCTCCCTGTGCTGCCTTTCTCTCTCTCTGTCCAAAAAAAACAAAACAAACAAAAAAAAAAAAACAAAAACCTGAATGATAATAGTATTAAAAAAACAAACAAAATTTTTTTTTTACTGTTTTATTTTATTATTACTTTTTTTTTTTTTAATTACCACAATGACATTTGTTTCTGCTGCTGGAGAGTTCTCTTGCAACTTGCAGACCCCACCTATCCACCATGCCCCTGGGGGACACAGTAAGCCTGGACCAAGGTGGAATAAGATCGAAGGCAGAGGGAGAAGGAATAGGTCCTCCAAATGGTTTTGTTCATGCTGAGGTCAGGTGGCATTCCTGTGAGCTTTTCACATGCCGTCTTTTCTCCATTTCTGGACCAGCTTTCTCTGTGCAACAATAGTCTTCAATGTCACATGGATGCATGAGATGCTCTCCTTAGGGTGTGAGAAGGAAATTTCAGAATGTATATTTCTCTCTATCTTGTGCATTTAAATTTTTGCCTGTTTCTTTTTGGTTCACATAAATTATGCACATTATTAACATACACAGAAAGGTGAAATGTGCGTCATTTATTTGAACAATAGCTCATGTGTGTAATTTATACGTTAGTTAAATGAGCGATGACGTGCACTCATCCTGTTTTAAATGGGCATGCTCAGAACTATTTTATTGAATGAGGGTGCCCATAAAACCGTTTGCACACTACTGCCCCGGACAGGAGTGTGCTCATTAGTTCTTAGTGTCTGTTTTGCTTGCTTTGTGTGTGGTCTCATAGATATTACTTGGCAATGAATGTCAGGCTTTTTAAGCTAGTTGCTGTCATACAAGAAACAGATTTGCTTTGCGATTTTATGTATCGGTTTTTCTGCACGGGGACTTTGATGTATCGCTGTTGCAGAGACGTTCCCATGGTTTCCCAGGAACTGTCTTTATGTGAAAGAGACGGATTATCCTCTTTTGACTACAGGGAGTAGTCATAAAAAAGTCATTTGATTTTTTTTTTCCCTTCTACTTTTAAAAATCAAGTCTGCAACCACTTCATGTGCTTTTCATTTCCCTCCCAATTTTTAATTCAGTTAGGATGAATGTTGGTCGTTATTCTGCCAAAAGGATCTTGCACCAGCCTTTAAAGTAAGAATTGGTGGTTCCGTCTTGCATTGCCAGGGCCAAGTTCACTGGCACTTCCTGCCTTAATTGAATCACGAATTTACTGGAAAGAGAATCTCAAACGATGGTTCTAGTTATGATACAGGTTTTAACTTAAGCAGGTTAAAGAAACGTGGACTTCCTTTCAAGTATAAGGAGCACAGAAACTTCTAGACCATCCTTTTATTTTAAAGAGATGCATGGTCAGGAAGGTTGGATTGACTCGAGTTGCGTGTGGCCGTAAAGTGTGTCCATGTCCTTCCTGCCACGGCTCTGAACCCACTGTCACATGCCGTACCCCAGTGCTCTCTGGCATAACCAGACCATGGTCTGAGGACTGCCGTCAGCATCCCATTTCACTCATGCGTGAAAGGGGCAGTGATTGTCCTCAAATGCTACATTGGCAGTGGTGTCTGGTGTGCTGCTGTGTGAGTCCCACGTGCGTTTCACTGTAGCCGACGATCTTATTTAGATGATAAACCCAGTTTCAGGGTGAGTCAGGAGCATGGTGGGTGTCCTGTGGACCTAGAGAGTTCTGGGGGCTGAAGTCAAATCTGATTTACATTTTAACTTCGTGGCACCAAGCCTGAGGCTGCATTTTATTTTTGTGTTAAATTATTGATGCTATTTCATCCATTTGTTATTGTAGCCATTGGCTGAGTCAATAGAAGGCGTAGTTGAGATAAAGTTTTAAACTTCTGGCCTCTTACAGGTCATCAGAGGTTGTGTGTGTGTGTTTGAAGTTCTTCAATTATACAATGGAATTAGCCAATATTTCTGTCTCCATAAATCCTTCCTGATCCAGGCTTTTTGGCAGGGTTTCTACCTTCTTCCCTCCTTCCTATGTTCCCTCCCTTCGTGCCTCCCATCTTCCTTCTTTCCCTCCCTTACACCTACCCCCTCCTTCCCTCCCTCCCCGCCTCCTTCCCTCCCTCCCCCCCTTCCTTCCTTCCATGCCCTGCTAATGTATTCCAACCCTGGTTGCTCTGTGCCTTTATGGAAGGGACACCACATTTCTAGTAGGATCACTATGAATTCCCACCCCTCAAGGATAAAATTTTGGAATCGGGTGCTCTGACCTCAGGGTGGAAGGTATTACTGTCACCTTCTTTGTCAGTTATCAAACTAGAAACGTCAGAAGCATCTCTCCCTTCTTTTTCTCCTTCCCTCCTCATTTCTGACAGTAAATATGGGGCCACTGAGTCCTGGCGACTCCGCCTGTCTTTCTTATTACTTCAGGGCTCTCACTGTCCCAGTTTAGGCCACCTTATCTCCAGCCAATGACTGCCTGTGTGGCTCGTGGCGGCAAGCCTCCACCTTCTCTTCCGTGCTAACCAGGGCGCGCTGGGGAGAAGTGTTGGATTGCACATCTCTGCTAATAAGATCCCATCACATTCTCTATTACGCATAGTGTCTGAGTCCTTTGTGTAGCAGCCATAGCCGCAACCCATCTTTTTAGCCCTACCACCTCCAGCTCCTCTCATGCATCTACCTCTCTACAACATTGAACTGATGCCTTAGGCCCTCAGAGCCTTTGCTCTTTCCCTGGAAAGTTCTGCCTCGCCCCCCCCCTTTTTTTGCACACTCCCTCCTGTCTCTGTTTATTTCCTCCCATCTTCACAAGCTAAGCCAAATCATATTAGCCCATCAGGACCAGGTTCAAAGACAGCTTCTTCTGGCAGAATTAGCCTATTTCTTCTTATCATTCACTATTAACAATACCAGATGAGCCCTGACAGCCCTGTCTCCATGTGGATAGGTGACCATCGTTTATCAGATTTGGGGCATCATAAGGAAAATGGTCTCTTTCCTCATCCTGGACATATAGTAGGTGCTCAATAGATGTTGGTTGAGTTTACTCTTGGTAGCAGTTAGCAAAATTATGTAGATTCTTCCCCAAACAATTCACAAGCAGTTTTTGGATAGCCGTAAGCATAACTATTTAAGATCTACTTTCATATGTGCTATTAAAAGGGTTTTTTTGTTTTTGGGTTTTTTTTTCTTTTTCTTTCTTTTTTTTTACTTTAAAATGAGAGAGTAAAAGAGCATTTTGGGACTACCTTGGGAGGCCTGTGGAACATTGTTCTGTCACTCTTGTCTCATAAGTGAACCCTAGGTTCTTCCTTTTAATTTTTATTTATTAATTTTTTAAAAAAGACTATTTATTTATTTATTTATTTATCTGATTGTGAGAGAGATCGAGTAGGGAGGGGTAGAGGGAGAGGGAAAGAGAGGGAGAGAAGCAGACTCCCCACTGAGTGTGGAGCCCTTCTCGGGGCTTGATCCTAGGATCCTGAGATCACAACCTGACCCAAAACCCAGAGTCGGACACTCAACTGACTGAGCCACCCAGGTGCCCCAGTTTCTTCCTTTTTAGAAGATGGGAACTTACAGGTAAAGAATCAACACCATTTTGAAAATCCTTGGGAGGAATTCCTTTAAAAATTTGTCATAAATCTGGGGTGCCTAGGTGGCTCAGCCGGTTAAGTATCTGCCTTCAGGTCAGATTATGATCCCAGGGTTCTGGGATCGAGCCCCATGTTGGACTCCCTGCTCAGCAGGGAGTCTGTTTGTCCCTCTCTCCCTGCCCTTTCCCCCTGACTCGTGTTCTTTCTCTTGCTCACTCTCTCCCAAATAAATAAGTAAAATCTTCAAAACAAATTTTGTCACAAAGCATCTTATTTGACATTGAAGATTCTTTGCTGCACTAAAATATTTCCCTTAGTCTTTAAAATTCTCTGTTACCACCTAAGCACATATCAGGATTGATGTTCCTAGTATCCCCTTACCAGTGGCATTACACAGGAGCTGTTACAGTGTCCCTTTTTATGTAGGGCAGCTGTGTTTCCAGCTATCATATTTGCTGATTGAGTTTTGGTTACTAAATTATGTTGTTAATCTAATATATACACACATACACACTATCTTTTTAGTTTCTCTTCTTTCCTCTTCATCCTTAGTATCTGGTTTACTGAAATCTCTTTAGTCATTTTCTCTCAGAGAATTTTGCCATCTCACGCATGCCTTCACCAACACAAATACCACCAGCAGCAGGAACAGAACCAAGGAGCAGCTACGCTACCAGCTGGGGGGCGTGATTCTTTCTGATGGGCCCTTTAGGCTCAAGCATGAGGGACCAACAGCACGAATCAGGGGCTCCCCAGCCCATTAACCTCTCCAGAGGGGCTTGTGGTATTTTTTCTCTCCTCTGTCAAAGGCAGTCCCAGCCCCTGTTGCTGGCAGGCATAGTTGCCATACTGGCTGCTGGGGTGCACGGCCTCACCCCAGGGAGCTCTTCCCTGACTCACAGGGTGGCCCTCCCATGCTGTGTGGGAGAGGCGGCTCCAGGTCAGAGAACTGTCGTACCTGTATGGCAGCAAATGGAACCAAATCGCCAGGGTGACCACATCCTGCTCTGCTTCCTGATGAAGAAGGGGGACCTTTTGACAGCTCGATTACATTTTGGGCTGAAAGACTTGCCTCCTGGCTGCTCAGCGAGAGAACAGGTGAAAGGAGAGGCCAGGTTTTAGGGGTTGGAGACCAGCATGGAAGTGGCAGGCGGCCCTTTCATACCGCTGGGTCACCTGGGAGTGCCTGGAGAAGGTCTTGGAGGTAGACAGCAGCTGCCGAGTGTGAGAGTCCCTGCTCCTAGAGTACCCTTCCACTCAACTGCTCACCCAAGGCCGTGTCCTTCAGAATGGAGACACCCCTTTCTCCAGTCAGTCTCCAGGCTATAAACCGAAGGTGTGAAAAGCCAGAAAGAACTAGAGCCAAACTCCCCCTCTGGAGCTGTGTAGTCTCTGACCGTGAAAGAAGAGCTGTCCTAACCCACACCCATCGGCCCTAGTGGTTTGGGATCCAAGGCTTCTTCCTGTGCCTGGAGAGCCTTCTACAGCTAGTGAGGGACTAGGAGGCAGGTCTGCCCGAAGACAGGGACCTGGGTGACTTGATTTTGGAACAGATGTCATTTGAAATCTCTTCTAACTAAGGCATTGATGTGTTTTGGAGAAGATAATTCTGGTGCGCACTTTAAGGATTGTACACTCTGGTAGGTCTCGCAGGAGGTATGGAAGCACTTTGAACGGAGCACTATCCTCTCCCACTGTCCTCTCACGGGCACCTCGTTCCCTCCCTGGGAACACCCTGTTAAGTTAAGCCACAGCATGGTGGAATGCTGAAGGACAGATTTCAGTATTAGCAGTTAACTATGGTCAGCTCCACTTCCATTTTCACTGGGGATCATATGTTCCGTTCTCTCTTGCAGTGACATGGGCGTGCTATTCTTGACATGACTCAAACTTGAAATTGAGAATTTAGGAGCCCGGAGCTAAGTGGGCTCTCACAGCACATGGTCACTCCTCTTGGAATGTTGGGTGGAATTCTCAAGTGTTCAGTAGCTTTGCGGCTTCTTAGTGGGAATGATGCTACTTAGATTTTTGAGAAATTACGTGGTTCTCGTGGTCTGTCCTGAAAAAGCTATTCAATCCATTTTGGGAAGCTGGGCCTCATTTGAGCCCTAGTTGGGCTAGCCCCTGGGGGTGTTGGGGAGATTTGATGGCCAGCTGTGTAATACAGCCCTCTGGGACTGGCTGTTTCCAAACTCTCTCGGACGAAGCTGGGAGGGAGCTTCGTAGTGAGTGATGCAATGTTGGGGTTGTAAGCGTTGGCAGTTGCCAGTGTCCAACTGTAGCTGCAAGACAATAAACACCAAGAACTGAGGGAAACTTAGAAGAGTATTTTGGCCTAAAGCCACTGACACGCTGCCAGACAGATAGTAAGCATTCCATAAATGGTAGATCGCGCTGGATCGGGGTAGAACGTTACTTCACTTTGAAACACACTGACTTTACTCCTGTGAAATATGGTAATGTCTGTCCCCGCCGAACCTGTTGGTTAAGTATTGCCAAAGATTCACTGCTCTAAAATTAAAGATATTATTTTAGGAGAGATTTCTTGACTTATAGCTGGCTGGAAAATACTGATTCTACGAACACGTTCCCTCGTCACCTTGGGGTACATTTGGACCTACTAGCAAGTAGTGCTGCTCAAACCTAGCGCAGTGTTCAGATATGGGAACCGGCAGGGATTTTGTTCAGCTGATACAGGTGTCTGCTTTTACCTCTCTCAAAAGCATGGTTGAGCCAAAGCCATGTCATCCATGCTCTAGGGAGTAGGAATTTGGAACCCCCATCATAGCCCGTGCATCTGTGCTAAGACTCCCTGTCCTGCCTTGAGTTGTCACGTGGTTTTCCTGGGAGGCGAGGTACGGCACCTCTTCTCTGTGCCAGAGTCTCAGTTTTCACGCGAGGTGCACAGGCTCACCCCTGGTGGCTCCCTCCCCTCCTGCCAGATGAGGGTGGTCATCTGGTAGCATGACCCAGCCATACTTGGGCCTGAGCCAGAGAGCCCTCCCTTCCGCTTACCACCCCTCTAGACTCTGTGGAGAGCAAACAGTGACTGAGGAGAATTTCCTGGAAGGTTATGCAGCCTCCCCACTCTTCAGCAGTATCCTACTTCTTCAGAACTTCTGCTACTGAGTCGTGATTTTCTTTTTAAATCAATTCTCAAGAAGAAACATCCATATGCAGTGTGTCACTGAGCCCATGTGGAAGGATATGGCCCAGAGCATTGCTTAGCACATCACAGTGACCTCAGAGGACCACCGTGGAAATTTCTGTCTGATCTCGGTACCAAGAACATTCATCCTTCTTCTGAACAATTGATCAGGAATTGTGAATTATACAGCTGCCATGTTTTCTCAATTGGAGTTGGCTGTTACAAAGCTTATGATAAACGGAACAGGCCGGGTAGCTTGATAGGGTGTGCATGGTTACCCTTACTCTCTCTATCATCCCTTGGGTTTCTTTGGGGGTTTTTTTGGGTTAGTAATTCTATTTTAGATTATGTATCTTTCTTTTTTTTAAGATTTTATTTTCGAGAGAGAAAGGGTGCACATGCATGAGCAGGGGGAAGGGCTGAGGGGGAGGGAGAGGGAGAGAGAATCTCAAGCAGACTCCGTGCTGAGCGTGGAGCCCAATGTAGGACTTAATCTCATGACCCTGAGATTATGACCTGAGCCGAAACCAAGAGTCAGATGCTCAACTGACTGAGCCCCCCAGGTGCCCCTAGATTATCTATTTTTCAGAGTCACTCACTACTGAGTCCTTTGTTAAATAAAATGATGGTTAAAAGATAAGTAAAGAAGATGACCAGTGAATTTTCTTTAATTTCTGAACCATGTAAAATTTTTCAATGCCCCAGATCCATCCATCTATCCAATACTTATTTTTAGACTAAATATGAGTACTAAAAACTAAATTTTTTGGTGCTTATTACATATAAAATAAATATTCAGGATTCTGACTTGTTCGGGATTTTGATCTAAGACCTCTATGGCCCCCTTCACTCTGCTCCTCATTTTTAAGGTTTAAGGCAAGGGGAAACTTCCTGATTCTCATTAATTCACTAACTATGGAACAGTTTTGGGCACTGAAGTCATGATGAACAGAGTCAAAGTTAACATACTTGTGTAGACTGTTTGATAGTCTTTTTAGGTAGATAAGTAAGTTAGATAATCTTACATCCTCATTTTTCCTTTGGAGTTTCAGTGTAGATCCTTTTCTTGCCCAAGGTCACATAAGTAAGAGAGCCTGGTGCACGAGTTTGGGTATTTTGAGGGCAAGTACAATACCCCTTTATATACTTTGGTTTCTGGAACTTTCAAGGAGTTAAAAATGAAAGGATGCTCCTTAGGCGTATTTTTTTAAGGTGAAAAAGAAAGTTCTGGTCTGTCAGACTTTGTAGGAGAAGCTACGGATCAACTTTCATGGACACAGTATTTCTGACATCTGTCATATTGTCAGCCCACCTCAGGCTGGAAGGTTGGGGCCACGGGACCCCTCAACCTTGTCAATTTTGGCATGTATATGAAGCTGGAGATGAGTTTTGGTAATTCCTTCCCCACCTCCAGCACGCACACTTCCCTGTGAAAACTGCTTGACACCTGACACAGAAATGGACTCTAGGAGTTGACGATGAATCAGAATGAGGCTGAAAAACGAGGTACGTGCAGCGTTCATGCCCCGTCGGTGTAATGTAAGCGGTGCCGCTGGTGTGTGCGCCGCGACACATCGAGTAGATCACGTCTTCAGGCTACATCGGTCAATTCCCTTGTTGCCCCACAACAAATTTAAGGTGACTCATGTCATCCTCCTTACAGCACGGACCCAGTTTCAGTGAGTTAGGCATCCTGTTTTCAGGAAGCCCCAGTAACTGTGGCTCTCTACAGCGCACTTCTCACAGTGTACGAATGCTGAGTAACGATGGAATCGTAGCTAACGAATTTATTGCAAACTGACCACGGGGTAGGCACGAAGCTAGTCACGTAACATAGATGATCTTCTTCAGTGCTTGTAATAACCCAGTGGTTTAGGAACTGTTCTGTGTGGAGAGGGGTGATATGTAGAGTTTGCCCCCAAACCACCCTGCAGGTGACTGTTGAGGTCAAGATTTGCCCTGATGGATGCAGTAGGACCGAGGCTCAAACCCCCAGCACGGAGCGTGGTGCGTAGCTGCCTTCCGTTGAACCTGAGTTCCTTGCAGTTCTCGCAGAAAACTGAGTACTCTAACCATTCTCAGGTTCCCTGGTGGAGCCAACCACTCCAGGCAAAATGAGTACTTCTTGGCACATTGCAACCACAGCATCTCTGCTGATTGCAAAAGAACGTAGTGAGGCTCTTCATTCGTCCATGTCATGGGTCAATTCTGCAGCCGGAGTCACAGGAAAGAACTTTCCCCCACCCAGATCAGACAAAAATTCTACCAGATACAACTCAATTTTGTTTTCCTGCAGTGTTTTGTAAATAATGCCCTGTAACGCTCATCTTCTTCCCCACAGCATTCTTCTACTCAGGAATTAGAAGGCTGTATAGATGGAGAAAAAATAGTTCTGGTAGCTAGAATACGTACTTCTTTTAAAGTATAAGAAAATGCATTATCAGCTTCTGTGGTGCAGGCGGAAGGGCAGCCGTCCGCACGCCCCCATTTGCCAGCAAGAATCCAGCCTTGCAAATTATTGGCAGCTGGTACCGTAATGAGTCCATTTCAATATAAATGGGCTGTTGCTTATTAATTTCTGCCAGTTCCTAGGCAATTCAGGAACTGCTTTGAAAATTTGAAAATGCGCAGAGAACAGCTTCCGAAGGATGCCTAGGAAAAGAGAGAGGACAAGCTAGCAATGGGGAATTATGGAAAGGGCACGTATTGTAGGGTAATAATGGGGTATTGCTGAGGACGCGTGCTCCCTTCCTTGCAAAGCGTGAGTCACCCACTTCAGGTTAAATAGCACATTTTCCGAGATAGGGAAAAACCGCACCTCCACTGACTGTTCTGTTCTCTGCGGATGTGTGCATTTATTTATTTACTGCCCCTGTGGGGCTGCCTTCTAGTTTTCTCCGTGTCCCTGTTCAAAGCGTTGGGCACCCCGGGCTCTCACCTTGCTGGACCCACTGGCAATGGGTGGGGGCAGCGGGCAGCCCCACAGAGGGATGTCTGGGAGGAGGGCGATAAGGTGCAGTCCCCCCACCCCCCAAGGAACTCTCAGGCTCTCTTCCTTTCTTCCTTAGTATTGGCAATTTCATCTCAGAAGGTAGGCTTTTTTTTTTCCTTTAAATATATCATTCATACTGCTTATTACTGGAGCTGACCTTGTCCGTTTATCCTCTGTGTTAAATAACAGTTTAGAGATTTCACTCAATTCTTTTCTGTCCATATTCTTCACGAGTTGCCTCTGAATTTGATGTTTGGCCAGCTGAAAACGTGTACGTGACGAGCTCTGTGTGCTTTCCCGTCTTTTAACATTTTCTTCAACTTTTGTTGTAAATGTAGCTCTGCTTTGATACCAACCTAGAACTCCCTTGTTTCCTTTTATTGATTAGCTCTGTTCGTTGAGACCTTTTGCAGATGAAGAGGGAGCCATGGAAATGATTCCATAGTAACCTGTTTCTGTGATCTGCTACTTTTGATCCGTAGAAAGAGAGGAAAATGGTAACTTAGTCTGTACGAGTGGTTCTTACCGTGAATATAGATACGCTTGTCCTTATTTACGTATCTGATTATGCCTGTACTTGACACCTGTAGCTAAAGGTTGCACTGTTGGATTTGGGGCTTGCTATCGCACATGAGATGGATGTTGGAGAATTGAGGACAATGGGCTCCATGGAAAAGACCCATGTTCTGTGTTCTAGCTGACCGCTTCCTTCTCTTTTCTGTCCCTGCAGGGTTTTTGGCACATCCTCAGAGACTCAGGTGAGACCATGATGGCCTCCCCGAGGGGCAGGTGCTGAGACCTCTCCCCAGTCCCCGTCACCGTTCATCCTGACGCCATTTCCAGTCTCAGTATCTAAATGCCACAGTGCTCTTCTGGCAAGTTGGGCTGGGAACCCCTGTTGCCTTGTAAGGTAGGTTTGTGTATGTCCTTTTGAGTCCGTATACTTCCGCATGAATTAATGGAAATGCTTCCAAAGTGGTGGGACAGATACATTTTAGTGAATTGGAATCGCTGGGTTGCATGTAGCTCGTGGGAAAAAGAATTTGGAACCACTTCTTTGGATTAGGGTTACACCCATCTAAGAATTCAAAAGCATTAGCGTTAAAACTTAAAAAAAAAAGAAAAAGAAAAAGCCAGTACCTATGAGATCTTTTCTCCCCCTGTGAATTGCCCTCAGGGTCTTTTAAATTTATCCCTGAGCTTCACCATCTTTATATTGGATTATGTTTGAAAAAGACAAACCTAGCTGCAAAATCTTCACTTCAAAACAATGATATATTTTGTTTCTGGTTTGGATAATCTTTAAAAAGCAAAATAAATACAGTCAAAATAATAATCTTTCTAAATCAAAGATCATCTTTTATTTGTTGTAAAACTTTCCTGTTTAGTCTCTTGTGTTAGGGGTATTTGCGTGTGACTTGGCAAAACACTTTTCATGGGTTTGTAAAGATTTAGCAAAAACTTTCAGAACTTTGTCTCAGTTTAATCTTAGCTCCCCCCCACCCCCTACCCCACCCCTGTCTTCAAGCTCAGCCTCCAGTAGAGAAAAAACAGGCTTGAAACCAAGACCTCCCACTAGAAGCTAATTTTAAATTTGCAATCTGTTGTCTTGTGATTTTCGCTTCAAATTTAACTTTGAAATAAATACATTTCATCCTTTCTCCTGCAAATTTGGAGGTCTGTTTTCAAGTCATAGAAGGGTGATCATTATGTTTATTTTAATAAGTTTTTAAATACCTCAGGGGAGTGAAAAATTATATTATTAATAATTACAATTTATATGCATCATTAAATGCCTTATGCTTGGATTTCACAAGGTCCTTACCGATGGCTGAGAAACCTTGCTTTAGTAGTTCACTTTTGACTTGAATTTGATATGGACTGGGTCATCTTGGGCCCACTAAGGAGCTCTAATGTTTTATATATTTGAAGAGCCCTTATTGTAAGGGAGTCAGCATGAAGAGCACTCCCATTGGGGAGAGCTGTGTTAAGACATTAGTATATTTAGGTAACCAAGACAGGCATGGCTAAGGCATGGTCCCTGCCACTGGGCCATTATCATAACGTGGGAAGGGGGTCCATAGAAAGCAAGACAAGTGTGTCAGGGTACAAATAACCACGTAGCAGATACCGTGTGAAGAGGTCAAGCAGAGTGCTATTGGAGTGTAGAGAAAGCGTGATTAAATCCAAGCTAGATAGTATTTTCTTTACCTTAGGTAATTTTCCCCAGCCATCTGTTTTGAGTTTGGGTTTGGTGTCGTTTGTTGTAGCTGTCAGCATAGTGCCCACATCCTCACTCTCTTCAATTATCCAAAAAACCCAGGGACTTAAAACATGTTAACATGTTTTATTTATTTTTCTTTCCTTAAAATGAATTACAGGTTTAGTGCAGAAACTTCAGAAAATACAAGAAAAAAAAAGGTGTAATTCTTAAAAATTGAAATTACCCACAATCACTCTATCCAGAATAGTTGCTTTTAAAATTATTATACAGGTCTAGCGTGTGTGTGTGTGTGTGTGCGTGTGTGTGTGTGTGTGAGAGAGAGAGAGAGAGAAAGTGAACATATTATTAGTAGTCTTAAAGAAAATTTTAACCTGCTCAAAACCATTTTCTTGGATGTACATCTAAAGATGGGAGTTTTTACATCTGAGAATAAGAAGAGTTCTGCTCCAGTGATGTTTGACCCACCAGTAGAATGATCTTTTTTGATTATCTACTTCTGAACAGGGCAAGCCTTGGCAGGCTCACCCACAAGGCTGGGTGTGGGTCATGAAGAATGGGAAGACTGGGGAAAGGGTGGGTCACTCGGCTGTCTGTTTGGGGGACTGCTTGAACTGCTGGTCTCATCTAGGGAATTTGACTTTCTGGACCATAACAATATAGGCTCCTTAGTTCTCAAGGTGATGAGGTTATTTCTAGTTTCCTTTGTATCTTCTTCTTTCTTTCACTCTTTTCCTTCTGAACAATCTGAAGTTACAAGAGTATTTTTCTTTGTTCCTCTGTGCCCAGATACCTTGGCCGTGGGGTGGTTTTCTATTAACTGGAATGTTTTCTCATGTAATATGGAGAAAATGTAACATTGGTGTGATTAGAAACACAGCTTGCATGATTTATCTTGGATCATACAGGTTTTACCTTTCTTTTTTATTTGTGTTCTGTTTCTCTACTCCTGTGTAATAATTGATGTTCATAATGATTTTGCGTAGACATTGCAAGCAGTTAACCTTTTCATTTATTTCAAGAGTGCTTACCTTTACTCAGGGAGCATAGTTACAGTAGCTGCTTTATTTTATTTTGTTTTTTAGAGAGGGAATTTCTAAAGAAAAGCATTTTATTTATTATTATTATTTTTCAGAGAGACAGAGAGAGCACATGTGTGAGCGACAGGGAAGGGGCAGAGGGGAGAGAGAGAGAAGAGAGAGAAAATCTTAAGCCGGCTCCCTGCCCAATGTGGAGCTGGACATGGGGTCTCTCGCATGACCCTGAGATCATGACCTGAGCCAAAATCAAGAGTCAAAACGCTTCACCAAAAGTGAGCTACCGAGGGGCCCAAAGAAAAACATTTTAATATAGAAGAATTTCTTTCCTGCTTCACTGATGAATTTGGGTGTGCTTTGCATACATTCCTAGCATCTGAGTCCCAGAACACATTGGCCTGCGGTTTCAACCATGTGATAGCTGCTTTAAAAGTCTTTCCTCTGAGATCCCCCTCATTCTTTGGGTGGCAGGGGCCACTCTTCTTGTTTCTTTGGCCAGAAGAGCGGGGTGTGTCTTGGGAAGTTTTGCTTGCCTGGGAGGTCAGAGGTGTATGTCCACGTAAGACTGGAAGAGAAAGCCAGGAAGCTCACTCTTGCATGTGAGGGTTCTTCAGGTTTTAATGCCCTTCCCCACTCAGCACTCTTGTCCCTACACTTTGGAATCTTTGCGGTAGTTGCTCTTTTCTTTGGTACCAAGTTTTTTAGTTTTTTATCAGTGAGGGAAAGGTCAGTCCTAGTGCCTAATTCCATCTTGGCTGGCACCAGATGTTGGCAATTCAGTTCTGTTCACTACGTTATTAAGACAGAGGCGGTATCCCCAGTTAATCAGCGCTCTCTGTTTAACCTCCCTTTGGACCACTGGTCTGTGCTTACTTTGTATTCCCTGATAAGAGATGCTAGAGGATGCTCAGTACATTCTTATCTTTTTTTTAAAAGATATATTTATGTATTAGAGAGAGAGAATGGGGGTGGGGTAGAGGGAGAGAGAGAGAATCTCCAACAGACTCCCCGTGGAGCAGGGAGCCTGATATGGGGCTTGATCCAACGACCCTGAGATCAGGAGCTGAGCTGAAATCAAGAGTTGGATGCTCAACTGACTGAGCCACCCAGGCACCCCAGTGCATGCTTATTTTTTATTGCCTAATTTGTTGAGACTACATTAGAAAGTTTTAGATGGCTTTCAGCTGTAAAAGCAGATTTAAAATGTTTCATTTTGAGGAACTCTCACTTTTATTTTATTTTTTTGGGAGAGAGAGAGCACATACATGAGTGGGGGGGCAGAGAGAGAGAGAGAATCTTAAGCAGGCTCCACGCCCAGCGAGGAGCCCAATGTGGGGCTCAGTCTCACCACCCTGAGATCATGGCCTGAGTAAAAATCAAGAGTTGGACCCTGAACTGACTGAGCCACCCTGGTGCACCCAGAGTCTCACTTTTAAACAAAAATTTCATTTAACCAGAATATTTCAGTTATTTAAGGCTTTGCTTTTTAAATTTTGAAATAATTACAGATTCACAAGACATTGTACAGAGGAAGTAGGTACCCTTCACCTAGTTTCCCCTAATGGTTACCTCTTAAATAATTATAGTAAATTATCAAAGCCAGGAATTTGGCATTTTTTACATGTATGAGAACACTTTTTTGTATATGTATAGTTACAAGTTTTAGCAGGCTAATACATCGATAAAAGCTGTCCTTGAGAAATGGCCACTTCCCTGGTGAATGTATGAACCTAATGACTGTTCTTATTGATCAAGTTCCTTAAGCTACCTTTTCACTTGCTCACTGTGTATTTAACTTGGTGGATTTAAAGGAATGTACTAGGATTACTTGAAAAGTTTAATTGATCACGTTAAGAGAAAGATCATGGTGTTGGAAAAAGTCACACTCCCTCTAATGTCCTTGAGCTCTGGCCCCGAGAATCTCGATTTTCTGACCCCGTACTACTGTCAGATGACCCCCTGCTCAACGTGCCACCATGTCTCCCTTGCCTCCATTTTGCCTGGGTCCTCTGAGGCTGAGCACACCTGCACTCTCCACCTAGACAATGGGGAAGGGTACCTTCTCAACTCTGGATGCTTTCCTGAACCTCTGCAGGGACTGCTCCCAAAAGAGGAGGCAGGGAAGAAATGAGGGCAAGAATTCAGTGAAATGAGGCAGGAGCAAGGCCTTCATTCTTTGGCTAGGTAATTGGGGGTGGGGTGCACAGTGGAGCAGGGTCGAATGGTCTGGGATGAGGGACCTACACAGGTCTTCGAGTGGAAGGGAGCCAGAGAGCAAGGGGCAAGTTGAAGACCGGTGTGGCCTCGAGGCACCTGATGGAAGGGGCTAGCGTGGTTAAGTCTGGTGTGTGTTTTCTCTAGTGTACATTGTGGTTTTGTTCCCTAATTTGCATTATGGTTCCATTCTCATCTCCATTTTATTGTGGTCGTATGAGTTTCTGCATTCTAGATTAAAGTTTATTTTGTCATTCATTCATTCATTCATTCATTCATTCATTCATTCATTATTTTGCCACTGAGCACCTTTACCTGTCAGGCAGCAGTGTTCTAGGCACTGAGCATACAGCAGTAAACAAGACAAGCAAAACTTTCAGCCCTCCTGAAGCTTAGGTTCTAGTGGGGAAGGAGAGAAAAAGTTAAGAAGTAAGTGAAATACGTTGTCTGTTACAGTTGTGATAAAGGCTAAGGAGAAAAAGGAAAACAAAGAAGAGGGGGAAGGATTGAGCTCTGTGGGAGGGGCTGTCATTTTGGATAGAGATGCCAGAAAAGGTCACCCTAAGAAGGCAATATCTGAGTCAAAATCAGAACAATCTGGAACGCGATCGAGGTAGTGAAGGAGGGTTGCAGGCAGAAAGAAGAACATGGGCAAAGGCCCTGGGGCAGGATCGGGTAGCCAGAATGTAGACCTTGGAAAAGAAAGTATGAGAAGCCAGACTTGAGGTCTAAATACTGAGGGTTGTTCTTGTGATAAAATCTTGCCCCGTACCTCCTGCCTAATCCCCCTCCCACTAAGTGCTCCCCGAAAGTGCAAGTTTTTTGGAACCACTAATATGCTACATAAGGAAGTGATAGTTTTAATGACTTTAAAACTGGTGACGCTTTCCAGCTGGAGATTGAGTACTCTTATTCTGACGCTCTTCTTTTTAATTCTGTCCTGGTTTTTGCATTTCAGTCTGACTTCACTCTCTCTGCTCTCCCCTCGCGACAGTGTGATTGATGTTCATGTTCGTGAGGTACCAAGGATCACTCACCTCTTGTTTTTGTTCCTCAAATGCATGAACATTGACTCCTTGTCTGGAGTAGAACATTTCCAGCCTCTGTAGAGGCTACCGAGGAATTGAAAGCCTCCTTCTGCCCCGATGTTGCTTCCTGACTCACAGGAACGGAGCGGGTGCAAATGTAAATTACGAACTGGGTTTTTTTGTTTGCAGTAAAGATCAGTGATGGGGTTAAACAGAGAATAGGGAGGTATTCAGATGATGGAAGCAGCGGGCATTTTACCTTCATACAGGAAAAGGATTAGAACTTCCAATTCACCAACATTCTAGGGGGTGCCTGTGGAACAGAGGTGGTCCCTGAAAGGGGAGATGGTGTCTGTCGGATGCCACGAGCAATTTTAATTTTTCATGCATCTGTTACTTCTCAGTCCCCCCACCAGCGCCACATGGGCCCTCATGGTTCTCACCAACCTTTCAGGAAAAGCTTTCAAATTAAGGGGTATTTCAACAGGTCCCTAGAAACGGATTTTTCTTGACTTGCTTCAGACTTCCTGCCGACGCTGCTTAGGTCATCCCCTGAGAATTTCTCTTGGTAGGATTTAGGAGATTTGGCACTCGTCTCTAAATTCTAGTTCTGAAGATAAAAATGGCTTCTTTCCTACCTTAGCTGGCTGAAAAGAATTCTGCTACTAAAAATGCTATTAATATAACAGGCCCGTCAGAGTGATGCATCGGGTGCTGTAATTCTTGAAGGTTGGGGCCATTTCCTTTAGGAAACCTCTCCTGAGGCTTTTAACTTGATTGCTTTTCTCTTGGCAGAAACAAGCCTCACCAAAAATGTGTTGTTGGGAATATGCTGTCAGTTTACATTTGCAAACTTCAGATATGGAGGGTAGAGGGTACGGAGGGTAATTTTATCAGATACGTCCTCGTGGTTGTGAGGGGACAGTTTTGCTTTTCTTCCACCATCATTCTTTCCTTCTTTTAGACTTAAACCTGTGTGATTTCTTAAGGTGGATCACTAACACTTGTTCTAAGCTTTTTATTATCTATTGACAGAACGTATAGATACACCCAGGTATCTTAAGGTGTACTTAAAAAGATCAAGAACTCTAAGGAATTGGCCATGGCCTTTAGTTATCGAAAGGCTTATTTATTGGGGCACCTGGGTGGTGCTGTCGGTTAAGCATCCAACTCTCGGTTTTGGCCCAGATCATGATCTCAGGGTCGTGAGATCGAGCCCTGCTTCGGGCTCTCTCTCTCTCTCTGCCCCTCTCACTCATGGGTGCCCTCTCTTTCTCTAAAATAAATAAATAAATCTTGAAAAAAAAAAAAGAAATGCTTATTTATTTTAGTTTCAAAATGTAGCACATGATATTCTGAATATAGACCACATAAATGGTCGTGTATGGACAGTTGATGTTCTCTTCCCTCTAATGTGTTGTTTTGTTTTTGTTTTTCCCTTGCTTCTTAACGATACCAGCCATAGAGGCACGAGCTTATTAACTGCTTTGAAATACACTTGCTGCCAGGAAAAAGGAGATTCTCCTTCTTGGAAAGTTCCCTTTGAGAATCCTATCATGTGTGACCTGGTAGGGAATATTCCAGTATGGGAATAGGTTAACATCTGGTGCCTGTCTGAGTTACCTCCAATCTTGCTGGAACATGAAATGGAGGTTTTCCCTTCCTGTTGCCACCAATTTTGTTTCGGCGAAGATGTGCTCATTAGAGCTGATGGCGTGTTTTAGGCTGAAGAGTGAGATTATAGAATGATTCTGGATCGATGTATTATAGTCCAGGGCATTTCACACTCTTTGTCTGGTCCTAGTGCATTCCTTCTCGGTGTCCCCCTGGTGCTTTTCACTGTTCTATTGTCTACCTTCCCTGGCTACAGTATCCGTTTCTTGAGAGTAGGGAATGTGTCTCTTTTGTTTGCTGTTGTATCTCTGGCTTCTAGAACATGGTAGGTGCTCAGTGTGTATTTCTGAATGAATGGCTATGTAGGTGGTTGGAAGCATCAGCTCAGGAAAATGCCCAACTACTATATTTTCCCTCCTTTCCTTTCTGGCCACTTTTATGTGTGTATCTTAAGTGCATACAATTTAATGGTACAGAGAAAGAACAGAGTAAGGAGAATAGGCTAAGAGAGTCACGGTTGCTGAGCTTTGAAGGTCTTTCTTTTTCCCACTGTGTGTAACAGTCACCAGGATAGGGAGAGAGACTGGAAAATGTGAAGGAAGGACTTGAATTAACCTGGGTAGCCCCAAAAGGCTGAATCACATTTAGTGGTTTCATAATGTGAATTTCTGTTTGCAGGGCACTCTGTACCAGATTAATGTTCTCAGTTTGGATTTGCTCCCAGAAATAAACCCCATTAGTCTGCTGCTAAAGAGAGCGGGGTTTCTATTTTGTTTTGCCCATCTCCCTCTCCCCTCTTCCCACTTCACGCCCCCTCCGAAACACCAAAAGTTAAGGTTTTCAGAATACTGTGCAATGTAATTAAATTTAAGGTAAAAGCCCATTTTCTTTTTGACTTGGATGAACTAAGAAGAGTTGATCGGATTTAACCTCTTGAGTGTTTCCAGTTTTGACTGATTTTGAAGTATAGACTGAGTCCAAATCAAACAGAAACATTGGGAGGGAGGGAGGAAGGGAGGGAGAAGGAGGGGGGAGGTTATCAAATGCACCTCTGAGTTTTGCTACTGCATTTTGAAATACATATAATTTCCAACAGAAAGTCCATTTATGCTTTCAGGGTTTTCAGTGTCTGGAGAGGAGCAGAACTTTGTAAGTATAGAGTTTAGGAAGGAACACAAGGGTTAGCAGCCCTATGAAAGCAACACGGCAGTGGGCCCCGTGGGCAACTACCCTCTGGGCAAAGACAAGTTTAATTCTCTACATATCTTACTTGGGTTCTTATTTCTCATCTCGGGAGGGCCAGTCTCGGTGGGTGATGTTACTTCTCACCTGCTAGCGTGTAAGAGTCCACACACCTGCCAGGTGGGCAGAGGTGATGCCCTCTCACCTGCCAAGCTGTCTGCCCACCCTGCACCCTGAGCTCTTTCTGTTAAACTACCCGTTGGTGACTCACTTATCCCCTCCTTTCTCTCCCCCCCCACCATGCTGCAGACCATAAAACCATGGGAAACGCAGAAAGTCAAAATGTAGAGCATGAGTTTTATGGAGAAAAGCATGCCAGCCTGGGGCGCAAGCACACGTCGCGCTCACTGCGCCTGTCGCACAAGGCACGGCGGACGAGGCACGCGTCCTCGGGGAAGGTGATCCACAGGAACTCCGAAGTGAGCACGCGATCCAGCAGCACGCCCAGCATCCCCCAGTCCCTGGCTGAAAATGGCCTGGAGCCCTTCTCCCAGGAAGGCACCCTAGAGGACTTCGGGACCCCCATTTGGGTGGACCGAGTGGATATGGGCTTGAGACCCGTGTCGTACACCGATTCTTCCATCCCTCCCAGCGTAGAGAGCAGCATCGTCCTCACAGCCGCCTCTGTGCAGAGCATGCCCGACTCGGAGGAGAGCCGGCTTTACGGGGATGACGCTACGTACTTGGCTGACGGGGGCAGGAGGCAGCGTCCCTATACATCCAATGGGCCCACGTTCATGGAGACGGCGAGCTTTAAGAAGAAACGCTCCAAATCTGCAGACATCTGGCGGGAGGACAGCCTGGAATTCTCACTCTCTGATCTGAGCCAAGAACATTTAACAAGCAACGAAGAGATCTTGGGTTCCACCGAAGAGAAAGACTGCGAGGAGGCTCGGGGGATGGAACCCCGGGTGAGCCCCCGGCAGCTCAGCACCTGTCAGCGTGCCAATTCCCTGGGTGACCTGTATGCTCAGAAAAACTCCGGGGTGACGGCAAACGGGGGGCCCAGGAGCAAATTTGCAGGCTACTGCCGGAATCTGGTGTCTGATATTCCCGATCTTGCAAACCGTAAGATGCCACCAGCTGCTGCCGAAGAGTCTCTTCCGTATAGTAATTATAACACACTTCCCTGTAGGAAATCTCACTGTCTTTCTGAAGGTGCCACCAACCCACAAATTAGCCATAGCAACAGCATGCAAGGCAGAAGAGCAAAAACAACTCAGGTAAAGTGATTGAAATCTGTTTCAATATTTTGGAAATGGTGCATGACTCGAAGTGCATGATTTTGCTCCTCCAAGGTTCCCCATCTTTGAGTCGGTTTTACCCCGTGTGCCTGCTGCCTGCCACAGCTGGGGCTGCTTCCCCGAGGATTCGCCTCGGCTCTGCTTCGCCCCTCTTCCAGTTCGGTGGCTAGGGGTGGGATTAAGGAACGATTGTGTGTGTGTGTGTGGGGGGGGTGATGTGGTAGGAGTGAGAATAAAGCTGATAAGTTCATACTAGGGAACTGCTGCCTCTCCAACTCAGATGTTGAACAGCGTCTCGCTTATTCTGAGCCTGCTTCCTCTCCCCGGACTGATGGGCACAGTGGGCTGTGGACTCTTGGAGGAGCTCTCCAGGGCCGCAGGTGGAAAGAGAGGTTCGTCGGAAGCTCCTTGGAGGAGGCATTTTTGATTCAGGGCGGGCTCTGGTCATTTGTCAGCTTCTCTCAGAGGTTGGCAGGCTTCCTGCCTTACCAGGAGCCATTTCAATTTCCTGTTCCTTGCGATGCTGGCCAGCCCTGTCTCTGGAGGGAGGTGTAGCGGAAGGAATAACATGGGCGGGTTCCCGTTCCTACTTTGCAGCCAACTAGTGGTCTGACCTTGGGCAAACCCTGACTTCTAGTTGCTCCTCTGAAAAATGGGAGTAAAAATGCTCATCTGGCTTGCTCCCGGGTCCAGGGCAGGAGACAGTGGGTGTGAAGACAGTTTTCAAAGATTTTTTTTACAAGTGCGTGGCTAATGAAAAGAGGACTCATCACCTGAATGGGTAATGATACTCCCGGGAGCCTCAGAGCCTGTCACGCACTCCTGCATGCCTTGGTCCTTTTCTGGTCCTGCTGTTCCCGGTCGCCGAGTTCTGGGAGTCCTGGCTTGTGCTGAGGATGGGTTCGTGGTTTGCATGACGGGGCGTCAGAATCAGGAATCCAGATCAAGCCCATTTGCCTTGAAAGGCACGTCAGCCAGCAGGGCGACCCGCAAACAGCCCCGCGGTCAGTGGGAAAGCAGCAGGTGCCCTCCGACCTGGCCAGGAGGGGATGGTGCTGCCCCTGTACAAGTCACACAGGCATGTCGAGGTTAAGTTCTCTCAGAAAGGGGGGTCTGAATGTAATGGACAGTTGGTGGGGAACCCAAGGAGGGGGCAAAGAAAATTGGCATTAGACTGCTGTGTTCTTGCTGGAGAGCAGATTTTTAAAGTTGCCAAAAATCTCAGGTTTTTAATTTTATGTTGGAATTCTAAGTTCTCACGTACAAGTCATCAGGGGAGAGTGTTTCTTGTTTCTTCTAGTACTCTAGATTTCTGTTTTAGTATAACTAAAACTTACGGTCTGTTCCTCCAGGTTTATATGGGTTAAAGGAACCCGTGTTTGACCTCTCCCCTCCTTTTCAAAATTATGTCTACCTGTGATAAAAATACACGTAACATTTACCGTCTTGACCTTTTTGAAGTGTGTAGTTCAGTGGCGTGAAGTACATTCATACTGTTGTGCACCCGTCACCACCATCCATCCCCAGAACTCTGTCCATCTTGAAAAACTGAAACTCACTCCCTATGAATCAACAACCTCTCATCCCCCTCCCCCCACCACCGCCCAGCCCCTGGTAACCCCCAGTGTGTTTTCTGTCTCCATGAATTTGACTACTCTAGGGATCTCCTGTAAGTGGAATCACGTAATATGCGTCTTCTTGTGCCCGGCTTACTTCCCTTAGCATAATTTCCTCAAGATTCATCCATGTCGTAGCCAGGATTTCCTTCCTTTTTAAGGCTGAATAATATTCCAGTGTATGTGTATGCTGCAATGTTCTTCTTTCCATTCATCTGTTGGAGGGCGAGTTCTGCTGATGGTGTCCAAGTTCTGCTGATGGTGGTTCCACCCCTTCTCACCTGGGTGACTTCGGGCAAAAAAAAAAACCTGTTGGACAGGGATAATAATAAGGCCTTTCGAGAAAATGGAATGCAGTAACACAGTGCCTGGTCCTTTGGAAGCAGCCAGTAGGGGAGAATTTGCTATGCTCCTTATTAGTGGTGGTATAGGAGTTGAGGGCCCAGGGTGGTTTGGTGTTTGCTGTCCAAGCCTTGTGTCTTAGGAACAGAGCTGTTGGAAAGGTCAACTCTGCAGTCTGAGGAGGTGAGCGTGAAGGTGCATCTAGACACACACCTGAATTTTTTCCCCATCTCTTTTCTGGGGTGAGATAAACGGTAGGAATGACAGAATAACCCTACTGTGGTCCTTCTGCCCACCCTGGGGGGCTATTCCTCACTGTCGGTTTGGGAAGTGGAGACACAGGTGAGATAAGTGATCTGTCCTGGGACCTGAAAGGGGCTGAAGGCTCTGTCTTGAAGGCATGGCCAGAATAGCATTGCGGGCTGATATGAAGAGAGGGGCTGCTGGCCTTCAGGAGGGAGAGAAGGGTGCATGGTATAGGCAGTTGAGAAAGGAGCATCACCTGTGACCATCCCTCTTACTTGGAACAATGCCAAGTAGGACTTTTTTTTTTTTTTTTTAAGGATTTTATTTATTTGACAGAGACAGCCAGCTAGAGAGGGAACACAAGCAGGGGGAGTGGGAGAGGAAGAAGCAGGCTCTCAGCAGAGGAGCCTGATGTGGGCTCGATCCCATAACGCCGGGATCACGCCCTGAGCCAAAGGCAGACGCTTAACCGCTGAGCCACCCAGGCACCCCAAGAGAGAGAATCTTAAGTAGACTCCACAGTGAGCATGGAGCCGGTTGCAAGGCTCGATCCCAAGACCCCGAGATCATGTCTTGAGCCGAAATCAAGAGTCCGATGCTTACCCGACTGAGCCACCCAGGCACCCCCG
Source organism: Ailuropoda melanoleuca (assembly GCF_002007445.2). Classification (NCBI taxonomy): domain Eukaryota; kingdom Metazoa; phylum Chordata; class Mammalia; order Carnivora; family Ursidae; genus Ailuropoda; species Ailuropoda melanoleuca. The sequence goes on from NC_048218.1 coordinate 12,860,635, forward strand.
TTAGCACATATTCTGTGTGAGATCTAAGAAGGGTGCCTGGATGTATTCTGGCTCCCCAGCTCTGTGTCCTCCCCCCCCCCCCACTGGNCCCCCCCACTGGGGACGACTGGACATCTGCTTCATCCCACCCCCCCCACTGATGGGGCTTTGAGCCTTTGAGTCACGGCTGACTACACCCAGAAGAGAGGGGCAGAGCAGTTTTCTCCTGCAGAGCCGGTGCCACTGCGAGCTCTCACGTGTCATTGTTATATGAAATTTCCATCTTTGGCTTTCCGCCTTCTAAAATTGTTAATATATGGAAGTGAGATCATCTCAATGTAGTGTCTCAGAAAGTCCCTGCCTAGGCAGCTTAATATAATGCAGAGTGCAACGGACTCGCAATCCGGAGAAGTCCATTTACGTCCTGGCTGGCTCCTCACTGACCAGTGACCTTGGGCAAGTCACTCCATCTTGCGTGCCCGACAGTCTCCTTCTCTGTTCAGGGGGAGCAACACCAGCCTCTGACGGGGCCATTAGGGGACCCGAGTAGGCACTGTGCATGGAAGGCTTTTGCGGAGGCTATAAAATGAGCGGAAGAATTATTTTCATATTGACTTTCGATGTTGAGTGAGGATCTTTAATGACTTGAAACAAACCCCAGAATTATGCTCACAACGCTATCCACCCACCCACGCCTCCTCGTCTAAGTTTGGCGTGTTCATCCAACGCGATTTCTTGAGAACCCACTATGTTCCAAACAGTGTATTTTAAGAGACAGTGGGTGTGGAAGCTTCCTCGAAAAGACTTCTTTTTTTGTTCTTTTTTTGTTGTTGTTGTTGGTAAAAGTTTCTGACCCAGGGGATCTCTTCAGCGAGTTTGGATCAGAGATGTTAAAGTTCCCTCATCTGCCCTGGTGACGTAGTCGGATCTGTAACTGTCTGTCAGCAATTTTACTCCCCAGAAAAAGAGTTTCTGGCAGATATTTGGCCCCCAGAGCGTGGCCTCTGAGCCTGGGATAAAATATGTTTTATCTGAAATAATGTGAACAACTTCATTTGATTTGGAAATGATCGAAAAAGAGTTTTTGATCATTTTTCCTGTTTTTGTATTTGTTCAGTAGTTGGACATGTTACTGAAACACGAGGTATTGGAGTTCACATGTAGTTTTTAGAAAATGATACATATTATATGCCTGCCACACAGTGAGTGCTGAGGAATTATTTAATTCAGTACGTGGCATAAAAATTCGTTTTGCGAGTCGGTTTGGTATTCATTTGTTGGGAGGGTTTACCCATACCCCTTAAAGCAGTTACTTTCATTGATTTCTGTAGAAATACAGAGGAGATCACCCCTTGATTTCATGGATACATCATTGGTCTTTTGGACCGAACCTTATTGTCTTGATATTCCCATGGTTAACAGACAGAGCTGGGGCAGCCTGGTAGCATGTGAAGATGTTCTGAAATCCAGCAGAGCTGAGCTTGTCAGTCCAAGCCCTGTTTTCTGTCGGTTATGTAACCTGGATGGATCTCGGTGCCTCTTTAATGGGGCTCGTGTGAGTTCCACACAGGAGTGAGTACGGAGCTCTGGGCACGCTGTCTTGCACATAGTAGAAGCTCAGTCAGTACTGGTTATTCGTTGTGATGGGAATAGTTTGGCTTCATATTTTAGAGCTCAGCCCTCCTGCGTCTCAGACTTCCAGTGGGTGAGGTGGAAAGAGAAAACCGCCAACTGATGGAGCGTCTTGGAGCCAGGTTCTGTGTTTCAAAGGGAAGCTTTGGCTTGGGGCCATTGTGCAGGACGTGTGGGGAGAGCTTCATTCATCCACTTAGAAGATGAAAGAATGGGCGCTGCTCTTACCAAGAATGTCTCGAGGAGCCACAGCCTTGAGAGAGCGAGGGGCCCCTGCTCAGAGCCCCTTGTGGAGATGTGACAGCTGTTGACGTGTTTGTGTGTTTGTGCAGTTTCTGACCACCTCAGCGTTTCCAGAAATCCTTCACACCCTAGCGTGTGGAGTTGGAACAAGGTAAGGCAGAGCTCTCCATGAGAGCTTCTGGCCCCCGTGGACTCATGTCCAGCTCACAGATCACCTCTCTGTCCAGCCCCCTCGCTTCGCAGGGGAGGAAGTGTATCTAAAGAGATGAGGCTTGACAAGGTGTCACAACGGGATTAAAATCCAGGTCTCCTGACTCACTGACCGGGGTCATTCTTCAGAAACCCACACCCCCACACCGTATTACCTCCTCGTTCCCGAACAGATTCCAACTCATGTGCCCTCAGGTTTTAAGATCAAAACCCTCCGTTCTGGTACAGGTGCAGAAAAGGGTGATTGGCTGAAAAGAACGTAGGAATGTCCACCACCATAGGCCGACACAGTGGTCCCTGAGAGAGGGGTCCCCGGCAGCTTTAGAAGGAAGCCTTGCTTTCTTGTTTGGAAAGGCAAGTCATGGGGTCCATGGTTCCAGCAACAAGGGGGTTCAGCATTGTCGGAAGACAATCTTGAGTTCCTAGCAAAATTGTGCTGGGTTTGAAAATTTTGTTTTGCTTCACACTCAGCTTAAATGGCTCAGGGATAAGTATGTTCCCTGAGCTGAAAACTGACATCAGCATCCAAGAGATTCTTAACCTTTGGTCACAGACTCCTTTGAGAATTGGATGAAAAATTTGGACCCTTTTCTTATATAAACACATGGACCACCAAGCATTCAATTTCAGGGGCTCCATGGGTTCTCCAAAGTTCTTCTAGAAGCTTCTGGTTAATACCCTCAGGTTAATTCTTCATGAAACAACATATTTTCATATAAAATTTATTTTTTGCAAAAAGCCTTCTCTTCCTTCCCTTCTCTTGAGACTGTTTGATGCTTCTTTTTTTCTTTCCCATTGATCTTCCCTTTTCTGGCATCTAAGTTAGGCAATGAGATAGTTGTTTTGAAAGCAAGCCCATCCATTTTCAGCAGGAGTATTTGACTCTTTGCCAAGATCTTCTTTTGGGGAGTGGGAGGGCGAGTAGGTAGTTGAGGGGTGTCTGTGTTGGTAGTTTCAGACCCCTTTATACCTGTAAAAAGTACAGCAGACTCCAAAGGGCTTCTGTATATATGGGCTGTAGCTATAAATATTTATCACACTAGGAATTAAAACAGGAAAGCAAAAAACCACTTGTTGATTCATTTTAAAATAGCACAAATAAACCCATTATATGTTCACACAAACAACTTTTTATTTAATTTTTTTTACTTTCTAAAATTTAAAAAATTAGTGAGGGGAGGTGTTATTTTATATTTTTGCAAATCTCTATGATTTCTGGCAAACAGGAGACCCTAGAGTCTCCTATCTGCTTCTGCATTCACTCTCTTGGGAAGTGCTGTTTTGGTTGGACTCTAGGGGGAAAATGTGGCCTCATTCAGGTAGTTGGAAAAGGGAGGGCCTGAGGGACCCCTGTAGGTATCTAAGGTTCCTTGGTCTACACTTTGAGCTGCCCATTTATGCTAATATAGGCAGGGGAAGTTTAGGCCTTTGAGATACACATTTTTAGTTTAGTGCTTGAAGAGGGGAACATCTGTGTGCCTTGATTAAAATGCTGTTTTCCTAGCATCACTGAGGAGGAATAAGGGCTGGAATTAGGAACTTAGAGCCCTTCCAGCCAGCCTGCTATGAAGGTCTAAGAGGGCCTCCTTGGAGCCCCAGGTAGAACTTAGGGAACAGTCAGCAGGCTTTTCATCGTCATATGGATCCATTGTGTTTTGGACGACTGTTGACAGATAATCTAATATGGCCCATCAGACAGCCCATCATGTCTTTCTTACTTTTTCTCCTTTTAAAAAAAGTTAAAGAAAATGATTTAAATTAACTCCGGTTATATCCATAAAGGACATAATGAAAGTGGATTGCTTGAAGATTGCAAAGTTCAGCTTGACAGTTATGACTCATTTGTAAGCTCAACCGTAGTTGAGTGTGAGCTGAACCTGGAAATGAGTAAACCTTTAAATCAAACTAAAATATAATCCATGAGAAACTGTTCTCCTTGTTTTGAAGTTATGGTGGAAAATGAACAGCAGTTCATTCACGCAAAGGTGGGTTTATTTAATTAATTAATTAATTAATTAATTTAGATTTTTATTTATTCATTTCACACACACACACATACACACACACACACACACACACACACGAGTGGGGAAGGGGCAGTGGGAGAGGGAGAGCAGGGAGCCAGACTCGGGGCTCCATTCCAGGACCCTGGCATGACCTGAGCCGAAGGCAGACCCTTAACTGATGCAGCCACCCAGGTGTCCTGCAAAAAGGTGGGTTTATTTTTCTGAAGTGTCTTGCCTATTCCACACCACACACTGTTCTTAGTGCTTTGGGATGTGTTGACAGGAAAAGATCCCTGAGCTCGGGGAGCTTGTTTGGGGTGAAATGGGAGTGTGTATGCAGAAAATAATTAGCATAATAAGCACTTGACATGCTATGGGAAAAAAAGAGCAGGGCAAGGCAGATAAGGCAATGGGGGATGCCGGAGGCAATTCGAGATAGGGTGATCAGGCCTGGCCCCCTTGAGAAGGCAGTCTTGGGAGTCGGCCATTGATTTGGAAGGTGGGAGTGTGTCCTGTGTGTTTGAGGCAAAGCGAAGAGGCCAGTATGCCTGGACCAGAGTTGGGGCAGGGGAACAAAATGCTTCAGAGAAGCTGGCCTGGCAATCAGAGGAGGGAAAGAAGTCTTTAAGCTGTGTAAAGGACGGACGTGAGCTGAGCCCTAAAGGACAAGTATACTCCTGGAAGCAAGAATAGTTGGGAGTATATGCTCCCATTGCACTGACTGGTAGGTCGATCCAGTGCTCCAGTGTGAAGGCTGGACATCTGCAGGGGGCTTTGCAAGGCAGATGCATGGCTCCTGGGAGGTCTGCCTAAGAGCAGTGTGCAGGGTGCACTGAGGAAGGACGAGGAAAGAGAGCTTGTTGCTGAAACACAGGCGTGGCTCTGAGAAAGGAAGACAAGAACCCTCGGGACAATGTGATAGCTACATCGTGGGTAGTGTGGAGGGGAAGGATGACTACAAGGTTTGAGGCAGCTACCTAGGAAAACAGATGAATAGAGATTTGATGATTCATTAACTTAGATGTTGGCAGTCCCCAGTCTGGAGTTACCTGAAGCAACATTTCAAGCATCTGCCAACTTACTTCTGACTCCCTTTTTAGCAACGGTAAGAACTTTGGGTTGAGAGAAATTTTGAGTCACTCCCATTGGGGATCATTAGAGAAGGAGGGAGAATGTGTTGAAAACATAAAAAGGCATGGAAATTTTGTCTTGGGACAGGAAGAAGGGGGAAATGGAGCCAGGTTTTAGAAATGCCTCAAATGGAGTTGGGACATGTACAAGGGGGCTGATAGTGGGAGACCCAGCGGGGAGAATTTACAAACTTCAGAATTTGAAATGCAAAAAGGCACTGGACATTTGGGGAGAGAGAGAGAGAGAAAGCCTTACAATGATGGAAAAGTAACTGCAATATTTCTAGCAAATCAGGAATGGCAATTATTAGTAACAGTGCCCAGTAGTTATTAATCAACTACTGATGTAGAAAACATCACCGCTTTGGGGTGCCTGGGTGGCTCAGTCAGTTAAGCATCTGCCTTTGGCTGGGTCATGATCTCAGGGTCCTGAGATCAAGCCCTGCATCAGGCTCCTTCTCAGTGGGGAGCCTGCTTCTCCATCTCCTGCTCCTTCTCCCTCTACCTGCTACTCCCTCTGCTTGTGCTCTGTCAAATAAATAAATAAAAATCTTAAAAAAAATCATTTTCGTAGGTTATGATGTTTTGTGAATGTGAAAATACTTAAAAGGGACTTCACTAGCTCGTACCAGTCTCGGTCAGCCTGTTTTCCCCAGTTTCCTCTGCAGCACCCTTCCATGTTAGTGACCCTAGCGAGTGCGGTCAGGCAGTGCCTGCTCTCCCTGTGCCAAGATGAAAATAAGGCTGAAGGTGGAAATGACAATAATCACAGTTAATGCTTTTCAGCAGGCACTGTGTGCTGGTCACAGTTCTAGAAACCTTTTTGGGTTAACTCAGTTTCACAGCATCTTACAGAGTGTTCGAAAGCATAGATAACTGTTGTTTTACAAGTGGGGAAACTGAGGCACAGAGTGGTTCAAAGTAACTTACCTAGGATTGGTATTGACCATACTGAGATTACCAAGGGAGAGTATCCTAAGAGTATATCAAGTATACCAAGGAGAAAACACCGGGAACCAAAGACCGTATTCATTCATGTGCATGTGTGTGGGAGGGGGTACTTAACAGTTTTGGGGATAAGATGATAAACCAGGGGAGGAGTATTTTAGAATTTAACAAGGCAAAAATTGTTCTAATTCAAAGCTTCTGCAGGTCGAAATTTCCTCAACCCACTGAAAGTCAGTGAACTCTCTATATTTCATTTCTCTATGTAGGTATATAAAAGCAAAGCTGGATTCATCAGGGAAATTAAACAAAGTAACCAATGAAATAGTTTCTAATTGCATTTGACTTATAACTACAAATGGCCGATTGATCTTACTGTCCTTGAATTGTCCCAGGGCCCTTGAACTTCGTGGCTAATTACCTTTTGAAAACTGTGTTCACCTGTCATTAACACAGAAGACCTGGCCCTCAGAGTATTTGTAAGTTGCCCAGCGAAACACCCGGAGCCTTGCCACAATGTATCGTTAGCCCACATTCATGCTGCATGACCAGAGTACGGGCTTTAAATTTGCCGCCTGCCTGCTCCAGCTTCGTACCGGAGCTCATGTCAGCATTTGTGGTCCAGCTCTGAGGACTGCGATCACTCTTGCCTAGCAGCTGTGGCATGCTTTGGGCTACAGCTGTGGCCACTTGTACATCCAGTAGGACAGTACGTACGTTCATGGTGGAAAACTGCCGTGGAAACTGGTGAGTGCTCCAAAAATCTGGCTTGGGAGGATGTATCCGGGGAGACCAGGCTTTAAGAGCCTCTATATCCCATGCATGTTGTATATAATCGGAAGCCTCTTCAGTGGAGTGTTTCTAACACGGAGAGTGTATTTTGAGTAATTTCCAGGAAATCTCTAACTGGATCGTGTGTCATGTTGGGACTCACTTCTCTGTGTAGCTAGGGTCTTACCATTTCCGTTGATCTCCTTTGACTTGTGAATTAGAACTCAGTATTTGATTAATTACTAGGACCTATCAATGCTAAGATACCTCACTCAGTATGAAGGAACATACCTTGAATTTGCTACAGACACTGCTGAGGCTCCCATGAGATTCTTCCCTAGGGTTGGTTTTTAGATTCCTTGCTGCTGGGAAGAGGGGGGGAAGTTCTCAGGGGCTTCTAAGTATGGGGAGAACCCGGTTTCTCAGGAGCCAAATGTCCTTGAGAGTGAGGTAGGGAAGAGGAGGAGCCTGTGGCAAGATGACCATCAGGGAACTTTTGCGTGACAGTGGCGCCGCCTTTCTTCTGAGCTGTTAGAAGGGGCATTGCAATGATAGGCATCCTGGCATCTGAGTGACAGGCATTTGGGATGCAGCCTTAGAGGGATGGATGCCTGGTGTTTTTCAAAGTGTGAACTTGAAACTAATACAATACTGTATGTTAACTAACTGGAATGAAAAAAAAAAAAAAAAAAAAAAACTAAAGGGGGGANCTGAAGTGGGAGCCCAGAGCCTCTATGTCAGAGTATCTGGCTTGGGTTTGTACCAGAGATTCTGAGACCCTATAAACTGGTATTTCTCGTGTGGCGCTTAGGCATTTGGGTAATACGGTTCTACAGATGATTCTTTCCCCCAGTAAAGTTGGAGGTTGCTGGTACACGGGAGCCTCTCATTGACCATTCCGTTGCTGAATAGTGCCTCTGGTTAGGTAGTCCTCGTTTCCCGTGATGCGAGAGCATGGGCCTTTGGGTATTTGGGACATCCCAAGCTTCCTGACCAAATCAAGCCTGGGGCTGGGCAACCCACATGTTTTCCAACGGGCTGGGTCACATATCAGTGCGGGACGTGTACCACCGAGCCTGCTCAGCCACTTGTGGAAACAAGGTGGAGTCAGCTTGGATCCCGAGCATTCCCCAGCGGTTACACGAGGGGTGTGCAAGCTCAGCTAGGGCCAGCAGGCCTCTTACCTGGGGCAAGCACTTCTTCGCTCAGGTTAGTGGCCATCCCAGAGCTGAGCACACAGAGCCTGGGCCACTGCAGGACTACAGCATCGGTGGGCATGAGCAGATGTTCAGGTCTGGCAGAGAGGTGAGTGTCTAGTTTCTTCTAGAGGCCCCAGGGTATTCTGTAAAGGGGTAAATGGTTTGTGGGAAAGTCAGAGACTGTTAAGACACATGCTCTTGAGGGTTTGGCCTGTCTCGTCTCTGCCTGTTTCCCTCCTCTTTCATCTTCTCCTTCCCCTTATCCCCACTGGGAGATTTGAGCTCTTTGCCTGGCAAGTCAAGGCAAATAGATAGTCCCCTAGCTTTTGCTGGGAAAACCTGGAAAGGGCCTTGTTGACAAAAAAGGGTAAGGCATAGAGTTGACTATGTAGACACAACCTGGCCAGGTGCTACTTGCCACTGAGCAGTGGGGCTGCCATATTATAGTGGAAAAGGTAGTTGGAAATGTGGTTTCTGACTCCCAGTGGGCCACCAGCCAGGCTTGTGACTTTCTGAGCCCCAGCGTCCTCATCCATTCATCAAGGGGTTGGCTTTGCAAGGTTCCTTCCCATTCTAGAGCTCTAGGAATTACAAGATACCTTGTGTGCATTCTCTCCCTTGTCTTTCTCTTACGGACCAGGAAGGTTACCAGCATAGCTTATCTCTCCCTGTCTTACAGAGATGCTTCTCACCTCTGCATTTTAGAGGGGGGCTTTTAACTGATGCCTTCATTTCTTCCTGGGAAAGACTGAGACACATGAAAATGAATCCGGATGTTTGGGAAATTTACAAACTCCTCATCTCCCACAACTCACGGTTATCTTGAATCATCAGTCATGGCAAATTTCTTTATTGTCTTATTGACATGGTCAGTGTCCCTGCTGGGAGAAATGGGAGTTCTTAACTGTGTTTTTCTGTTTGTATAGAGAATTTTTACCCACTGGATCTGGGTCCTTCATGACCCTGGTGGGTCATGACAGCAAAGTGATGGGACTAGCAGTGAGAGGGGTATGCCCCTGAGCAGTGCCCACAGTTTCTTTAAGCCCCTTGAAATCCCAGGGGTCTGAACTCCATTGGAAATGCAGTTGGTCCTCCTAAGCTATCTTAACCACTGCTGTCCTCCTTGCTTTTTCTTTTTTTTTCTTTTTTTAAAGAATAGTTTTAGATAGTAGAGAGGGCTCTCAGTTAACCTTGGACACCTGGCTGAGGTTGTATTGGCCAGATCCAGCCAGTGTAAAATTGTTCATTTTCCTCCTTTTACATACAGTTCTCTTTGTTGTTGGTTTTTTTCTTTTTGAAGGTGCACAGTGTAATGATTTAATATATGTATACATTGTGAAATGATTACCACAATCAAGTTAATTAACACATCCATCGCCTCACATAATTACCTTTTTGTATGTGTGTGGTGAAAACACTTAAGATCTATTCCCTTAGCAAATTTCAAGTGTATAAGGCAGTATTAACTATATCCACCATGCTGCACATTAGATCTCTAGAACTTACTAACTTTTTTAATAAAGATTTTATTTATTTATTTATTTATTTATTTATTTATTTATTTATTTAAGAGAGAGCGAGAGCATGAGTGGGGTGAGAGGCAGAAGCAGAGTCCCCCCTGATCAGGGAGCCTGATGCTGGGCTCGATCCCAGGACCCTGAGATCATGACCTAAGCCAAAGTCAGACCCTTAACTGACTGAGCCACCCAGGCACCCCTAGATGTTATTAACTTTATAACTGAAAGTTGGTACCCTTTGACTACCATCTCCCCATTTCCCCCACCCCTCCACCCCTGGCAGCCACTGTTCCACTCTCTGTTCTGTGAATTCAACATTTTTGCATTCCACATAAAAGTGAATCATGCAGCATTTGTCTTTCTGTGTCTCCTCTTGCTTGTCATGTCTGTGCCCATCTTTTAGTCGTTCACTTAGTGTCTCTTCATGACGAAGGTGAAGTGAAGTTTGAGGCCTTCACTTAGAATTGACCAAGTGAGGTGCTTAGAGATACGGGGGCATGGCACCTGTCCGGGTCTCATGCAGGACTGTGTCTGTTCCTGGCCTGGTTCATTCTGCCCCATTGCCTCTCAACAAATATTTGAACCCAAAGCATTCATTTTTGTGCCAACTCAGAATAGTCTGTTTTTATATTTTCGAACCATAATTGGATGCTTATGAGACTGAAGGCTCAAAAAGTGGTTAAATCCCCAAACCCTGTGTTACTTGGCCATCTCTTTTGTGGCAGACCTGTGTTCCTGTTCTCTTCCTTTGAGAAAAACCAGTTTAATTTCTTATCCATGAGACCGTTGCGCTGTCCTGTCCAATATTGCTGTCATTATCTCTCCTTGATTACTACCATTATTTAATTATTGTTTATGAATATGCCTGTAGCACTTTAGAGCAATTAAGCTTCTGATTTAAGAACAGACCTGTCTGTGTCCCGGAAATGTTCAACCTGAGAACAGGGACAGTGCTTTGGAACTTCCAAATGTTTTTAAACTGGGAATTGATACCCCCGCGTGTTGGCAGTTGCCCTAAGCTGTCACTTGGCTCAGGGGCAGTGAGTAGCTTGCTTCAGGCTCCTAGCATCCCGGCTTTGAAAGGGCAAGGTAATTGGAGAGCCTGCCTTGGAGCTGTGGGCCCCACAGACTTATTTAGCTCAATGCAGAGTGAGAGGCTGCTTGTTTTCAAGAAATGAAGCTGATTACAGCATGAGGACTCCTGCCTGTTCGTGGGACATGGGTCCTTGCTGGGTGAGTGGGTGAGGCAGTGCGCTAGTTATCTTTTTAGTCGCCACGTTAGAAAACAGAGAAAAGGGTATTAGCTGCAAAGACCTTTTTATCCATTGTAACCCCCTACCTCTGCAGCAGCATCAGCCTGCAGAATTTCCTGGAGTTTTGGGCAGGCTGATGAGGGTAAGGGTGCTGAGCTCTCTCAGCATGGCCGTGGGAGCATCTATAGCTGATTTGCCAGCTAGTTAATTATCTAAGTCAGATAAATGATAAGCTCTCGGAAGCGGTCCTTGTTTTTTAATATATATTTCTTGAACGTTCCAGATCGTTCGCATTCATGCCAGGACGGCTTGCTGGCTTTCCCCGAGCCGCTCTGCGGGCAAGTTGGGTTTGTGCGAGCCCGGGGGTTGAGGAGGAATTGGTCCGGGACAGGTTGGGAGCCGCAGTGCCCTGAGGGTCCCCTGCAGCTCTCCTGGCTACACGGTCCCCGGCTGACTTCTCTGCGTGATGCATGACTTGCTTTTCTCCCTTTCTGCGCCCAAGGATGTTAATGCCGGCGAGGGCAGTGAGTTTGCGGACAGTGGGATCGAAGGGGCCACCACCGACACGGACCTCCTGTCCAGGCGATCCAATGCCACCAACTCCAGCTACTCGCCCCCCACCGGCCGCGCCTTCGTGGGCAGCGACAGCGGCAGCAGCTCCACCGGGGATGCGGCCCGCCAGGGGGTGTACGAGAATTTCCGTCGGGAGCTGGAGATGAGCACCACCAACAGCGAGAGCCTGGAGGAGGCGGGCTCGGCGCACAGCGACGAGCAGAGCAGCGGCACCCTGAGCTCCCCCGGCCAGTCCGACATCCTGCTCACGGCAGCGCAGGGCACGGTGCGCAAGGCCGGGGCGCTGGCCGTCAAGAACTTCCTGGTGCACAAGAAGAACAAGAAGGTGGAGTCGGCCACCCGGCGGAAGTGGAAGCACTACTGGGTGTCCTTGAAAGGTAAGGCGAGGGAGCGCCCCTCCCCCGGTGCGGGACGCACCTCGCGTGCCGTGGTGCACCTGCGCGCACAGGCTGTTTTGCGATGACGTGAGGTTTATATTTTATACCACTTTTAACAAATTGTGTTTTATTGTGATAAGAATATTTAGCATGAGATCTCCCTTCTTAAATCTTTGGGTGTCCGTGACTATAGAGCACGTGGACTATAGAGCAGATCTCCAGAATGTAGTCATCTCTCTGAACTGAAACTTTCTGCTCCTTGATGGTTCAGTAACTCCTCGCTTCCCCATCCCCACCAGCGCTGTTTTGTTTTCTTTACTTTTTCACAGTTAAGCTAGAGGAGCGTAGCACATCGAGTTTCCTTGTATATACAGCTGCTTCTGATGACAGTTTTGAGGGACATGGTGCAAAAGAAAAAAACTTTTTTAATCATTCAAGTTAGTGAAATACCTCCTAAAATGACTGTTTCAGAGGCAAACTTATTCATTGGAATCCTAGGAAATGACCATTTCTTTAGGTCAAAAANGACTAAAATGACTGTTTCAGAGGCAAACTTATTCATTGGAATCCTAGGAAATGACCATTTCTTTAGGTCAAAAATGATAGACTATCACTAATTTCATAAGGTTCAGCCTAGTGCTTAATAGAGTGAGCCATCATAGGTTTGTGAAAAAGTCATTGTTTTACGGTCACACTTTGTATGAGTATGTGTGTGTATAGATATATACACGTGGGGAGATCACTGCCTTTTCATTAAAAGCATAATATTTTTATATGTTGCTGTTCATTGTCATTTTATACTCTTGAAGTATGTGTATATGTCTGCATATGTCTCGGTTGTATAAAAGTCATAACACATTTGTGAGCTCTGTGTCTTAAAAAGAATACTTGGCGCCCACTTAGACCTTCTGTCAGAAGCCAGATTTGAAACAGGGTTAGGATAGGGCAGGATGGGTTCGTAGGTTGACAAGCGTGAAGGACAAGCACAGGAGGGAGTTTGGGCTTTCCAGGTGTGGTGTATGCTCTAGACCATTTGATACTCAATCTCACCAACTGTGGTTGGTGTGAGAACTTCCAATCCTCGAGGCGCAGAATACCCTAGAGTCTGCACAGTGAGGCGCAGGCCAACCCCTGCAGGACAAGCAAGGTGGGGTTGGTCCCATTCTTACTAGTGCCAACTGGTGCTTCAGTACTTCAGTGAGACAAGAAGGGAGCTGGTTAATTAGACCGTATGTTTCACTGCACGTCACAGAGACCCACACTGACGATGCATTAAGCGAGATAGAACTGATTTTCCTCCCGTTGTAGACCATCTGAACTTGTTGTGGCGACTGCTTCCTATGAGTCATCCAGGTCCCAGGTTCTTTCTGTCTCCTTGCTCTGCTATTTCCAGATCCAGGCCCTGTGGTCAAGGTAGCTCACCACCAGGCCCATATTCTTGCAGAAATGTGAAGGCGTATCCCTCTGCCCGGTATCGGGACTGTTATAACCAAGTACCACAGTCTGAATGGCTTAACCAAAGAAATTTATCTTCTCACAGTTCTGGAAGCTGCAAGAGATCCCGGTGGGAGTGGGGTTGGTGTGACACCTGTCTCCTTGGCTTGTAGATGGCTCTCTTCTTCCACTATCTTCCCATGGCCTTCCCCTTCTGTCTGTGTCCAGATTCCCCCTTCTTAGAAGGGTAGCAGTCAGATTGGATCAGGGCCCACTCCTATGGCCCCAATTTACTGTAATTACCTTTGTAGAGATCCTAACTCCAAATACAGTCACATTCTGAGGTACCGGATTAGGACTTTATTATAGGAATTTGGCACTATAACTCAGCCCATGACAGGCCCTGAATTTGTGTGTTAACCAAGCTTCCCAGGTGATTCCCACACTAAATTTGAGGACACCAGTGTTAGTGTCATAGACTAACAATAATTAGGTGATCTTTTACTTGGGATGTGGAAGAGGGCACTGTTTTGTTTCTGCCCTTGCCTTAGAGAATAAAGGGTACTGGAAGGCAGGCAGGGTGTGACCTCTTGGAACAACAGCTCAGGAGCCCGTTAGAGGAGGGAGCCTGCACGTTCTTGGTGACCCGGATTTGGATGACACAGTCTGTCAGGATCCAGGCCCAGAGCACAGAGCCACTGAGCCCTTTGTTTCTTAATCCTGACGGGTTCCCATTATATCTTGACGTCCTTGGGGCTGGTCCTTGCCACTCAAAGTCAGAACGTGCTGCTGTTTTTCTCTTCACCTTGGATATCGAGAAATAAAAAAGCAGAACACCTGGGAGCTGTGGGGTAGATTTCTCCAAAGATTCTTCCACTTTAGACAGAATAATTAATTTTTAAAAAATTTCATTTAGAATTAATCTCTGGGGCATCTCTCTCGGCAACCGCTGAGCATACAGATGACGTTCAGGGGAAGGTGAAGGCGAATGGACTGCTTTCAGGGGGCGCGTGCTTCCTGGATTTGCTGCTTCCTGTTGATCTTCACACCGAAACAAGTGGAAAATTAGAGTAAAAGCCGATTTTAACCACCTAACTGTCACGGGTGATTGTAAACCAGCATTGCAAAATTATAAAAACAACAATTTGAGAAGACTGTAAAATGCACAACAGTGGTACATGCCCGGGTGTGTGGATGTCTCCTCTTCATTATCCGCAGGCTTCAGTCTCTGTCCTCAACCTACAGTACAGCTGTGTTGCTCCTTTTCTGTTCCGAATCTGCTAATCATTAGCATCGTGTTAGTCCTAAAGATTAGAGCAGGGTTTCTCAACAGGGGCACTATTGACATTTTCCGGATAATTCTTTGTTGTGGGGATGCTATCCGGGATGTGGCAGGATGTTAGTGGCATCCCTGGCCTCTACCTGTGGGATGCCAGTGGCACCTGCCCCCGTTCCCCCCACACCTAGTGTCTCCAGACACCACCAGATGTCCTTGACCTTGAGGGCAAAATTGCCTCACTTCAGGAATCTCTGATTTGGAGGAAAATAGCATCCCCTTTCCATTTTCTTTCCTATGTTTTTATCTCTGAATCTATGCTAGCTTAAGTGAAAATAGGTACACACTCTTCAGTGTGATATATGTGTTTCTGAAAAGACCTGAGATCTTCACAATAACAGGGATTATGGGAAGAGTAAGGTTGGGGCAGACTACTAAACGGGGATGTCATTAAATTATATGCATGCAACTTCTGTGTAGCCCAGCACAACATAGATAGATAGATAGATCGATAACTAAATGCCCTGCTAAAAATACTCACATGGTTCACATCTTACATTTTAACAGTAAATACTGTAGAAAATGTGGGACTTCGCTTTTAAGAACAAAGTAACTATAACTTGAATAGGTAGAAAGAATGGAAACTCCTGAATTATTGAGACCGGGGCAACGATGAAGAAACCATAAAGGTCAGGAGCACCATACGACAGGACTTGTAAGGAAGGCTTTTGGGAAACTCTGCCAAGGGAAACATTGGGAAGCGAGTGGATGTGGCATTCCCCTGAGTTTGGGGATTTGCATTCAGCAGCTGTTAACCTACAGATGTGAAATATGACGGGCTGGGAAGCACTGCCTTTGAACTCATGGGACTTTTCCATCGATCCCCATCATTCTACCTTGCTAATCACATAGAAGCAAATTTGCTTTCTGAAAACTCGTATTGTAGCTGAATAGATTGTACTTTCAAGGACTTTGCTGTTCACATAAAGCGTGGCCCTTGCGGGTGGTTAAGATGTGGAAAACTGAGTTAAGAAAGAGTCATAAAGTTGGGCCCAGGCTTCCCCTGAAATTGGTCTCGATTAGTTGACAGTAAACGTTCAGCTAGTAATTATTATTGAAGTGAGCCTTACATTTAGGCGACGATGGAGGGTGTCTCGTGAAGCAGCCACCTTGCCACAAATCTCTGAGACGTTTATACTGACTGTCATTGGTTTCATAGCGCAATTAAGCGTGGACCAGGCTTGCAGATCCCCAGCCCCCAGGCCTTCATCTGGCATGTGCCGTGCCATTTCTTCTTTCACTAGGAACAGGGACATGGTTTATTTGTAGAAGAACATTTTGTAGAACATATTTGAGATAAAAAAACCTGTCATTTCTTTCCTTATTCTTAAAACACCTAATGCCGGTATTATAAATGGTTTGCTCCAAGGGGATAGCTAAGAAACCCAATAAAAGGTGTCGTCTGGTTGTATATCCCGTGAGCTATTGGGAAGGGACACCAGTGGTCCCTACTGACTGGCAGGCCTCACACCATGGAACTCGCAGTTCTGACCTGTAGAGCTGGGTTTCTAGCCCCCACTGGCCAAAGGAGCCGTAAGACCCCCATATGCCTGTAACGAAATACCCTACAACAGAAAGTGAGGGTCTTAAAGAACTTGAGGGCGTGCATGGAGGGAGTTTTGTGTGGGTTGAGAAACTGTGATTTAAGAATCTTTGCCTTTTGGGGCGCCTGGGTGGCTCACTTGGTTAAGCATCTGCCTTCAGCTCAGGTCACGATCCCAGAGTCCTGGGACTGAGCCCTGCACTGGGCTCTCTGCTCAGCGGGGAATCTGCTTCTCCCTCTCGCTCTGCCCCTTCCCCTGCTCATGCTCTCTCTCTCAAACAAATAAAATCTTAAAAAAAAAAAAAAAAAAGAATCTTTTCCTTTCTCTCAGTCCATCCAAGACTTCACTATAAGCAAGACCCTATTCTCTTTGCTCTCTAGGTTTCCACACTCTTTAATTTCCAGCCCTCTCCTTGTGACAGGTCACAAACAATAGTTTCCACCACTGAGCTCTTGTTGTACAAGCACTGAACACTCAACGTGGACTCCTGTTTTGTTTTCTCAGGGTGCACACTCTTTTTCTACGAGAGCGACGGCAGGTCTGGAATAGACCACAACAGCATCCCTAAGCACGCCGTCTGGGTGGAGAACAGCATTGTGCAGGCTGTGCCCGAGCACCCCAAGAAGGACTTCGTCTTCTGCCTCAGCAATTCTCTGGGTGACGCCTTCCTCTTTCAGGTTTGTCGGGCACTTCCTTTTAGGGCGTTTCAAACCTCTGAACCAGATATCTTCCCCTCCCGCCTATGTAACCCACCCTGTTTTCCTTTTAGTGCTGGGTTTTATCTTTGGCTCATTGTAGAAACAAGAACGGTTAATGACAAAATACACGTTTACATTGAATTCAGAAATGAAACAACTCACCCAGAGTGTTCCAAGGGAAGCCCAGGGAAGGACGTGAGTGGACTTTGAGAAACTTGCCCTCTTTGCTGTGAGTTGAAGGATTTGTCAGTGTAGTTTCAATACATTTGTGTAGAGCCTTAGAAAGAGATGATGAATTCCTTAGTTTAGAAATTATTTGAGCTGTCAAAATTTTTTACCATAATGTTCTCTTCTAATATTACTCATAAAGTAAAATAATGACATCCCAGAAATGACTAGCTATGCCCAGAAAATTTCTCTTTCTCATCTTATCAGAAATTTGTACCCCGTGTTCTTGAAGTTTGCATGTTAATCGTTTTAAAAAATACTACTGTTAATCACTTCAGGGTTAGCATTTAATTTTGTAGGGAATTGTTTGGGTTTGGTTGGTTGTGGTGCACTCTACCAGAACTTTCTGTCATGTTAGGAAGGCCTCTTTCATGTGTTTCCATGATGCATGAATTCCTCCAGCTTTTACTCTAAGCTGCCTTCATGCTTTGCACAGGGCTGTTCAGAACAAGAAGATTTTGACACAGTTCCCACTCTTAAAATTGTTCACATGTGATGTGGGAGAAAAACACATGGATAGATCTTTGTAGGGTAGGAGAGCCTGACCATTAATGTTAAAGCATGAATAGGGATGAATTGGTTGAAACGGACAGTGCGAATATTTCATGCAGAAGCCAGAGCTGGATCAAAGGCATGGAAAAGAGTAATAGGTGATTTCACTGAGTTTCTGGGTTTGGCCCCTAAGTTATTTCCACTTAGGCAATTAAAGTAAGAAAGTGGTCATTTGTTTGTGAACAGGCAAAAATCATCTGTTTTTTCTTTCTTTAAATCAGTGATATAAAACACATAAAGAAGAGTGTACGAAACATAAATGTATTGCTCCATGAAGTATCACAGAGTAAACACATAGCCACTGCCTCAGTCAGGGGACAGAAGTTTCTAGCACCCTACAAGCCACTCCCCACCCATATACACACATGCAGGCTACTAGTTGGGTAGGGTGAATATGTATTTTATCATCCAAGCCAGGACACTTTTGTCTATCTGGGAATGTCTTCATTTCTCCTTCATTTTTGAAGGATAATTTTGCTGGATATAGAATTCTTGATTGACGGTCTAATTGTAATGTTTTGAAAATATTGTTGTACTGCCATCTGGCCTCCATGGATTCTGATGAGAAATCAACTTTTAATCTTAGGGGGATCCCTTGTATAGATGAGTTGCTTCTTGGGGCACCTGGCTGGCTCTGTCCATAGAGCTTGTGACTTTTACTCTCAGTGTTGTGAGTTCAAGCCCCACGTTGGGGATGGAGCCTACTTAAAATTAAAAACTGATGCATTAGATGAGTTGCTTCTCTGTTGCTATTTTTTTGTCTTTGTGTTTAAATAGTTTATGATATGTCTCTAAGTATTTCTTTCAGTTTATTCTACCTGGAATTCATTGAGCTTCTTGGATATATGGATGTGTGTGTCTAAATCACATTTGGAAAGTTTTCAACTATCATTTCTTCAAATAGTCCTCCCGTCCATTTTTCTCTTCTCCTTCTGGGACTTCCATTATTTTATGTTAGTTGCACTTGATGACACAAGTCTCTGAGACTCTGTTTGTCTCTCTTCATTCTTTTTTTTTTTTTTTAAAGATTTTATTTATTTATTCGACAGAGATAGAGACAGCCAGGGAGAGAGGGAACACAAGCAGGGGGAGTGGGAGAGGAAGAAGCAGGCTCATAGCAGAAGAGCCTGATGTGGGGCTCGATCCCATAACGCCGGGATCACGCCCTGAGCCGAAGGCAGGCGCTTAACCGCTGTGCCACCCAGGCGCCCCTCTCTTCATTCTTTTTTTTGTTCTGTTTCATAGACTGGATAATTTCAGTTGACCTACTTCAAGTTCACGGATTCTTTTTTTTTTTTTTTTGCCAGTTCAAACCTGTTGTCCAGCCCCTCTGGTAAATTTTTCACTTCAATTATTCTACATTTCAATTCTAGAATTTGTATTTGGTTCTCTGAAAAAAACTTTTTAAATTTCTCTATTGATATTTTCTATTTGGTGAGATATCATTCTGATACTTTACTTCTTTAGACATGATTTCCTTTAGTTCTTTGGATATATTCAAAATAGTTGATTTAATGTCTGTCTAGCAAGCTACCATCTGGACTTCCTTAGGGACAGTTTCTGTTGACTGCTTCTTTTCTTGTGTATGGGGCATGCTTTGTTGTTTTTGCATATTTCATACTTACTTGGTTGAAAACTACATTTTGAAGAATATAATGTGGTGACTCTTGAAACCAGATCCTCCCACCCTCACCGCCAGGGTTTGTTGGTGTTGATTCTTGTCACTGTTGCTTATTTGTTAAGTGACTTTGCTGAAATCTATAAAATATTTATTCTTTGTCGTGTGTAGCCACTGAAGCCTCTGCTCAGTTTAGTAGTCAGCTAATGATTGGGGAGATTTCCTTAAACGCCTGGAACCAATTAGACTTCCAGTCTTTCCCAAGGATCTCCATGTCTTCAACACTCAGGGAGCTAGTGAACAACTCTGCCTGAGCCTTCACCTCCGCTTGCACAGAGACCCAAGGTCAGCCAGAGGTGTGAGCACAGGGCCTTCTCAGGGTTTTATGAATGTGTGCACAGTCCTAGACATGTTTGTGATTTTCTAGATTCCCAGAACTATGATTCCCAGATTCCCAGAACTATTGCTTATGAATATCTTATTCCCCAGCTGTTTAAAACATTTCTTGGTCAACTACCTCTTTTGCCCCAACTGTCATCACTGCCTCAGGCAGCTGTGATATTAAACAGTTGTTACTGATTATTTTTCACAAACTCCCCTTGGAGTAAAGACTACCTGCACAAGTGAGTTCTGAGGTCAGATAGCAACAAACCCTGTGAGTGGGGGTTTCCTGCGAACTGTCAGACAGGTCAAATAATGACAGTTCTCTGAGAACGGTGTTTTGTGGGAGCTCATTGCCTTCTTTAGTGATAGCTGGACTGCTGTTTTTCACATGATTGTGGAGATAGGGAAATGAAGAGATGAAGATGAAAATAAGGCAAGCTAAAATGTCCTCAAAACTTGCTATTCTTACTTAGATTCAGCTATCACTTTTTCCAATAGAAGTACCTAAGATTGTTGCAAGACCTAATTAATTGTCAGAACTCTGAAAAAGTTGATTTTGACCATTTTTGCCAGTGTTACTGATTTTACAGAGGAGCAGTTTTTTGAGGTCCTTACTCCTCCATTTCCACTGATGAACTCATTAGGACACTTTAGAGACTTAATGGTTTTGAGAGGTATACCAGCTCCATTAACAATTATGCCAGGATAACAGGTATAAATTGCAACAGATTCAGGCTAACTGGGATGTGTAGCAACCTCTCCATAGGTGCATTTGGGTTGATCCCTATTGGAGGGGGGGGTCAGGAGCAATGTTGCTAGAGTACTCTTATATCTGTGTTCAGGATATGTTTGTCCACATTTCTACTGGTGTATGCCTAGGACTGGTATTGCTGTATCATGGCATAAGTGTACACATTCATGTTTCGTAAATACTGCCAAACAGTTTCCAAAATGACAGAAATAATTTATGCTCCCATCAGCAGCCTAGGAGAATTCCAGGTGTTCCTTATCCTTGTCCACACTTGGTATTGTCAGATCTTTTTTATTTTTCATTTGTAAGCTATTTGTGTGAAGCTGAGCACATTTTTGAGGGTTTAATGACCATTTCAGTATCATTTTTGTGAAGTGCTTATTTCAAGTGCTTATTCCTGCTATTTTTCTGTTAGGTTGTCTCTCAATGATTCATGGCAGTTCTTAACAATATTTTGTGAATCAAATCCTTGTTGATTATGTGCATTGCAAATATCTTTTTCCACTCTGTGTCTAGCCTTTTACTCTGTTAAAAATATCCTTCTTATACTGACGTATCTCATTTCGTGTAGATGTATCTCTAATGTAATGTATCTCATTTCTCAAGTCTTCCTTAACGGATAGTGCACTGTGTATCCTATTTAAAAAATCTATATACTCTGAGTCATGAAAACGTTCTTCTGTGAAGCTTATTAACCATTGTTTTTTTGCGTCTGGCATTGTTTCTTATTAACTATCTGGATATCTTGTATATGAGGGAATGCCTAACTATGCTAACAATAACAATAATGATATTATATGCTATCAGCAGCTATCTTTTACGGAGTCCTTATTGTATGCCACCATCTTGAAAGTGTTTTACAATGTGAATCACATGTAATTCTTTAGAAAATTTTTTTCTTAATTTACATATAGTTGATATACGTAAATATGTTATTTAGTGTTAGGTGCATACCATAGTGATTCAGCAATTCTATACGCAGTGCTCAAGTCATTGTAGTTACCATCTGTCACCCGACAACATTATTGCAGTATTATTGACTATATTCCCTATCCTCTTCTTTTCATATCCATGATTTATTTATTTTATAACTGGAAGTTTATACTTCTTAATCCCCTTCGCCTGTTTTGCCCACCCCCCCCCCCCCCATCAACCACCAGTTTGTTCCTGGTATTTATGAGTCTGTTTCTGGTTTTGTTTGCTCATCTGTTTTATTTCTTCCGTTCCACATATAAGTGAAATCATAAGTCACATTTAATTCGTACAGCAATCAGTGAGTTGGGTTGTATATCCATATTTTAACCAGTTAATGTGGACTGTGTGCCCCATTTGGTGAAACTCAGGCTTTTATAAAGGCTAATAATTAGATGCCAGGTGACATAGTTACTGAGTGTTGGCCGGATTCACACCAAGCCTCTCTTTCTCTAAAGTCTTTTATTGTCTAAGTATACTATTTATCTGACTTCTATTACTATTTACCTTAAGAAGAGCATGGGCAGGAATCACTGACCAGAGTCAAAAGGCACTATTTCTCATTCTCAGAATTAAGCCACTCAGTGGAATATTTCAATATTTCGGCCATTCTTGCCTCACTACACAGTTTAGATGATAATCTGATCGGTTTCAGGATACTCTCGTTTTTACTTATACGCTGCTGATGTGAATTCGTTTTGAAATGACCTTCCTGGCCATAAAATTGCTGGTACAATCTAAATATCCAATAGGTCACATTGAATAACATTTTTTTGTGGCAACATAGGAACTTATTCATGAAAACCTCTGTGTCCTCTTGTTATGGTGAAATTTTTATGCTACTTACGTGGGATAGAGCACAAAATGAACCTTTTCAGAAGAAATTACTGCTGTTCAGGATCCATGAGGGCATTTTCTACCTTCTACTTATTGTAATCCACATGACTCTAGAGGGGCTAGGTTTGAAAGAAACCTGTGTGTGTAAGGGGTGAGGTTAACGCAAGGGAGATCAACCACGATTATGGAAATAATTTGTAGGTTATTCCAGCCCTGGGGCTCAATTCAGTGCACACAGTTTACAGAGCCTGGATGCTGCTGATTTGATGCTGTTACTTGGATCCGCCCATGGTAAAGAGATTCATGTTACCAGCAAAAGCAGAAAAGGGGTTTTGTGTGCAGGATGGGGGTGAAAATGGGCATGAATATTAGAGCAGCTTACGTGGAAGAATTACTGTGCTGTCTGCAAAGGGAGGCAATGGCTCCTGCATTTCAACTATTTTAGAGATCTTCACTCCAAATGGAAGTCAGAACCAGCGCCTACCACCTACAAATTACAATTTCGTATTGGGCCTTCCTTTGTCCATTACTGGTGGATGTTACATACAGTTCCAAAAAGCTCAGTGGCTTTTATGGTAAGAATGATGCCTGCTTGGAAACAAAATCATATGCAATGATATATCTCAAGAAGTGTAGAAAATCTCTCTAAGGGGTCACTGCCTTTCCATAGGAAGTTTTCTTATCATTTAGAAAGTCACTTGTATGAGGATATAGCATGCATATTAAAAAGAGACTAGTGAAAAAAGAATAGTGTTTACACCATTATGATGAATTGGGGATTAGATGTAATAATCCAAGTCAGATGTCTTACAGATAGCAAATGCTCATTACATGTTACGGTTCTCATTTTAATTATAAAGAGAAGTATCTAGTTCCCTGTACTCCTCTTAAATAAGTATCTTTACAGAAGTTGAATGTGGCTTCCCTGTGAAGACGCTAAGGCTTTGAGTGTTATTAGGCTCTTAGGCTCTGGACAGTTATTTTGAAGTGCCATATCTGGTTCTATGTGGACTTGATGAAGGTCATTGGCACATATGCCCTGAACCAGGACAGCCAGATTAGGGAAAAGTCTGGAAATCTTCTTTCACAAGGAGGCATCAAGTGGACTTGGTAGAAGAAACTCCAGAGGGGACTTGGCATCTTGGACTTGAGTAGATTAAAGTCTAGCCTCGCTCTCAAGGTAGACACTATCCCTGCAAAGCCACTACAGCTGGTCAGCCTGCCCACTACATGACCATCTCCATCCCTGAGAAGCTTTCAGCTTTTCAACCATCTGCTTTGCTGGTCAGCTCCAAGACTTATCAAGTTCTTTGTTGTGTTGAAATAAAACATTCTGGTGACTACTGTCATTTTCCTTTGTTACCATATGTTTTCCAAGTCTAAAGCAAGTCTTCTTCTTTCTGATAACCTTTTAAATGCTTGAAAACAGCTCTCATCTGTCTCCTGCCATGTCTTCTGTTTAGGCTTCCCTGTGTAAGGTTTCTGAGCCATTCTCCCTAAGATTCAGTTCTTTGATGTTCTTCCTTGTAAGGTTCTAGATCCCAACACCTTGTCCGCCATGAGGTCAGTCCTGGGCAGCCTGCCTACAGTTTGGTTCCTACTCTTCCCATTTTCTTCCACAATGCTAGTGTCAATTCCTTAATTTATTAGGAACCACACCAAACTGTTGACTCATACTGAGCTTGTGGTTTATCATACCCACAGCATCAACCCTCCCAAGGTCTCTTCCATCTTATTTTAATAGGTGTTTCAAGAACTTTAAATGCAGAAGTTAAATGTACTTCTCTGAAATCATGTGTTTGTGGTTTCTGCCCTTCTAATGAACTTGTTGAAATCTTCTTGGATCCTAATTTGATCTTCCCTCTTAACTTCATGCTCTCTGCAGATAAGACAAACTGGATATTGGTCTTTGTTCTTTCTGTTGACTTAAATGTTTCCTTAGTCTGTAGCTAAATCCTATTTTCCCATCACCATAGATCATCTCCCTGCCTCTAGCTAGCCACTTTAGAAATATTTACCATTGGTTTTGACATGGATTAGTTGTGAAGATGGGTAAACTCCTAAGATGTGTGGAGCCCCAGGCAAATTTTCTTTATCTATATAAAGAATCTGATTCACCCCAGATCAGCTTCACCAACACCATTCTGGTGGCTCATCTCATGCAGTCTAGTGAAACAAATACCAGATAGGCTGATGGGAACAACCCAGTAGGTATAGACTCATGTCCAGGAGCTCCTTAGCATATCTTATTGATAACACATATGCGATACAGGGTCAGAGAGCTCCCTGAAAGGGAGAAAGTATACTTGGGGGAGGGAGGGGTGTTCCTTCTGGACCCTGTCCTTTTCAGGCATCAGGAGGGGTCTTTTCAAAATATGGGGCCCCATTTGCTTAGCTCTTAGGAGGGTATTGATGGAGAGTGGGGATGTTGAAGTACAAAATGAGTACACAGGGCTGATAATCATTTACAGCACATGCCCTACTATTAGCGTATTCAGAGGTCTCTTCACATATGTTCAAAGTACAGTGCAGAGATATAATTGTGGCTGTGCTAGATTTTAGTATATAATCTGTATACTGTTACGTATTATCCAAATAATATGTTACTAACAGTATTTGTCTTCCTTTTTATGTTATTTTAAATTTGTATGAAGTCAATATGAGCACATAGTTTTAAGGAATTCAATTAACCTTAAAAGACTCAAAGTAAAATTCTCTTCTCATCCTCTACCTTTTCCCCCAGCCTCAGGCCCCCAAAGGAACTATGCTCAATTGCAGGTTTTTTTGTTTGGTTGGGTTTTTTTGTTTTTGTTTTTTTTAAAATTTATCCTCATTTCTCATTAACATGTTTACAGTATTTCTTAATTGACTTTAGACATTAACTACTGACTTTCTGTGATGATAGATGACTATTTATAGCTGTATTATATATGAATTCTCCTTTCCTCATATTCCTGTATAATTATATGAATATTTAGGATTAAATCAATAGTCTCCATTATACTGTTAGGATGTTCTATGCTGCTATGTCCATATAAATAATATTAGCTTCTGGGCCAAATAGTGTACCATCATTTTATTTCCTTTCTTGATCAACTTTTTGTTTTTTTTCCTGTAGTTAATGCCTGCCTCTTTTTTTCTGCTCCATTTACTTATTTTTATGCTTATTTAGCAGTATTTTCTAAATCCCAGGCTTGTTACTTATCACTTAGTACTGTTTTGTTCCCTGGAGACTGCCTTTCCCTGGACCTTTATCCTCCTGCTCCAAGCTGTTTGTTCTCTAGGCCTCAGGCATAATAGTTACCCTGATTTTCCCTTTATCACCCTAGTTAGATTCTTGGATTGCAAATCTTCCTTTTTGCTCCTTCATTTTCATGAAAATGAACAAACAAACCTGTAGTAACTTCCTATAGAATGGTTCATATTTGAAAAAGTCTTCCTTCTACCTTTTGCTCGAATAATCTTTGAGTAATTTGGAATTTTGGTTTGAAAATTATTTCCCCTTTGTTCACTTATATTCTGATACCAGTCTCATTTCAGATTATCTTGTGTGGGCTTTATTTTTCTCTTCTGAAGTTTTAGAATGATTTTCTATCACCAGGATTATGATTTCTCAAAGTGATTTGCCTTCTGTTGAGATTTTAATTTTAGTTACTTTTTCTATTCCTGAAAGCTTTCCTTTTCTCTCTCATCCTCTCCTTTTCTCTCTCCCTCCCCTTCCCTCCTACCTTTCTTTCCTTCCTGTCCCTTCCACCCTCCCCTTCCATTTTTCTCTTTCCTTCCCTCCCTTCTATCCTTCCTCCTCCTTTCCTTTCTTCTCTTCCTCTATCCTTCTCTCCCTTTTCTTTCCTCCCTCCTTTCTACCTCATTGTTCCTTTTTCATTGTAACCTGTGCATTTGTTTGTTTATAGCTTTAGATTCCTTTGTGTCTCTGTCTCTGAGGCTGTTACAGGGTTTTCAGGAAATTTTCATGGCTTCAGGCATTGTTTCTCTTTCTTTGTGATGCATTTTTTTCTGTGTGCTTTGGTCTCTGCCTTTCATGCTAGAGGTTTTCATCAAATGTCTGATGGTCCTTGATTATCTGATCATATTTAAATGTGAGATACCAAGAAAATGCTTGGATATTGTTTGTGCCATCTACTGGGGGCTTTTACAGCATGAACAGATGGTAAGACCTTTTGTTGAGGGTGTCCATTGGACAATATTTTTTGGTCTTTTCTGCGGGGCTACTTAGCTTTGCCAGAGATGAATCCTGCCATTGCCATTTACTGGGCAGGCTTCCATTTGTTCCCATTGGTAGGAAACGGTTCCTCTTTTCGTGCCTGTCTTTCTGGAGTCTGGACCCTCTCTTCTCCAAAGAATTTACCGTAGGTGGGTGAGGGGTTAGGGAGGTGAAGGAGTACAAGGTGGGGAGGGGGTGCCCAGTTGTATGACTTTGTGCAGTGGATGAGGGGAGCCCCATATTAAGTTCTCTTTACAGATGTTAAAGATGATAGCTTACTGGGGCACCTGGCTGGCTTAGTCCTTAGAGCATGCGAATCTTGATCTTGGGGTCGTGAGTTTGAGCCCCTTTTGATTACTTAAGAAAATTTAAAAAATGACAGCTTACTTAAGCCTCGTATAACTAAAATGAAAAAAAAACGGTGGAAAAAACAAGACTTCCAAGAATTCACACAGGAACTTCATTCCCAACTAACCTCTTAAAAACACATAACTTTATTCCCCCCTTTTTTTTTTGTTCTTTTTAAAATGGAAAAAAGAAGTTCAACCTACTTGACAATTATTCTTGTGCCTCTGTAAACTCAAATTATCTGAAATTTTAGTTTCCTAGATCTGGCTTATATTCCCTAGTATTTCTCTCGTTTAAAATGAATTTCCCTTTTCCTGCCACTCACATAAACCATTGATTATCTGAAATCACTGAGTATCCTCCATTCAGTTGGATAATTGAAGCTAGATCTATTTAAATACATAATGAAGCCCTGAGCTTCATCTTAACTCTGCACTCAAAGGGGCTCTTATGCAAAATGCATTTTTTGCTGATTATATTCCTCTGTTGGCAAGAACTTTGCTTATTCCCTTCACTGAACTTTATACAGTATTCATAGCATCTCCAGAGGGCAAAAGAAGAATCACAAAATTCAGTTTTGCTACCTGTCTGTGGCTGTTTGCTTAATGAAAGCAGACGAGTGTGGAGGAAATCATGACCATGGTGGGGGAGGGGTCTCTCCTTCCTGCCCTTTTGACCACTGGATTCTGACACGGAGACCTTTAGTAGAGGTAATGTCCCTAATTAAACTTGCCTGCTTCAAGCAGGTAGTGCAAAAGTAGCAGCTTTGTTTTTCTAGCATGTCAGATTTGAAATCCTGGAGAGTCCACACTGGGAAGCATTCTATCAAGTTAGTGGTCTGCTGTGACCAGCTCTGAACTGTTAAGCTTGTAAACTGCCATGAACTGTTCAAGAGTTTTTCTACTTAACTTGCTGTTGACAGCAGTGAGGGTAGACCTAGCCCACCCTCTCATCGACACATAGCTCCGGGTATGCCCCTGGGAATGGACAAGCCCTTTCAAAAAGCTCATTTAGTGAATTGTGCTTCTTAGAAATAGATTTGGCTTAATGATAGAGAAGGGCAGAGACTGCTGTGCTGTTTAGACAGGACAGCAGGAGCAAAAGTTCTGTCTAATGGAACTGCCTTCAGCCACCGACAGGTTCCGGAGAAGCGTGGAGGCTGGAGGCGCGCTTAATGGTTAAAATGACTGATGGATACGTTTTTCATAAAGCTGTAAGCAGACCTTTCTCTCTATCTTTCTCTAGGCCGCGGGGCTTCGTGCTTTTGTCTATTTCTTAAAATCTTCACTGTGGTAAAATACACGTGACGTACCATCTTACCTGTTTGTAAGCGAGCTGACATTCAGTGACATTAAGTACGTTCACATCACGGTGCATACGTCACCACCGTCCATCTCCAGACTCTTCTCATCTTGCAGACCTGAAACTCGGAACACTAGTTCCCACTCCCATCCTCCCCTAACCCATGGCAACCACCTTCTTTCTTTCTTTCTTTTTTTTTTAATTTTTTTTAAAGATTTTATTTATTTATTTGACAGAGATAGAGACAGCCAGCGAGAGAGGTAACACAAGCAGGGGGAGTGGGAAAGGAAGAAGCAGGCCCATAGCAGGGGAGCCTGATGTGGGGCTCGATCCCATAACATCCGGGATCACGCCCTGAGCCGAAGGCAGACGCTTAACCGCTCTGCCACCCAGGCGCCCCTTCTTTCTTTCTTTAAATAAATAAGTTTCAGGATAGCTGCTCTGCCGAAATTAAATGCACATCTTTCAAAGGCTGTTAAGCTTCCTCGGCTAGTATCAGTCTTTCTTTCCACTTTTTCTCCTTCTCCTTCTCCTCCTCCTCCTTTTTTTTAAGTGATCCTACACCCATCATGGGACTCAAACTTACACAACCCCGAGATCAAGAATCACGTGCTCCGGCCAGGTGCTTTCTTTGCACTTCTTAACTGGGATGCAAACACAAAGACTCCGGCATCAGAATGGAGTGTGTTGCCCTTGGCTGAGATTGGCAGAGACCCTCAAAGGTGGAGGGAAGAAGGGGCCCTGCTTGCTTACATAAAGAGAGGAAAAGGCTGTCGTTGTGTAGAACGTATCAGATTATGGCTCCTCTTGGCGGTTGAAAGTGTGTGACATAGACTTTTCTAGAAGCATCGAGATGGGATTCTTACTTAGCTAGTGTGTCAGTCAGGGTGGTTAGGTTGTGCTGTATGAGGGAGCAGCCCTCATATCTCCAGGGCTTAACACACCTTTTCGTTCCTGCCACATGTCTGACGGACATTGGCTGTGAAGCTGTATTTGTCCTGGACACTCCTGGACCCAGGCTGACAGAGGGGTCATCCTGACACGTGCTTCCACGACTGTAAGCAGAGGGACCAGAATGGGAGTAAATCGGGCTTTTGTTGAGTAATACACATGTCGCTTCCCCTCGAATTCATTGGCCAAAGCCAGATGACATGGCCACACCAAACTTTAAAGGGAGCAGGAAAGTTCCAGCCTTCTATGTCCCTAGGGAGAGCTCAAAATATTACATGTACAACACAAATGACACCACAGGGGCCCAGGCTTTGGAGGAATTGATGAGAACTAGGGTTCAGGAACAGTGTGGCATGTCTAACAAAATGATTTTAAGCACAGGATTGGTAAAGATCAAGGTTTATAATAAATTACTGTGTTATACCTAATTTTTTCGGGGCTTTGGTTTCTCCATTCGTGAAATGCACCTGGGCCCCTTCTAGATGAACATTTTTATTTTTTAAATTTGTAATTTCAGTTAGCAGAGCCTGTATCTGGGGTTGAAGATCTTAACCGTGAATTCTGCAGATGCGGTATCAGCCATGTAGGGTTTCCTTTGGCAGGAGGGGCCTGGGAGTGGGGGGTTCTCATTGAGGCCGAGGTGGGCGAGGAGCAGCTGGGGGGAGCGGATGCTGACCTCACACCAAGCGTTGAAGACATGCCTGGTATTTCTGTAAGAGAAAAACAGAGCCTCTTCTCCTCAGTGGCGTGCTGCCTCTGCATGGATTCCATCTGAGACGCTCCCAACAGTGTCCTTTTGCAACAGGCGAAAACACCATCTCCCCTAAAGTCTAAACGCTCCTTGTGTCCACTGAGCTGCACGTACAAAGAAAAAGCATGTTTCAGCTCAAGGACGCCGCTGTTTATCAGACGTCGCCTGCCCCAGTGGACGGCAGAGACATGGCCCCGGGAAAGGATCAGGCTGTTTAGAGCTTCTATTGCGATCTTCTAGGGACAACTTTTAAGGAAAAATGGAACCTGAAATATATTATTTTTAGGATAGTCACAGAAAAATTACATGTAAATTTAGGCTACTAGATCTTAGAAGGGTTTTTTTTCNTTTTTTTTTTAACTTTCTGTTAAAGTATAGTATCTACACAGAAACGTACACATTTTGATGGTGTTTCAAAATCTCGTACCCCCATGTCCTACGTGTGTGTAACCAGCACCCAGACTGAGGAGCCGAGCATGGCCAGCACCCCAGAGACCGCCCCCCCCATGGTTCCTTCCAGCTGCTTCTCCCTTCCCCACTGCCACCAAAGAGCTGCTTTTCTGACTTCTGACTGTACATTCATTTTGTCTGTGTTTGTACTTTATACAAATAGAATCTTAGTCTGTATTCTTGCATGTCTGGCTGCTTGTGTTACGTGTGTGGGATGTGTTCGTGTTGCAGTCTTTCGTTCTCCTTGCTGTGTAGTATTTCATTGTGTGATTATACCGCATGTTACTTATCCATTCTGCTGTTGATGGGTGTTTGGATGGTGTCCAGTTCTGCCCATTGCAGATTATGCTGCTATAAGCATTTTGGTGTATATGTTTTGGTGAGCGTATGAATGCATTTTTGTTGAGTGTATACCAGGGGTGCGTTATTGGGGTCACAAGGCGTGCGTGTATTTAGCTTTTCTTAGATAGTGTCCAGCAGCTTTCCAAAGCACTTACACCAGCAGTATATTCTCCGTCTAGCAGGGCCTGGGAATTCCGGTTGCTCTGTATCTTCACCATTGCTTGGTATTTTCTTCCTGGAAGTTTTTTTTTTTTTTTTTTTTTTTTTAAGATTTTATTTATTTGAGAGGGAGACAGAGCACAGAGGGAGAGGAAGAGGGAGAAACAGACTCCCTGCTGAGCAGAGAGCCTGATGTGGGACTTGATCCTCGGACCCTGAGATCATGACCTGAGCCGAAGGCAGACGCTTAACCAACTGAGCCACCCAGGGGCCCCCTGGAAACTTTTCTTTTTTCTTTTTTCTCTTAGAAAAGAATCCGCACTAGATTGTTTTTCCATCTGAGCTAATTTCTGCCTCCCGCCCAAGCTCCTTCCCTAGATAGATAGACAGATAGATAGATAGATAGACAGATAGACAGCCAGATAGATGAAAAATAACTCCCTTGGTAACATACCCACTGCTGCTGAGGTGCCGAGAGACTCCACGGTCACACCCCGTGCTCCGTGCCAGGCAGGAGCAAGCCTGGTGCATTTATCATGTGTGGGAGGACCTAAAACTCTGTCTTTTTCTGGAGTTACTTGAAAGTGATATATAAAGATAAAAGGTAAGCTAGTGACTTTCGAGAGAAGATATATATTACCCACTTGAGGCAAAGCTAAGCCTTAAAGGTGAGTCGGCTAGATAGACCCACAAGTCCCCACAAGTATTTACCTTGAATTTCCAGTGTTGCTGCCTCCTCTTCTCCCCTCAGTTTTCACAAGCTGATTGCATTTGCTTCGCTCTGCTGCTTCTCCGTGAGAACGTCTAGCTCACTGACGTCTTCTCTAGGCGCAGGCACATAACTTCGCTATACACATATCAACTGCCAGATGGTTTAGGTTTGCCCGGTGGGTCGCGGCTCTGTTGGCTGACACCGTGTTGCGGTTTTCTTTGTGGGATACCAAACTGAGGAGAATCGGAAATAATGTGGACACTGGGGTGATCTTTGGTTGCAGGGGTGCAGAGTACCAGGTGGGTGGGGGCCTGTTATTGGAATTTTGTTTGCCAGCCATCACTCCAATGAGTTGGGAAACTAAGAAGATGCATAGAGAGGGAGAGAGAGAGAGAGAGAGAAATCAGTGTTTGTGCATGAAAATGATGTTGGCTGTTACTTTAGTACTGAAGTGGCTGAATAGACCTTTTTCTTCAGTGAGCTAATTTTTGAGTGTTTATTAAACCTCTCCAGGCGTAAGGGGTTACCCAGAAAATTCTAGCATGTCTTCATAANGTACTGAAGTGGCTGAATAGACCTTTTTCTTCAGTGAGCTAATTTTTGAGTGTTTATTAAACCTCTCCAGGCTTAAGGGGATACCCAGAAAATTCTAGCATGTCTTCATAAATACTCATTGACTGAGTTCCTGAAGTATTAGTAATGGTGTCTTACTGCAAATGAGCTGTCTCCCCCAAACTGTTCTCTGACTTTTGTGTTTCCGGGCACCTTGAGTCACTTTGACGTTGCGCGTCTGTTGCTGGGGGTGGCCATTTTAAAGAAAATGGAATGTGAAAAGCCGTTCCTCGCTGCTGGGTGGCCCCACTCCCTAGATACTCCCGTGTGTCCCTGAACATAATACTGCTCCTGGCTGCCTTGAGCTTCCGCAACCCTAATTGTGTCATTGCTGCTTGACTCTGGAATAGAGCTTTTGGATTTGGGTCACAGCAGTTCACTGGGAGCAGGGCTGTTATGTCTTCCTTGGCCAGTGATGTCCCTTGGCCTCATTCTCAGCCTTGGAACTGACCAGCCCTCTCTGAAAACTGACCTGTGCTTCAGAACAACCCTCTTCACTAGAAACTAAGCTCTCTATATAGGATTATCATGTGTACAGTGTCTTTATTTGGACTGCTATTAACATACATGGATAAATAAACGGGTGGCTTCTAAGCGATAGACATTTATTTCTCACATTCTGGAGGCTGGAAGTCCAAGATCAGGGTGGGAGCATGGTTGAGTTCTGGGCAGGCCAGCCCCCTGATTCATAAACTGTGTCTCCTTGCTGTGTCCTCACTTGGCAGAAGGGGGACTAGTTAGCTCCCTGGACTCTTTCTACAGGAGCACTAATCCGATGCAGCAAGGCCTCACCCTCATGACCTAATCACTTCCCAAAGGCCTCACCCCCTAATACCATCACACTGGGGGTTAGGATTTCAACATTTGGATTTGAGGGAGACACAAAGATTCATTCCATCACAAGTGAGTTCAGTAAGCGCACTGAGGGAGCGACATGGAGACTTCATTCCAGACAGCTCTTGGAAGCTGGGGGTGGGTGTGGTGTCTGACCTAAGACCAACTTACATTTCTTGGCAAGAGGAGGTCAGGATGGGTAGCCTGACCCACGACGTATACAGACCTGGCACCCCGACTCCCGAGGCCACGGCTTCTCTAGAAATGCACTGGTTCCCTGCTGATAACCTAAGCGGCAGCTGTTCCTTCTCCCCCACCTCCCCTTACAGACCACCAGCCAGACGGAGCTGGAGAACTGGATCACGGCCATCCACTCCGCCTGCGCAGCCGCCGTCGCAAGACACCACCACAAGGAAGACACGCTCCGGCTCCTCAAGTCCGAAATCAAAAAACTGGAACAGAAGATTGATATGGATGAAAAGATGAAGAAAATGGGTGAAATGCAGCTGTCTTCAGTCACTGATTCAAAGAAGAAGAAAACCATATTAGATCAGGTAATCGTTCTNTTCCGTGTTTAGGCTGGGGGGGGGGGGAGGGTGAGGTCTTTCAAGTCCTTCCGCTCCTTGGAATCACAGCGTCATCGGTTATGTCGTTGTCAGCCTGTCATCCAGGCTGCTAAATTCTTTATTGTGACTGTCAGTTTCCCTCACCCATTGTTCACAGCTGATTGTTATGAGCGGAAGGGAACAATATTACATCGAGGGAGAGACAGACATCTAATAGAGGAGGCATCCCGCTCCCACCAGTGGTGTGCTCCTTCTAGGGCAGCTGAGAAATGGCAAAGTCTGCAGTTTGCCTTCCCCACCTGCTCAGGTTGATGCGGAGCTCGGCTGTGGTGGGATGCGTTCCCGACTCCTCAGTCCATTTAGAAAAGGTAGAGTGTGTTTTAAAAAACGTGCGTGTGGTTGAAGTGTATGAGCGTAAGTGTCAGGAAAGATGGAGGGAGGTGACAGAGGACATTTTTGCCTTCCCAGTTGTTTCCAAGTCAGTGATAGCCATCTACTCATGCTTTGAAACTTTGTCTTAATGTTTAGGAAATAATTATGTGAGGAAGTGAATTTAAATCATTGGAACGGTTGATGGCATGGGCCAGCCTGTGGTTTCCCATGGTTCTCACCCTCTGTTACCTGACACTGTATTTATTGTCACTGAGGTGAAATTCACATAGCGTAAAATTACCCGTTTCAAAGTGTCCAATTCAAGTGGCATTTCGTTCATTCACTATATTGAGCCACCACAGCGTCTATCTAGTTGCCAAACAATGTCATTCACCCCAGAAGGAAACCCCGTACCTGTTAAATTGCTCTCCTCTGCTCCTGGCATTCTGCCTCAACAGACTCACCCATTTTGGACATTTTATGTAAATGGAATTACATAACATATGACCTTTGGTGTGTGAATTCTTTCACTTCGCGTCCTGTTTTGGGATTATCCACACTGTAGTGGATCTTTGTACCTACCACAGTTTGATTATCCATTTGTCCATTGATGGACATTTGGGCTATTTCCACTTTGGCTGTTGTGAATAGTGCTATGAACATGCATGTACGCTAACACTTTCAAGTCCAAGTAAAAAGTCAATGTCCGCCATTAATCATTATCCATATCACCGTTAACATCACTGAGCCTTCACTGTATACCAGACCCTGTACCAAGTCGTTTTCTTGCATAATCTCATTTAAATATCACTTCAGTCTTAGGAAGAAGGTATTACTTTGCCATTTTGAAAAATGAGGACACATATCTTGGATATACTCTGTGGTTGGAATTACATTCCAGAGCCTCAGTCTTCACCTTCTAGTGTTTTCTGCTTCTCCTACTGTACTGTCTGCCATGACCTCTTCCCAAAAGCTCCTGGTCTCATTGCCTGTGATCTTTAATTCACCTCACTTTTCTTTTTTTTTCCTTCCTTGTCTTTCTATAAGAAGTCATCTCTTGGTAAGTTCTGGAATTCTCCAGTGGTAGAAATCCTACATATTTGATGTCCTGGCCCAGAGCTTGGAGCTGATGGGCTAGAATGCCCACACATGTGACAACTGTAACGGGAGGACACAGAGCAACTAACATATACTTTCTGTTTACCAAACTGAATGTATGACCATAGATCTTTGCCGCAAAAAAAAACAACAACAACAACAACAAAAAACCACGTTATGAAAACAGTAAGATTCTAGCTGCTGTTTCCTAAGAAACTTAGCGTACCTGTTGTTCACCCTTTAGGATTATAATCAGTACCTTGAGAACATACAGATCTGTAACGTTTTTGTAGGATGAAGTTGTTAACGTTTGTTTTCCTTTTACTCACCTTTTCACCACTGTAGATCTTTGTTTGGGAGCAAAATCTTGAACAGTTCCAAATGGACCTATTTCGTTACCGCTGTTACTTAGCTAGCCTCCAAGGTGGGGAACTGCCAAACCCCAAAAGGCTACTTGCTTTTGCAAGCCGACCAACGAAGGTGGCAATGGGCCGTCTTGGGATCTTTTCTGTATCATCCTTTCATGCCCTGGTGAGTAGAAGCCGAGGTGTGTTTAAGAAATATTTATCTTGACTGTTAGTACTGAGCAGGACTTGACAAGAGTCTCTGAAGTGTTTTTCTAGTTTACTGCTATGTATTTTGCTAGTTTTCTGACATGTCCTCCCTCTGTGGTGGGTNCCACTGTAGATCTTTGTTTGGGAGCAAAATCTTGAACAGTTCCAAATGGACCTATTTCGTTACCGCTGTTACTTAGCTAGCCTCCAAGGTGGGGAACTGCCAAACCCCAAAAGGCTACTTGCTTTTGCAAGCCGACCAACGAAGGTGGCAATGGGCCGTCTTGGGATCTTTTCTGTGTCATCCTTTCATGCCCTGGTGAGTAGAAGCCGAGGTGTGTTTAAGAAATATTTATCTTGACTGTTAATACTGAGCAGGACTTGACAAGAGTCTCTGAAGTGTTTTTCTAGTTTACTGCTATGTATTTTGCTAGTTTTCTGACATGTCCTCCCTCTGTGGTGGGTACAGATCTTCATTTGAATCTGTTGTGAAATTTATTACTTAAGCCTCTCTCGATGGGCCCTAAATTGTTGTCGAGAAAGATATGAATGGTATTCTCTTAACAGATCTCTGCATGTAGGGTTTGTTGATAACTCATGTCATCTTTAGGCAGTGTCCTGGTTTTAATCGAAATACAGATTTTTGTTATATTAACCTCATGGAAATGTCAAGTGGAGAACTCTATCATACATAAATGCATTCTCTCTCTCTCTTTCACACACATGCACAAAAACATAGACACCATATAGTGAACATAGATCTCTTGGGAGATCTTCCTTCTCACTTTATTTTTAAATATTATAATTCCAGAAATCAGTTCTTTACAGTCATAAACACCGGATGCACTGGAGGAAGGTAAAGATCTTCCATGATTTTCCAGCCCAACATGTGTATTTGCTTGGGAGAGAGAATTTTCCTCTGACCTCCGGAGAGGCAGATTGTGTCGTTGTGTTGTGTGTTTGCAATCTGTAATTTTATGTACTTGCTAAATTGCGAACAGCTTTATGTACTTTTGGCTCCTTTCTTCTCAAAAATTGCTGTGCGAGTAACATGGTTTCAGCCTGTCCAAGTCAACACCCACTTAGAATGTACCGCACCTTAGTGCATTTGCTGCGGAATTAAATGTTAAGGCTCAGGTTCCAGAAATTGCTTTGGAAAACCTTAGCTGGGCTGCTCTTGGCTTGCCGTGTCAGCTGTACCCTTCAATTGAATTCAGGGCTGTAATTCAGTCAAAGGCGTTTGTATTCTTTATAAATAGATTAGCGTCATCATTCAGATAATTAGGGGTAGATTTACATTTTTAAAGAAGTCTTAAACCAATTTCTGGAGTTATTAAAACTGGCATCCTGATTTGTTCTGCTAATTACAGCTCAGCTCTTGGTCTCTCTTGGTCTCCCTGGCTACCACCTCTCCGTATAGCTATTAAATCCCCCCCCCTTTTTTTTTGTAGTGATGGGGTCAACGAACTGTGAGGAAAAAGTCTTGCAAATGGTTTTCAGTTTGAGGCTCTAGGACTGTTTCTCTGAGGCTTGGACACCAATTTGTAATTTGACCAAATCTCAGTTTGCCTATTCTACCAAAAAAAATAAAATTATCAGGATACGAATTCTTGTTTGCCACATTGCAAGAATGTCCTAGACCGAGGTGGCATTTGTGTGAAGGGAGCTCATGATGCCGGTGATGCTGATTCCGTATTAATTCTAAGCCCTGAGCATCCAGAAGGCTTTTTCCTTTTCCTGGGCTTGATGAGATTTTTTGGAAGAAAAATTTCGCTATCTACCTACAACTTGTTTTCTTCAAAGCCATTGGAGCTAACTTCTCTGAAACGGGGAAGTAAGTCCCTATATTACTGCCCTTCCATAATTTATCTTCAGACCGTCTCATTTCCTCTGCCTCAGTATCTGATTTGTGTATGTTTTTCTTTTTGATGGGCAGGCTGTTACAGTCTGGCCAGCTCAAGATGGGAGGGTTAGTAACTTAGGCTTTTTGGTCAGTGATTTTAAAGAAAATGATTTAATTCCTTATGTGCAGCTCTCTTTTCCTTTGGTGCCCCCCCCCCCACTGCATGTGCAGCGTGAATCTGGGTGCCCATACGTCTATATGCTCTTGCAAACTTCTCTTTTCCATGAGGGGATTCACTTCAGACAGAACCAGTCCAGCGAGCCTGTTAGGTATCTGTTCCTGTTTGTTGCTGTGGTTCCTGTAGGAGATCCCAGGCAGGGAATTTTACAGTCTGATTTATTGGATACTTATTTTTTCCTCCTCTCCTTGTCATTTGACCCCAGGGAATTTTTTTTTTCCCTTGGGATTGAAACAGGCTTCAATTTAGCCTTTGTCCAGAGTTTTTTTTTTTCTTCTTCTTTTAAGTGTGGGGGGCATGGGAGTAGGAGGTGTGAGGGCAGTCGGGCTGGGGGTGGGGGGGTTGCGGGCGGGGAGATTTGGGCTACAATTTAAGTCCCATTCACCAGGAGGGCTTCCCATAATGCTCAGTGATTTGCAGTAATTAACTGAAGGGTCCCCACTGTATTCTTTGAAAGAAGGTTATCATTGTTCTTGTTTGCACAGATGAGCAGAATGATAGAGTAATCAGGTTCCGGCCACAAAGGGAGGCATTGTCTGGGCACAGATCATTGAGAAACTCTTGAGCTCCTGTCAACTAGTTCTTTTGCCAGCTTCCCCCCCTCCCACCCCCAGATCCCTTCGCTTATTTTGGGTCATTATTGTGTTGGAGGTAGCACTTAACTTTAGCAGTTTACAAGGCCCCCAGCAGTTTGGAATAGTTACTGTGAGAACCCTCAGTGAAGGGCCCATTGGTTAAACAGACTAAACCAACTGGTCAGCCGGTAACGGAGACTATTTATGGTTATAGAAGTTTCTCTTGCGGACTCTGTTCTTCTCGAATTGTAAACTAAGGAGTTACTGTTGTAACCACGTTGTGTAGGAGCTCTGCTTTTGCTTTGTGATGCTGGTTTATTTATTTTATTCATTCAATCAACAAATACATGTGAGGCCTGGCATATGTCAGTTATTCTCCTTATGATTAGGGTTATTGCAGCAAACAACCCAGAGTTCTTTTCCTATTGGAGAGTATATTCCGGGGAGGGGGGGAGATGCATAATAAATAAGCAATTAAATAGACATGGTAGATACAGGTATTGACGTGTGCTGCGAAGGAAGTAAACAAGTAATAATACATGTATATATATGTATATATAAACAAGTTGATCAATGGCCATATATTTACATATGGCTGCCTGTATGTATGTGTATCTACAGATGGATTTATCTGCTTATAAGTAGATACATAAATACGAGACTAAATGGGCATTTTTTTCCCTCTAGGATTTTTAACTTGAACACCATTTGTTTAGTGGTTCTTGGCCTCATTTTGTGATGATAAGCTTAACTGGTCGTTGACACAGTCCTGTGAGCGTGTATGTATGTTCACATGTTGTGTTATTCCTTTTACAACTTCTGTTGACCTTTGAAAAAGTGATGAGAATAGAGAAAAATGGTTATCTATTTAAAATAAAAATGTGCCTTTTGGTTTGTGATTTTTGTCCCGTCTCAACACCTTGAGCCTAATCCTAAATTAGAACTCTTTCTGTGATGGGGCGCCTGGGTGGCGCAGTCATTAAGCGTCTGCCTTCGGCTCAGGGCGTGATGCTAGCGTTCTGGGATCGAGCCCCACATCAGGCTTCTCCGCTAGGAGCCTGCTTCTTCCTCTCCCACTCCCCCTGCTTGTGTTCCCTCTCTCGCAGGCTGTCTCTCTCTCTGTCAAATAAATAAATAAAATCTTAAAAAAAAAAACCAAAACAAACTCTTTCTGTGATGCGGTCTTGGATGTGGCATTTTTATCTGCCCAGGCCTGGGTTTTCTTCTTTGCCAAGCTGGGAACACACAAGACCTCATCTGCCTGTTTTCATTTGGGACCAAAATCTTCCCCCTGATACCCATGCAGAGAAGCTGTTTGGATTCCTGTTCTTAGTGTCTTGGCCAGTCTGCTCATAGAACTTCCAGGGTACTTAAAAGCCCAGAGAGGTGTATCCTTCTAAGCACCGTGCTGATGGCTGGGGGGCCCCTGATGTTACCCAACGGTGTTTGATACCCAAGACCGCTGCCAGTTGGCAGCCATCATGCTGGGAGTGGCCCGTGTGGGAATCCCTGACAAGGAGGTTCCAAGACTCATCTCCAGCAACAAAGAATGGGTGGGGAGGTTTCATTTCAAGTCTGACTAGCTGTACCTCCTGGCACTCCCTTATTTGAAAGGAAAGCCTGTGGGTGGCCTAGTGAGACCTCCTGGCAGAAGTTCCCTGAAGCTCCTGGGACTTTGCTCATACCCCGTAGGACACACTCAAGCATGAATGCGTGCCTGGGAAAGTGCGGAGTCCTCACGGAAATGTAGCGTCTACTTGAGCCCTGGTCCCAGAGGCGGGTTTAAACTTGGGATGATGCCCTCAGAAATATTTGTCCGGGCTGCTGGCATCTTGCAAATATCTCAACAGAGTTTAGCTTCCCTTGATTTGTTTGTTTATTTTTCTAATAAAACAAAATTTTTATTCCCCCTTTACCTAAACATAGGACATATAAGTCTAATAAGGTGGCTTCACCATGTTCATGGACCCAGGTCCCTTCCACCTGATTGTTCTGCCATCCTTGGAAACGGTTCTGTCTGAATGTCCTATACTAGCTAGTTAGCATATGGCCCTTCCTTTGTCGAGAAGGAGGGAAGTGAAGGATAAGAGGAAATTCCCCACCTCTCAAGGATGGTTCCAGGAGGTTGCAAAGAGCCCTGCTGCTCGTCTCCCATTGACTGGAACTTAGCCACAAGCTCATGTCCTGCTACAAAGGAAAATAAGTCAACTTTGGGTGGCCATGAGCTCAGCTACCTGGGGGGTTTCCTCTGACTCAGGTAGAGGGAGAATGATACTGGGGGGCCACTATCACTTCCCTAAGAAGGGAATTGTGTGATTCTGAGAAAATTAGTTGAAAAACTGGTAAATTTAGCTTT
This sequence comes from Ailuropoda melanoleuca, assembly GCF_002007445.2. Lineage (NCBI taxonomy): Eukaryota > Metazoa > Chordata > Mammalia > Carnivora > Ursidae > Ailuropoda > Ailuropoda melanoleuca. The sequence continues at coordinate 12,901,109 of NC_048218.1, forward strand.
TTCACGTGGAATCACAGGAACCGACATGTATTGTTTGCACTGTTTGGGCACCATTTTTCTAGAACATAGAAACAGCTCTGTAGCAATTGGAGAGAACCTCAACATAGTTTAACTGGCTGCTCGAGTTCGATCCTGTGACCAGAAGGGCACCTACTTCTTGGAAACAGAACGTATACATTCTGTTACTATTTTACATCTTACTATTTTTCCCAATGATTTCAGACAGTGATTGAGTTTGCCAACCTTTCGGTTATATTTTAAATCCATGAAGAGCCCTCAACATCCCAATGTGTAGGAGTCAGACATGAAATGCTTTGGCAGTGGGATCCGTGTTGGCTTTTTTTTTTTTAATTTCTATGAATTAGAAGATCTAATTGGCTTTGTTAAGTAATTCATGAATCGGGCAGCATCACACCCAGTAAGTGGAGAGCATGCCCTGGAGGCATGATTCGTGGGGACCCCGAGGAGCAGGCGAGTGGTCCTGACACCTGTCTCTCGTTGATGTCCTCAGGTGGCAGCTCGCACTGGTGAGACTGGAGTGAGACGTCGTACTCAGGCCATGTCCAGATCTGCAAGCAAGCGAAGGAGCAGGTTTTCTTCCCTTTGGGGTCTGGACACTACCTCCAAAAAGAAGCAGGGGCGCCCCAGCATCAATCAGGTGGGCTTCCGTGGCTGGCTCACGTTGGGCTGTTGTGCGAGTGTGTGCGTGTGTCTTTATGGATACGGGTTGTTGTTTCAAATCAGGTAGTTGACACAAAGAAGTTGGTGGCACTGGACGCTTTTAGTAGATAATGCGTACTCCTTTGAACTCTGCCATTAGTCCATCACCGAGCTACAGTCTCCCCACTGGCAGCCTTTCCAAACCCAGGTTAATTATAGACCTCCGCAAGTGCACAATTCATCCTGAGTCTTCAGAAAAAAGCAGGGCTTGTCGATGAAGCCAAGTGGGCACCTGAGCACAGAGTTTTTTAAGCTGCCTCTGGCGTGGGATCAGAGGCAGCCTCCAGGGAAATTGGATGGTTTCTTCGCCCTTGACTTTTTGGGGTTGGCATTAAATGGGCAGCTCCTCTGCCTTCCACCCAGATGCTGGGGCCCGCAGGGGATCTCGGTACATGGTGAATGGCACCACCAAGAGCGGTGTGGGGTTGGGCCTGTGTAGCCACAGATGCGGGGGCTTTGTCCCTTTTACCCCTTCTCACCCATACTGCCATCCTGGTAGAGTCACATCTAGGAACCTGTCCCCGTTGTCATTGTCATCCTCCTCCTTTGGCTTTGTGAAACAAGTGTCTCGGGGCTCAGGTTTTAGGGACTGAAGGAACACGGGTGTTGGTGTTTTCAGGAGAAGGAGAGTGTTGGATTCATGGATGATGGTGGCTGGAAAGTGAGGCACTGAGCATTTTGGAAGTCATGGCTAGGATTCCAAATTTGACCTATTTGCTCTGTGCAGTTATGCAAAGTGAGAGGCCAGTTGACTGACTTGATGAAAAGAGGCCTCAGTATTTGTTCTGACAATTCCACCCGTTAGTTTGCTTAAGAACTGAAATTTAAAAGAGGCATTAATTCTGAAAACTAATGTCCCTCGTTCTTAACTGACCACCATGCTCGCCATTCAAATGTGGGTTATCTGTATCCTTGATGGAATTTGCAGGAAACCAAATGAGCAAATGGTAAGGTAGCCTGGACCGAGCAATCGTGCGGTGTGTTCTGTGGTCTTTGGAGAAGGCAAAACATCAAGGTTGTTACCAGGGGGTTTGCTTCTGTGTAAATCCGAAGAAGTTTAGAGGAAAGCCCCTCATTCTTTTTTTTTTTAAGATTTTATTTATTTATTTGAGGGAGAGAGTGAGCGAGAGAGAAGGAGTAGGGGGAGGGGTAGAGGGGAGAGGGAGAAGCAGGCTCCCCACTGAGCAGGGACGCGGGACTCAATCCAGGGACCTTGTGGTCATGACCTGAGCTGAAGGCAGACACTTAACCGACTGAGCCACCCAGGCGCCCTGTAAGTCATTATTTCATCCTAAAAATCACACAAGAGACTTGGTGGCTCTTGCTTAAACCCACAGGAGGGGGCCATTCAGAGTCAGAACTCCCCTCTCCGTTTGGGAGGTGGTGGTGTTTTTGTGTGCAGTGGTAGGTGACTCAGACCACCACTAAAATAGATGCCAGGACTTTGCAGTTGGCAACTCTGTTTGAACTTCTTTTCTATCAAAAACCTTGGTTCACATGGTTCTCCTTTATTGGTGCCAGGTTATGTTGTAGTCCGATTGCTGCTGACGTGGGCAACTCGAGTTAATGGAGGCCAAGAGAATGTTTTAGCATATTTCAAAAAATCAAAGGGTGATGCAAGGTCTTATAAGCAATTCTTGCTGTCTCTTAAAGTAAGGGTTTAAGAAAGCTTCTTGGTTTGCCATAAGCACACCCAACAGGAATTGACTTACTAATTCAGTACTTTGAAATGGACAAAAAATTGTCTGTTTCTATCAATCTCATTTGCATCGGGAGAAAGGCTTTTTTTCTTAATCATCTGTGTTATCCTGACAGTACCTGATTGGTTTAGAGCCAATATAGGTAATTTCTCCTGTTTACATGTTTAGATTTGACTACTTAGCAGAATTCATTTAATTTCAAAGAACAGACGAATTTCTGCTTTTTATTTATTTATTTTATTTTATTTTTTTTAAAGATTTTATTTATTTGACAGAGATAGAGACAGCCAGCGAGAGAGGGAACACAAGCAGGGGGAGTGGGAGAGGAAGAAGCAGGCTCCTAGCGGAGGAGCCTGATGTGGGGCTCGATCCCATAACACCGGGATCACGCCCTGAGCCGAAGGCAGACGCTTAACCGCTGTGCCACCCAGGCGCCCCGAATTTCTGCTTTTTAAATTAAAAAAAAATAACTCTTCTGTGGTGTTCTGGAAAGCACTAGAAATGTATGTTTTCAGGTTCTACTCCACAGAGTATGAAAAATTAATTATTGATAAATACTTGATCATGTCTAGGAGGGAATTGCTGAAACTCTTCAGTGTGAACAAAACTGGCTCATTGCTTTTGCAAGCATATTGTCTTTAAATCTAAATGAATTACCCAGATCTAAAAGCTAACTTTTTCTTTTCTTCTAATTTTTTTTTTTTTGAGTTGTCAAAGATATGGGAAGTGATCCAGTTAGAGGAACATGTTTTTCATGGTCTGCTACCATGAATTATGTTCCCTATTTATGGATCTGATAGAGGAGTATCTGGAAGCTTCTGCAAGGTTTTCTAAGAGCTGTGTCCATTTTCCATCCCCCTTCCCATGCTTCATTTGCCCTCCTGCCCAAGGTTCTTTTTAAGATGATCCTTTTGTACACGCAGGTGTTCGGTGAGGGAACTGATGCTGTAAAGAAATCTTTAGAGGGAATATTTGATGACACTGTTCCAGATGGCAAGGTAAAAATAAACACATTCCTTTTCTAAAAGTACCACAAATTTATCAGCCTCACACAATTCAATGGTTTCTTGGGATCCTAAAATTAAGTGGACTGTTAAGTACCGAAACGATCAGATCTTCAAAGTTATGCAACAGGTCGGTAAAAGATGGAAAAGCATTTTGTGTTTAAAACTTGGTAACACTAAGAACATATTCCTGCTGACATCACATTTTCAGTACTTATCATTCGGATGTGTAATTTCCCATCTAGAATTTAAGACAAAATTTGGGTTCTGGGGAGCTGAGTGTCATTGCCGATTCCTTTTATATTCAGTTTTCATTCCCAAGAAGTGAGTTCTTTCTGCCCTCCCTCTCTGCCCACACATGCTGTTTTGTTCCCATTAATTTCAAAGAACTGTTCCGATAGTATATTCTTTAAAAAAAAACGCATTTGCCTCCTGAAGACAAGTATTCAATTAAAGATTCACAGACTTGTTCCAGCCTTGTGCTTGGATTTAAAAGGGGTTGTCAAACTGCTCTGATTGAAAGCCCATAAAGAATATTGATTTTTTTTTTTTCCTGGGCCACTTTTTTGAGCCTCTAAATAAATGGATATCCCGAGTTTTAAAGACCCTAGTAGTGCTACCAGCAACCTCTTTGTTCAGGGGGTTCTGATGTTGATAATGCAACCTTGGAATGATCCCCTGGTTCTTGGACTCGGAATCAATATGACAGAGAGTTCAGCCCTCAGTTGCCATGCAACCAAACAGTGGCGGTCATCAGCACAGCCCCGTGTTCTAGATGCAGCCGGGACTCTGAAACCAGAGTGCAATGGGGAGTTCGGGCCATTCGAGGGGGAGGAGAGACGAGTGGCCACGGGCAGGCCTTTCTTTTCTCACTTTTGTACTTGGCCTACCCCTGGATTATGTCATCATGGGTGCAGAAGCAGCTGTCCTTGGAAATACCCATCCACGGCCCTCTCTTTGAAAAACTCTCACTCTCTGATGAGATCTGGTATCATTAAATCACTGTACCTCCGTGCAATCCAAGCACAGTTTTTGATGTTAATGAAGCCATTTCTGAAGTTAGGTAACTCATCTTGCATACTATTATTAGTTCGCTTTTAATGTTGGGATATCCTCTCCAGGCACACAGATCCTGGAACCTGCAAATGTTTTTCCTTTGGATTTCTGTGTCTCTTTTGTTTTTCCGTTTCTTGGAGACACTTCTTTATTCCACTTCTTGGCTAGAATGCCTTGATCTCAAAGAGCAGTTTAGATGCAAAACTTGGGCCGATCCAGTGCTAAGGGGCATTTATTTAACATGGTGTGTGGGGACAGTAGGAAGATTCCAATTTTAGTTAATGGGATTTAGCCAAGTTGATTGCTTTTTGCCAATCCTTCCTTGGGGTTCAATTTATTTGCACAAGCGACATCATTCAAAGCCAGAGCTGAAATGGTTTTCTTACAAAAATATGTCCCCCATTCTAGGATTTGTTCTTCTTATGAATGGAAGTTGTTATGTTACCACCTCTCAGCCTTTGTTTGGAAATTTGTTTCTTCTTATAATTTGCTAATACCAGCCTTGTTCTTGGTAACCTATAGATATGTATTTACTGATGGGTGGCCTGGTTTTAAACCAATAATCAAGTTTTATCAAAGCACATCTTGCCCATCAGTATTCTTTCTACATTGCTGAAATCTGACATCATTCTTTGTTTGCTTATTTCAAAGAGACTGGGCTTCTATTTCATTGCTATGGAGCGTTTTAGCTGCTTATACTTAGATTAACCCAGCTGCTAAATGCGTACATAAGACATGTTTTCTCCCATCCTTACAAACTTGGTGCTACTCCCTGGCCCTTATGCAGAGTGGTGGAGAGGATGCAGTGTGGCAACAGCCTAAAAAGGCCAGAAAGCTCATGCCTCGAGGTTCTCTGAGCCTCATCTGGGAAATGGAGCTGTCTCCCTCCCGGAACTGTGCTGGAGGTCAAGTGCAAGCACAGAGATGATGCTCCCTGTAAATACGAGTGCTAGAACATCATCTTTTCTCTAAAAATATCCTTGGGGCCTCATCGTTGCCTTTGAAACATAGAACTCACACAGGAGATATTCTTGCTGTGGGAAATCCCTGCTCTAAATAGAGGCGGGTTGGTGGAAGAAATCAGAGCAAGAAAACTGAGCTGAGTGGGTCATCCCGTTCTTTCTTCCTTCCAAATTTCGGTGCCCACTCACTCACACACTGCCCACCTGTGGATGCCGTGGACCAGGTCTAGGAAACCATATCTAAGGACTTTCTCCTTCCTCCATTAAAGCTCTTCTCTCAGTAGTTTCTTCCTATCTCTGAATATTCCCCCCTCTCCTTAACCAGTGCCACCATTTCTGCTCACCAGGGCCATGTTCATGGGAACAATTAATCCCTCTGTACAATCTGGAGATCTAAGAGAGCAAAGCCTGACTGTTACTGCCTCGCTAACTTTATTTCTTACCGTAGAGGGAAAAAGAAATGGTCTTGCCCAGCGTCCACCAGCACAATCCTGACTGCGACATTTGGGTCCATGAGTATTTCACTCCATCCTGGTTCTGTCTGCCAAATAATCAGCCAGCCCTCACAGTCGTCCGGCCCGGGGACACTGCCCGGGACACCCTGGAGCTGATCTGCAAGGTAAGAGAGTACTTGGGGTCGTTTCCTTGAGAGGAGCAGAGGGGGCTGGAGGAGTCTTCCAGGGCACACATGGAATGGAGGGGCGTGCGGGAGGGGAGGGCATTCCCAGTGTACCTCCATTTCCTCTCAGAGAAGCTTCCGATTCCTTTGTGATCGTAAGGCTTAATAATAAGCACAAGTGACTTCTCTGGCTTTGGAAGGAGGGGGATTCTTTTTAAGTAGCTTCTTTCAATATGTGTATTTGATTGGTAATAAGCGTATCACGTGCTCATTGCAAACATTTTAGAAAATTTGGGTGAAGAACAAAACAAATGAAACCCACCCTTACAGGATCTAGAAGTAACGCCGGAAACAGGCTGGCGTTTGCCTTCCCTTCGGTTTTCTGCACGCGCGCACACGCACGTATTCAATGGTATCATGCGTGTGGAGTGTGTAACTTGCTCTTTGACAGTGGCTGCTGACACACCATGACATCTGGGGAGGGAAAAGCTGGAAGAAATATGTTTGACCTCCATGATGGGAAGCTCCCTTTCCTATGAAACACAGCATTCGCCCCTTTGTGTGTGTGTGTGTTTGACAAATGCCTGAGCTCACTCTCTCTGCTTTCACTTTAAGCTGAGAAACTTCCTAATCTTTTTCAAGGTCAACATGGTATTTTTTTTTGCCCCTGACGGGCAGCCAGATGAAGTCCCCTGAGTGAGGGAAGCAAAAGAAGAAGGAAAAGTGCTTTTCTCATGGGCCTGTTTTTACTTTCACACAATTGATAGCACTAATAGTTCTATTTAGTAGTCCTATCAAGTCTGAGAGAGAACTGATGCCTTCCCCATTATACAGATGGAGAAGGTGAGGCCCAGAGAGCTGTAGCTCCTGGCCCGGAGTTCACATCGCAGTTGGTTGCAAAGGAGGGACTGAACCCATATCCACCTGGCTGCTCAGAGCCTAGGTGTGTCCTCCTGCTCAGTGATCAGGAAGGATGGTACATCAGGGTCAGAAGAATCTAGAACATAGTCTTTAGACAGTGTGATGGTTTTTCTGGGGACATGAAAGGGCAAGCACAGACCTTTCTGGCATAATTTTGTCCTGGAACAAGTTGGATGGAGACAATGACATTTTGAGGACCTCCTCACCCCACACAGTGGTTTGTAAACACTGCCTAACTTTCACTCCCTGAGCAAGTTACCTCAATGCTGTATGTAACCCTACAATAAGCAATTTTTGAATTTGTTAAAGAAAACAAATCACTAGGGCCTTTGTAAAGAAAAAAATATGGCTCTTCCTATGAGTGGGAGAAATGAAACAGTCTGGCTCAAATAAGCCTTATGTGCAAGAAATGTAGAAGGACCATTTGTTTCGGGACAAAGCTAAAAGCAGCCCCCACATAGGTGTTAAAAATAAATGATACTCTGTTACATGCTTTGAATCCTTCATGGATGTGAATTCTAGCTTTTTGAAGATAATGGTATTTCTGTTCACATTTTTCATTTTAATTACTTAACAAAATTGGCCTATTGAGGATTTCTGCATTCTTTTATTTATAGATTAGCACGATTCTTTAGAGACCCATTAATAGTCTGCAGAGCTGTGGGAGTTATTCTCAGAACTGCGGCTGAAGGTGTCAAAAGTAGGACTCTGGTGCTTTTTTTTTTTTTTTTTTTTTTTTTTTTAATAAGCCAAACTCTAGAGGGTCCTTCTTTGGGATGGCATTGCTTTAGTGCCTCCTGTATCCATCAGCCTGGACACAATTAGGGACGGGAGGGTAGGTCACAGTTTTGCAATGACCATTGATTGGTGGGAAATTGAACAGTGAGTGGGGAAAATAGTGGTGGGCCCAATTTTAGGTACTTTTCAAGTGGTTGCCTTGATAGAAACCCAAGGAATGAAGAATAGTATTGTCACGGCAACTAGAGACAGTCTTTGGATAGATAGCTGGACCTGTCCCCATGTAAAGTGTTTATTTCTGTCACTTGAAAGGCTTTTGATGGCATCACGAGGACACAGATCCCTTTTTCTAACCACAGAAGGTCATCCTGCCCAATTTTCCTTGGATGCTCAGCTCTTTTTCCCTTAATGTAGAAATAAAGACAAAAACAACATGGTGTGGGACAAGCTTAAGTGTCACGAGTTTAAAAATGGAAAACTTTTGTGTGCATTTTAAGAAATTGATGGTCTCTGGAAAAGCACCCATGCAGGATAAATTATATAGTGTGCCGAGAGCCAGGTGCCTTCTAAAGCTGGCTGCTTCTTTGGAAAACACTTTATTGTAATTAACGGAGCCAGTTTTATTCTTAAGAGGGAAAGAGATAATGGGAAAACAGTGCCACATATTATTAATGATCTAATTAATGGTGAGTGGTTGTTTTTTATTTTTCTCTTGGACGAGGGACTGAAAAAAAAAGGTGGTTGTCAGAATGTCTGTCTTTTATTTCTTTATTGTCATTCTCAATGTTGGTGATGGTTGGTTTTTCTAATATTTAATAATCAATCTCTTTCTTCTGTCTCTTGCATTCAGCTCATTCTCTTTCCTATTCTATCTGACCCACATCATTTCCCATCAGTTTGTCATCTGCCATCCGAGCACCAGTCAAGTTCTGGTATAGTAAATGTTTCAAGATCTACATTTCACGTACAGTTCATGTTATGGATGTTACGAAAAAGATTGTTGCTAAATGTAGCAGGTAAACCACAGTGGCCTATGGGTTTTTGATATAGTCTCATCACTGCAATTACCAAAATAATTGCAAAAAAATTCATTCGTCCATACTCACTGATATAATTCACATGTGGCCCTGGGACGAATTTTATTTCATGCCATCCCTATGTTGGCTGTTGACTTTGATTATTCTAATAACCATTGGCTTTTAAAAAAAAATAAAGGTCACCTTGAAGGGGAGGATAAATATTTTTGGAAATTTCACAGTAGCACGTACGTGTGTGTGTGTGTGTGTGTGTTTATGTGTGTGTGCATGGATTTCTATATGTGGTAACTGCATGCTTTTATGTTTCCCTGAGAAGTTGGACCAAAATGGAAGAGCAAACCCATGTGGATTGAAAGATCACATTATTATCTGTTGTAATTGGCTCAGACTATTTACTGAAAAAAAAAAAGCTGCATTGTGTTATACTATTTCATCCTTTGAAGTAGATCCAAATTAAAAAATATGCCAACTAAGCTGATACTTGTTCTATGGTAATATTTATTTTCGGGTATTACTTGTGGCTACATGGCCTCAGAATGAATCAAATGCTCTCTAAGTAACTTAAGTAAATGCATGTTGGCAAACAATTGGAACCGCTTAAATTTTTCCCTCGCTGAATTTCTCTTGAGTTAGGAAGGTTTCTCTTGAATGTTTTACAAGTCTACAGCCGGCCAAATATTTAGAATTGTGATGTTAAAATATTCATTGATGTTTGGAATTCTTTTTGCACAAAGATGTATTGTGAACATAGTGATTTGCTCGCCCTGCTTTGGTATCGACTTGCAGATATTTGGGGAGCATAAAATTCTTCTTGAGCGTTCTGATGGTCTGATTTAATTCATTAGTTAATTCATTAGGATTTTGCCTTTATGTTGGAGCAGCCATGACAAGTGAGGGCTTGTAATTGAGACATATTTACCAAAATGATAGACACTCTGGTATATGGATCCAATGTCCCATTTTTAGGGTAACTGTTTACTGACCCGTCTAAGAGCGCCTTGGTTACAAGTAAGACCATTAAAAATTTTGTTTGTTGCATGTGCCATTTTTATTTTTCAAAATCATCAAGACGTTATTGTAACTTCACGAAGAAGATGGTGGTGGAGGGGAGGGTGGCAAGAATCAGCCTCATTATCTTTGTTGTATATATCCCTCTTTGGTTGTCTTTGCTGTGTTCCTTTAAGTGAGGTACCTCGCCAGCTGTCGTTTGTCATTCTCTGTACATCTGTATAATTGTTTCAGCACAGTAGCATTTAAGGTGTGATGAGAATCTCCAGTCTTCACCAGGACCATCTTAAGATCCCGGGTGCCTGACACTGGGCCATCTGTCTCTCACACTAAGGGTTCAGGAACCAGAAGCTTCTTAGGTGAGGTTGCTGTCTGGGTCCGACTTCCAGGAGACTGTCAGCTTCAGTGGCAGCCTCACTGGGGGCATCCGCAAAGTGTTTATTAAAGATGACAGTAAGGTTGCCAAGTAGATTTGTTCCTGTTAACCAAGACCCTATGGAGTTTCATTTCTCTTTCCTTCCCACCTCAGCCAGAAACAGATGGTGAACAACAATTTTTTCTTCTACTTAAAGATTTCAGTGAGGACCTAGGTAGGTGGGAAGCATTTGCAGCTTCTATCTCTAGAGGGAAACTTTTCTGATCCTATTACCCTAAATATTATTCTTTTGTTGTTGTTTGTCTCAGCAGCTCTCCCATAAGCAATAGATAGCACACTTTAGAACTTGCCTGTTTTACACTTCTCTGGATTACCCACGCACTCTTATTATCTTAGACACTAACCGTCTGGGTCTGTGAGACACTGAGCATTTGATCTCCAATACAGACGGAGCTGGAAGCCAGGTACACGGGAATGTGTTGGCTCAGTGGTGCCTGTGATCACACAGCGGGCTTCAGACCATCACTTGACTCAGGAGAGGATGCAGGTTGGGGGCTCCTAAGAGTCACTGGTAGAAAACTTCTTTATCATTCTGCTGAGTGTTCAGAATGAACTCATTTGCACTCTCTGGAAATGTGCTTTTGTAATAATGCAAGATGCCTATCTTGCATGTGTATTTATGTCATAAGCAAAGCCGCCACCACCCCCTTCCATTTCCTGCACACCCCTTCCCCACGGCCACACACACTCCCGAAGACTGCATTTGTGTCTTACTAATTTCTATATCTGCTGAGCTTCTCAGTGTCCGGTGCACTAGAGAGTTTGTTAGATGTGTTTGAATGACTATTATTGGAATAATTGTTGGCATGATCTTAGTTTGGCCTTTCAAATGTTTTTGTGGGGTGGGTAGGGTAAGCAGAAAGAGGGTGAAAGCAATGCAAAATCAATTTCGCTTAATATTGAAATAATTCTCACCAGTGGAGCTTTTGGTGGGAAGAGATTTTATATTTATGAAAAATTTCAAACTTATGTAAGAGTAGATAATCACGTCATAAACTCCTGCGTATCTATCACCAAGGTTCTTTGATTACCGAATTATGTTTCATCTGTTTACTAACTCCCTTTCACGCCCCCTGCTCTGGATTATTTTGGAAGCGAATTGCAGACATCATATCTGTATCTCCTAGTACTTTAGGATGAATCTCTAAAAGATAAGAATGCTTTTAAAAAAAATGACTCAATTTAAACATTTTCTAACAATACATTTTCAGGCTGCCATGTAACTTTCAAATAGCATTTTCTTACTTTTTTCTCTGCATCTTCTTGAATGTAGAGTGAGGATTATTTATAAAACCAAGTTGCCACTATAGCTTTTCCCCCCGCAACGTTAAATCGAGAATGACTTTCTAGAGGGGACAAATCAATTGACCCGTTCTGGACCAAAGGAGAAGGCCTGGAAATTTCAATCCTTAACTATTTTAGAATTGTTTACTTTGGGCAAGTCATTCAGTGTGTTTCCAAAGCTGGATCCATGCCCGTCTACACTGCCCCCGGAGGGAGTCTCACTCAGGGTGTATATAAATAAGACTGAAATCCAAATGCCTTGTCTTCACAGTGACTCGCCTGCAAATGAACTGTTAACAACTGTCCCGTGTCCCCATGTGGTTAGAAAAACAACTCTGCCAGGGCACAGCTTTCTTCTATCACTGGGAATACTTCCTTGCCTTTCCGTTACTTTCCTTCTTTAATCACCTTTGTATGTTTGGAATTATGTGGAAGGGCCTCTTTGAACTGATGGGTTTTGTTGCAAAACCAGTGTTAAAGAGTATGACTCAGATAAGCAGAAGTGAAGATGTGGCTCAGTTATTTCCGTGGAATCATAAGCTATCCGTGGAATATTATTCATCTGGTCAATGAAAATGCTTTTAAAGTTTAAGTGTTAGATGTAAACCTTCTAAGAGGTATAGAAACCCTACCCCCTGCGCAGTGAGAAATCTCTAGAATTCCCGGGGGATACATGGTAATATGTCAGTGCCTTGCTAATTACTCCTGTTTACTACTGAACAGACATTGTCTTTTCTTTTTCCTTTCTTTTGTCCCAGACACATCAACTGGATCATTCTGCTCATTACCTGCGTCTGAAATTTCTAATAGAAAACAAAATGCAACACTACGTTCCGAACCCCGAGGAGGACATTTATGAGCTGGTAATGTTTATGACTGTTGTCCAAGTACATTCTGTGGGAGATTATTTTTAAATTATATGTGCGCTCGTGCTAATTGTGGTTGGTGAAGTGGAACGAATTCTAAAATAAATGAGCCTCATTCAGAGCTCTACAGTTTGTGAAATGGCCTTATCACAATGTGTCTGCCGAGCAGAAATGCCACCTTTGTTTATGCAAGGAGCGAGGCCGTGCGATCGTGAAAAATTGAAATCCAGGGTCGACTCTCAGAATTTTAGCTGTTATTCCTAGCTTTCCTTGCAGCTTTGGCAGTCCTTTGTTTTAAATTGGTGACTCAAAGATCAGCTAGCTGTGGTCAGAAGAAAAGGACTAACTCCAGTGTTGAGTGACTTCTACCTGCATATTGAAATCGATGGGTCGAATCCTGTGGGGGTGAAAGAGCCACCATGTGATTCTATGTCCCAGTCCTTTGTAACTGTTCTTGTACCGATTCCTGGGGACACTTATGTATGTTTGAGTTTCATTATGGGACTTGGGTTCTAAACTAGAGCTGGGTTTTATATTAGCCCTATTGCTTACTCACTTTGTGGTATCAGCAAAAAATGAGGTGCTAATACAGTTGACCCTTGAACAGTGCAGGGGTTGGGGCGTTAACTGCCTGCACAGTCAAAAATTCGAGTATAATTTTTGACTCCCCCCAAACTGAACTGCTCATAGCCTACTGTTGACTGGAAGTCTCACCGATAGCATTAACAGTCCGTTAACACGTAGTTTGTTTGTTATATGCATTATGTACTGTATTCATACAATAAAGTAAGCTGGAGAAAAGAAAATGTTATTAAGAAAGTCAAAGGAAGAGGAGGGGTGCCTGAGTGGCTCAGATGGTTAAGCGTCTGACTTCAGCTCAGGTCATGATCTCAGGGTCCTTGGATCGAGCCCTGCATCGGGGCTCCCTGCTCAGCGGGGAGTCTGTTTGTCCCTCTCCCTCTGCTGTCCCCCTGCCCCCGCTTGGGTTCTCTCTTTCTCTCTCAAATAAATAAATAAAACCTTAAGAAAAGTCATAAGGAAGAGAAAATACATTTGCAGCTCTGCAAAAAAATGTATGTAAAAATGGACCCATACAGTTCAAACCCATGTTGTTCAAGAGTCAGCTGTGCGTCATTTCTAGGATTTTGCCAAGATTAGAGATCATGGTGTGCCTAATAGATGCTCAGTAAAAGGTGGTCATAGTAACAAGGCAGCGACAAGTTCCTTTTTTGTTGGCCGAGTGATACATTTTTCAGTTCCAGGAAAGAGACATTCGGGGAGCAAGGTGCCTCTATCTTGGAACTCGTTCTTCTCTCTCTGCACTTAGTCATTCCTCTGGGGGCCACCAAGCTGCTTGCCACGGATATGTGAATGATAACTTCAGACGTGGTTGCACCACAGAAAGCAGAACTGGAAACTCAAACCCTAAACCCCAGTGGTCTCCCTCTGAAAAGGAGAAGCGTGGTTTAGAATTTTGTAGGGAATTTTGTTTTCAGTCAACTTTTTTTTTGTTTTTGACGTTCCCTTTATATATGCTAAAGCTTGGTGAGTTTTAAAGCACAGTTTGAGGCGTTTTAACCAATGTATACCGTCCTGCTTCCAGGGCTACGGCCGTAACTTAGAACAGTTCCATCATCCTGAAATGTTCCCTCGTGCCCCTTCAAGTGTTGCTGATGAAATCGGAGAGGCGGCGTGTTCTCAGCGCTTTTCCGAGCCATGCAATCAATGGAAGAAGATCAAGACGGGTCTATTTTCAACCATCGCCTAAATAATTAAGCGTTAACAGAAGAGGGAACTTTTAAGGGAGAGTAGCTGATTTATTTTTTCCCCCTCTGGCATGAGGAAGAGCCTCAACTTTGTTCTCTCTGAGCAGGGGAAAGAAAACCCTGTTCCTTATTAAAAAAGGAAAGCGTGTTGCCGATAAGACTGGAATGGCTGCTCGAACATCCATGTATTTGCGTCGAGGTGCTCATGACTTGCATGCATTGCACCCGACCGACGTCCGTGTCCCTCGTAGTCCCTCATAGTAGGTGCTTGAGACACATGTTTTGAAATTATATCGACTCATTTGTTACGTTTGAGTCTTGGCCACTGTGTGGTTCATCTAGTGTAGGAGACGGAGATGTGCCAAGCTCAGTCTGTTTGTAGCTACAATTAAGACAGATGTCCTAATTAGGATTTTTTAAAAGAATCTAAAATGTGAAGAGAGCATGGTATTCTTTCTTGCTCATTGCGAAAGGTCTCCAGCTCAGAGATCCCCGAGGAAGCAAATGCCGTAGACTCATTAATTTCATTGTTCGGATTGCAAGTGAGTATTGCTTACTCACCTCTTTTTTTTTTTTTTTNTTTTTTTTTTTTTTTACCAGATTCTGAACTTTTTTCGTTCTTTTTTTTTTTTAAGATTTTATTTATATGAGAGAGAGAGAGAGAGAGAAAGCACATTAAGGGGGATAGCAGAGGGAGAGGGAGAAGCAGACTCCCTGCTGAGCAGGGAGCCTGAGACCACGAGCGGCTCAATCCCAGGATCCCGGGATCACGCCCTGAGCCCAAGGCAGACGGTTAACCAACCTAGCCATCCAGGCGCCCCTAAACTTTTTTGTTCTTAAGATAGCTTGGGCATGGGGCGCCTGGATGGCTCAGTCATTAAGTGTCTGCTTCGGCTCAGGGCATGATCCCAGGGTCCTGGGATCGAGCCCCGCATCAGGCTCCTGGGCTGGGAGCCTGCTTCTTCCTCTCCCACTCACCCTGTGTGTGTTCCCTCTCTCTCTGGCTGTCTCTCTCTGTCGAATAAATAAATAAAATCTTAAAAAAAAAAAAAAAAAGATAGCTTGGGCAACTTGGTAAAGCCTCTAGCTCCCTTCTCAGATTAATATTTTCAGTTGCATGAAATAAAATACGTAGGATTATGTATGGCCTAATTATGTTGAAATAATTATCAAAAAGATTCTTAAAATTATAGATAATATAGGTGCTTATTTATTGGCTCATTAAATAATAAGAGCTAGTGGTAGATCTGATAGCTACCGCTGTTTTGAGGTCGTGATGAGTCTGAATGGCACTTGGAGATAGTTGTGGCAGCCAGAATGTGCCTGGAAAGTAATTTTTACTTGTGACAGGGTCACAGCGGCTGCTAATACTCCTGTATTTGTTGCCTACATTTACTTATGATTGGAGGTTTCAGTTGCTTCGAATGCTAAGTTTCAGTTACAGGTTAGCGCATATAAAGATGTCATTTTTTTTTACCACCTAGGTTTATACCCCGCCTTGAATTCTGCCCAGGGGTTCCTGGTTTCCAGTCCCTGGTACAGGCCATGAAGCTGGTTCTAATGTCATTCCAAGGCAGGGGGTGTTTGAGCACACAGTGTTCCTGGGGGCTTTTTGAGAGTTTGCAGATTTCAGAGTGTTGACCCTTACTGAACAAGCATCAGACCGCACATGGTTAATGGGTTCCCGATGCCCACCTGCATTTTATTTTTTTATTATTTTTTAAAGATTTTATTTATTTGTCAGAGAGAAAGAGGGTGCACACAAGCAGGGGGAGCAGCAGGCAGAGGGAGAAGCAGGCTCCCCGCCAAACAAGGAGCCCGATGTGGAACTCGATCCCAGGACCCTGAGGTCACGACCCGAGCTGAAGGCAGACCCTGAACCGACTGAACCACCCAGGCGCCCCCTCCTCTATTTTATTTTTGACAGACCAGGGAAGCTCACGGATGTACGAAGTTGTTTCCTCAAAAATAACTCATTTATAGCTGACTGTCCCAATTGGTCGTTTTACTCAACGCTCTTTTGTAGTAAAGCTGATAGTTATTAGCACAAGTGTGTACTAGATTTTAAAGACTTGAGGGGTCTGGTGTGTTCATTCGGTGGCTTAGGGGATCCTCTTGCTTGTGACTGGCCGTGATTGTCAGTCATCTGCTCAACCGCTTTGCTGGTTATGTTCTAATGTAAGTGGTACCTGTTTGGCTACTTTTTTACATTGGGTTCTTAGGCCTGGTTGATGGAATGATAATGAATGAGAAGCACTGGCTTTTCAAAACCCATATTAAATGTGTTTTTGTTAAAGTGACGGGGGGAATAAAGAGTTTGCAGAAACACTGATTAATCGATTTCCTTATCTAGCACATATTTACTTAGCACCTATGTGTGCCTGTAACAACTGTAGACGTTCCAGGCACTGGGACACGCAATCAAAAATCCCTCCTCTTAGGGGCACCTGGCTGGCTCATCCCGTAAGGCACGTGATTCCTGATCTTGGGGTCGTGAGTTCAAGTCCCACATTGGGCATAGAGCCTACTTAAAAAANAGGGGGGGATAAAGAGTTTGCAGAAACACTGATTAATCGATTTCCTTATCTTGCACATATTTACTTAGCACCTATGTGTGCCTGTAACAACTGTAGCCGTTCCAGGCACTGGGACACGCAATCAAAAATCCCTCTTAGGGGCGCCTGGCTGGCTCAGCCCATAAGGCACGTGATTCCTGATCTTGGGGTCGTGAGTTCAAGTCCCACATTGGGCATAGAGCCTACTTAAAAAATAAAAAAAAAAAAAGATGGAAAAATCTCCGTTCCTTGTGGAACCTATATTCAAGTTTGTGGAGACAGTTATAAAAATACATAAATTTCTTGCATCAAAACATGTAAATGCACAATATTTCGGAGGATGTTAAGAACTTGGAGAGAAAAGGTTAGGCCAAGGGGAGAGACAGGGAATCCAGAGCTGGGGGTGCTGCTCCTTTAGCTGTGTTTGGGTTGATGTGTGAACAGGAAGTGAAGTGAGAGAAGGAGTCGTAGAGATATTTTGGAGGAAGGTGTTCTAGGCTAAGGGAACAGAGCTGGGTGATGCCCTGTTGGGGGGCAGGTGACAGGCGTGGAGGTGGTTTGCTTGTGTGTGAGGAGGACAGTGGGCAGGGTAAGTGAGGTAAGTGAGGGCAGGGAGAGAGGGTTGAGGATGCAGGAGAGGTGGGAGGAGGGGAGCAGGATGGGCCATCTAGGTCCTATGTGAGAGGGGAGGGAGGAAGGACATTAGTGGACTTCTGTTTTTAGTAGGCTCCCTGTGGCTGATGTTTGGCCAGTGGACCGGAGGGCATAAGAGAAGGAGCTGAGAGCAGGCAGCAGGCTAGTGAATGGTAGCTGGGGCTGTGGGTGATATTGACTTGGACCAGGGCACCCAAAGGAGATGTGGTAAGAAATGATTGTGATTTCACAATAACTCGAATACCTCGTAATCAAGTTTTTTCTTAAATCCGATGACCTTTTAATCTGATGTTTGAAAAGAGGGAAAACATCCAACATCATTGATTTAATAAAACTAAGGGAATGTGTGTGACACTTCGCTGTTAAAGATGTTTGTATAAGACTACAAAATTTCAGCATTTCTAGTTTCAGATATTGATTGTTGTTGCACTGAAAGTATATTTTAAAGTGCAGACCCTTCTTGAGATTTTTATATATTTAATTAGTGCTTTTTACTAAACACGGTATTAGTCTATCACAAGAAAGGACTGCGGCCGAGGGGCTTACCTAGATTACACTAAGGTATTGTCTGAGGCTGGTCAAAGACACAGCGGCTTTCACACCAATCCAAAGAAAAGTAGGAGGCAATATTGTGAAAGAATAGAAAGATTATTCACAAAGCTGTGTTCCCACTTGGAACTTTCCGGAGGTGATCGGAACAAACAGTGGTATGCTGCCACCTAGAGTAAGAATTTGGCTCTCAAGGAAATTTTAAAAAAGCGTGATGTGATGAGCACTGGGTATTAACACGCAACTGATGAATTATTGAACACTACATCTGAAACTAATGATGTACTGTATGTTGGCTAATTGAATTTAAATTAAAAAAGTAAAAAACTAAGGTTCAAAGTAAGTTGAAGTGAACACAATTCATGGCATTTTACTGAGCATTCCGTGGTGTTCTAAAACGTGGCATAGGGGCGCCTGGGTGGCTCAGTTGTTAAGTGTCTGCCTGCAGCCCAGGGCCTGATCCCAGGGTGCTGGGATTGAGCCCAGCATTGGGCTCTCTGCTCCGCTGGGAGCCTGCTTCTTCCTCTCCCACTCCCCCTGCTTGTGTTCCCTCTCTGGCTGGCTGTCTATCTCTCTGTCAAATAAATAAATAAAATTAAAAAAAAATAAAAATAAAACGTGGCATAAAACATTAGTATATTTGGTATTTATAACTTTGGTGACCATATTTTCTGAATTAAAGATCAGTTTTATAATTGATTTCTTCTGATTTGTAGAGTGTATTTGTATGGACATTTTTCTGAAGTATGAAAAGGAAAAAAAAGCCCACAGCCCTAATACATTGCCTCTGTCAGAAGTTGCATTAAGTAAGGGTGTTCTCGAGGACCCGGGCTGTGTGGTCAGTGGTCCCAGGCTTCTGCTCCCCTTGGCTTTCTATTACAGCAGCCTCTTTTCCAGTCTCCTGAGTCCCAAGCATCGGGTGCACCTCTCCCACCTGTCCACTGCCCTAAGAAAGGGAAGAGAAGGAAACTACCATTCTTTTCTACTTGCCTGAATTACGTTATTTCTGGAGGAATGACTATGTGGTCAGAGATAGGAGCAAGTTTAGATAACCACCAAGACTTCCCTTTTGTGCTAAAGGACAGCCTTCTCTTACTGATCTTGACACAAATAGATTTTCATTTCAAATTTTAAGTTCTGTATAAGCTTTGACACATGTATTTGTTTTGGAATATTTATCATAATTTTTGGAAATGGCCTTTGACTCGCTTACCTAAGAAATAAGGTTTGGTACCTCCAAGTGAAAATGAATTAAACGAAATTGAAATAAATTTTCTGGTATGTGAACTATAGCTTTCTGTCACCTTTTTTTCTCCCCAGGCTTTCTTGGGTTTCTAGAGAACTGATTAATTTGTGCTTTAGTTTTCTAGCTAATTTGGTATAATCCAGTGGCTAAAAGAGAATACCCTCCATTTCTATAATTTGCTGTCCATTTCAGTGCTTTAACTTGCCGCCACCTGTTTGTGCTACTGTGAAACTTTCAGGTAAAAATGGTTTGTCGACAGGAGAGAATGGAAGCACAGAGATTTCTCTTATTTCTAGGAATCCCTTGTCAAGATCTTTATAGCCTCTTCCTGATTTTAATAATCTTGTTTCCCAGTACCAGAGTTTTTTCTTTCTTTCTTTTTTTTTTTTGATGGGGTGGGGCAGAGGGAGAGGAAGAGAGAATCTTTTTTTTTTAACATCTTTTTTTTTTTTTTAAAGATTTTATTTATTTATTCGACAGAGAGAGAGAGAGAGAGACAGCCAGAGAGAGAGGGAACACAAGCAGGGGGAGTGGGAGAGGAAGAAGCAGGCTTCCAGCAGAGCATGGAGCCCGATGTGGGACTCGATCCCAGGACCTTGGGATCACACCCTGAGCCGAAGGCAGACGCTCAACAACTGAGCCACCCAGGCGCCCCGAAGAGAGAGAATCTTAAGCAGGCTCCACGTCCCGTGCACAGCTGGATGGGGCTGAGCGGGGGCTCCATCTCACAACCCTGAGATCGTGACCTGAGCCGACATCAAGAGTCGGATGCTTGGGGCGCCTGGGTGGCACCACGGTTAAGCGTCTGCCTTCGGCTCAGGGCGTGATCCCGGCGTTATGGGATCGAGCCCCACATCAGGCTCCTCCGCTATGAGCCTGCTTCTTTCTCTCCCACTCTCCCTGCTTGTGTTCCCTCTCTCACTGGCTGTCTCTATCTCTGTCAAGTAAATAAATAAAATCTTAAAAAAAAAGAGTCGGATGCTTAACCGACTGAGCCACCCAGGTGGCCTGAGGACTGGAGATTTTCAATTACTTTAGCTAATTTATTTTTCAGGTCTGTGAGAGACACTGGGTGGGNGAATCTTAAAAAAAAAGAGTCGGATGCTTAACCGACTGAGCCACCCAGGCGGCGAGGACTGGAGATTTTCAATTACTTTAGCTAATTTATTTTTCAGGTCTGTGAGAGACACTGGGTGGGAAAAGACATACAGAGTGGTCTTTTGGGAATACGGGTTTTACATTTCTGTTGTGATTCTTCATGGGTTCGGCTCAATAAAAAGACTGGGATGCGATGAGACTTTACTTTCAAGTAACAGCTGTGAAAAAATAGATTTACGAAACGATGTCTATTCCTAATAAGTTATTTATAATGAAATCCTCATCAGAATCCTCTTTGTCACTTTTCAGCTGTACAAAGAAATTGAAATCTGTCCAAAAGTCACCCGGAACATCCAGATTGAGAAGTCAGATACAGCCAGTGATAATTACGGTAGGTTTATTTTTCTTTGATCTTTGGTGTTTTTCGAGTTAAAGCAATTCCTGTGTAAATACGCACTTACTTACAATTCAGTAAAATGCCTTTGGGGCCCATTTAAAACAGACAGCACATCTGGCTTCTGTGCTGTGCAGAGCAGCCGAACTCAGGAAAAAAAGATGTTTTCTGTGGGTACGATGAAGACTTCAACCTAGATTTCATGATCTTAATCAGGCGGGTTCAGCTGCCATCAAAAGGAAATGGCTGGATCGAGAATGGATTACTTTATCTTGTGATATGCCCTTTGTAATGAAGAAATGATCTTTTCACACCTCTCTCCCTCAGATATACTAGTTATTCTCCCTTCCTCCCACAAATAATGTTAAAAGAACTCATTTTGGTGTTGTGCGGGGCTGGGGATCCCCAAGACCACCCCAAGATTTGCTGATTCACTAAGAGGACCCATGGGACTCAGCATATAGTCCTGCTCATGACCATGACTTATTACAGGGAAACTGTACAAAGCAACATCAATAAAGGGGAAAGGCACATGGAAGGGGGTCTGAGGAAACCGGGTACAGGCTTCCAGGAGTCCTCCCCCACTCACGCAGGGCGGCCTTAATTCCCCCAGCAACAAGCGGACAGTGCATGGGAGCTCTTGTCCCACAGGGAAGCTTGTTGGAGACTCCGTGCCCCATCAGTCACACAGACACCCTCTGCCTAGCGTATACCAAAGGTTCGGACTTCCAGGCGAGAAGCAGGTGTTCAGCATAAACCGTATTATTTGTACACATTCGAGGCCCAGTGAGCCTCATGAGGGTATTGGGAATCCACCTGAAATTCAAGTTCCCAGATGCCAGCCAGGGACCAAACTTATAAGTGGGCCTTTCAGAGACTGGCAGGCAGGGTTGCCATGCTAACGCTTTTCCACACGGTTGCCCGGGTTCTGGCATAGTTGAATAAATCATCCCTTCCATATGTCTAAGACTACTTAGCATCACGCCTAGGATTTGAATAGCAGCGGAGTTGGTGCTGGAGTCGAAGATGTGGGGAAATCCATCCTGTGAGATTAGTCAGGCGTGGCGGGGTTGGCTGAGGTAGCTGCAAACAGGGAAAAGTGCTTCCTAAATCACCACGCATCCTTTGTGGGTTGGCTGGGGCTCTTCATGTTGTCCTCACTCCAGGACACGGGCCGCAGCAGCTTCCACCTGGGGCATTGTCCGTGTCTCGGCAGAGGGGAAGGGAGAAGGTGGGAAGCCAGGCGCTGGTGCCCCCCCAATTTATTGTTAGAGCAGGTCACACGGTTCCGGCTTCCTCCAGGGGGGCAGAGAAGCACAGCACTGCTCTGTGTGGGCAGGAAGAGAACCTGGAAAGCCAGAGGGAAAGGCATGAGCCTCCGTATATGCTCACTTACAGTTTCTCTCTGAATTCAGTTATTCGGCTTTTTGGCATTTGAGCATCTTCAGATCCTTTCCTGAGCAGCGGGAGAGCGGAGTCCTTCTGCACTCGCTCCCGCAGGCGCCGATCCTCTTCTCCGAATGTTCCCAAGATGAATTGGCTTAATGAAGAGAACCTAATTTCGAACCCTGGTCCCTTGAAGGACACCTTCCCGCTGTTTACTTCTTGACCCTGAAACGGAAGACATCATAAACCCAGAGGATGTTTTTGATGGCAAAGGATAAATGTCTGTGAAGGGCTTGTTATGCATCAGAAGCGTGACCTTGGTAATTAAAGCAGTAATGGGTAGCAGTGCTATAAGCAAACGTCTGGGCTCTCCAAAGCAAGATGCGCCATGAGACTTAACTCTTCTCTTTAAGCAGCAAGAAGCAGGAGAGGGCTGAATTTCAAGCTCCTGAAAGGGAATTCTAAGACTGACTGGTATTTGCACTCGAAAACAGGGCGGAAAACTGCTATACTTGTTATAGTTTTTTATTAACATGATGGAACCCATTTACCTTTCCACGCTGAAGGTGTGACAGTGTGTCAGGTATCCACCCAGATTGTCTTGCTAACAGTGCCTCTCAGACTATCTGATGTTTTAAAGAAGCAGGGGTTTTTGTTTTGTTTTGACTTCCAATCCGCCGTGGACTGCCACTGCTTTGGTAAACTATGGAAGCTCATGCGTGGATGTGTGGCAGGGTCTCACGGCGGGGTTCTCAATGCTTAGTCTCAATTTCTGTGCTTACATGACTGTCAGCCGCCAACTGTTCTGGGATCCTGGATTGCACCTTCCAGAGCCTGCTATGTGTGGCTTATAACCTTAGCTCAACCCTTTATTCTGAGGGCCCAGTTCATGTTGGTGTGAGGTGTTCCAACCACGTATTGATTGAAAAGTTAGAGAGTCCCCCACTCCTAAGAGGCCTGGTTGCCTCTGACCTCAGAACTGCCAAGGATTCTAAATTCAGTGCATCCGTGTCTAACACGAACACCCAGGAAGTGTGGCTTCCTGCTGTATGTTGAGCTCAGTATATACTGGGTGCGGTAGAGGTCAAAGTTACCAGCACGCACCAACGTACAAAAAGCTAACTACGAACCGCATGCTGCTTGCTATCTGAGAACACTTCAGGGAGGGAAACAGGACTTAATAATCCAACTGACTGAACCCATGGAAAGATCCGACCCTCCTTCATTTCTCCCAGCTGCCCTTCCTGCCACCTGAGCCTGTAGGTTCTTTGCAGACCTTGTTGAAATTAGTTCGGGTAGTTATGAGATGAGGCGTGATCACCTCGGCTGCCTTGAAGTGGAAGGACGCATCATTTAAGGAACGTTTGTTCCTTTTTCTCGGGGACTTCCACTGTTGTTTCCGGTCGTGTGAACCATTTCTGTCAGAGGTGTCTCCACTTGTCCCATTCTATGAATTTCACTGTATCCTGGAATCAGATTTTGGGTACTTTCCTGCCGTTTCTGTTGGTGTCATGATTTTTCTTTGGTTATAGATTTTCGTATGAGGAACCTTCTGGTGGTTCATCACAGGACTGTGTCTCCTTGGTTTCTTTTCTTAGTTTTAATCACTTCCTTCTTTCTCGAGAGCATTACTGGCACTCATGGTGCCTCCTCATCTTTGTAACTAATAGTGGATGGGGCGGACACACTGGGTTTATGTTCAGCAACTCCCTCTGGCTCCTGTCGGCAATCATTTGGGGCTGTATTACCTTTGTTGGCCGGGAATTAAGATAGTTACTATCCTATTTAAAAGGAAAGAAAAAAATCTCGACTTTGCTGATTAACTGTTAAAATTATTGTGTTCTTCAGCGACCTCAAAATAATCCAGCTGTAGGATGGACCATATTTTCTTTATACTTGTTGGTGTAGGAGATGGATGTAATCCCCCCTCCCCAAGTGTGCAGGTTGCTGGCATCTTGAAGTGGAGGCTTCTCTTGGGGACTCTGAGAGCCCTAGGGAATGTCTGCTGCGTAGCCGAGTGTGGGGCGCGCTGCCTTTCCGAGCACTGAGACGGGCTCCTGTTTGCTTGACTCTTAAACAGGGGTCTTTTGAATTCCAGCGCAGGGCTAAAGTGCTGTTTACCTTTGTGCTTCTATTTGCCCGATCTTCCAGAAAAAAAATTGCCAAAGCTTTCTTCAGCAACCCTATCACAAAGATTTCCCACCAGCTTGAGGGGTCTGATCTGTTTCTCAGAGCCATACTTGCCCAGTGCCAATTTCATAGTCAGCTGTAGTCTTTGTTATTATCTTTTGGTTATTAAAAAAGAAGACCAAGAGAAGAGGGAGTGGCTCAAAGAAATAGTTCAGCCGTCTCCACTGACTTTGGCGTAAGGAGGCTCGGAGCAGGCGCTCCATCATCCCCTGTTCTGGTATCTTCCATTCAGGTGGCTTATCCCCTAGCACCTTGCCATTTGCTGCTCACTTTAGTTTTAATAGAAAAAGAAATTTGGCTTCAAAGCTTTACAGAATCACAGCATTTCAGAAGGAGAAGCCCGTATTTTAATGAATCTTATCCATTCTTTCTCTTGACCTAGCCCCTGCTTCGGCATGTATTCTAACAGATCAGGGGGAAAAAATTCTCTACTTAAATGCAGATAGATAGACCTATGTTAAGGCTAATGTCCAGTTGGTAGCTCATATATAAAATTTATTTTTACTTGAGTGAAGCTTTTTGAAACGTAATCGGAAAGCTGCAAGTTGCTGTAAGAATGGAATTCAAAATAGGAGAGTAAAATAAAGAGCGGAAAGTCCTCGGGGCGTGGCCTGTGCTGTCCCCATCTGAGGGAGTTATGGTACCAGAGTGGGCGGGACAGTTGGTAGTTTGGCCTGTGTGTGGGTATCTATTTCCTGGTCCTGTGAACGAAACAGAAAAACACGTATTCATTATGACATGGCCTGAAAAAGTCTTGATGACTCCCTGAGTCCCCATCTTATAATTAATTCTTCTGTTTTGCTGTTACTTGCTTATTTGTTCTTTAAAACCATTGTGGGGGTTTTTTGCCTTTAGCCTTAAGGTAAGTACCTATATTATGGGATTATTCTTCACCCAGACCTGAAATTATGTTGGATCTTTACAACTGCATTCATGCCCATTGCTCTTTCAGGGGTGTTTGCCCAAGCCTTTTACTTGAGGGAAAGGAGGTATGGGTTGGGATGTTCCACTGATGGATCAGAAAAGAGTTTTGGTTTTTTTTTTTTTTTTTTTTAAAGTAATCTCTACACCCAACGTGGGGCTCAAACTCATGACACTGAGATCAAGAGTCACATGCTTTGCCACCAGGTGCCCCGATCAGAAAAGAGTTTTAGTGAGACTGTCGAGAAACAGAGGTGACCAGGGCTTGTAGCCACAGGATGAGGAGCCATCCTATCTCCAAGCCACCTGGAAGCTCAGGGCCTCGTTCTGCCCTTTTTTTCTGAAAGGTGTAACAACCCCAAGATTAATTAGCTAATGTCCTTTGGGCTCTGGAAGCCTGGACAGGTAGTAAGATGATCTTATGATTACACACTAGTAGAATGTGAAATCACTCCATTTCAAATAAAATAAGATTTGTCAACTGAGTTGCTGCGTAATCCCCGTTTGCAGAATTTTATTCAACTAGTGTCTATACAGCAATTCATATGGCGGAACACCCACCATACATTTGCTCAGTTGTAATACATCCTTGGACAAGGATTGGCTAAGACAAGTCAAGGGTACCCAGGTGAGATAAGCTAATCATTCTGTTTGTGGACAGAATCGTCCTGTTTCCTTGAGGACAAGGGAAAAGAGAAAGCGATGGCATTTACTAGCAAGCAAGGTAAAACAAAATGTCTTCCGCTTGAGTTGATAGGTAGGGGGTGTGAGGATAGACGTACCTGGTAATATTAATTTCTACAAGTGTGACTTTTTTTTTAGAGTCATCTTAAAAATACATTTTTCGCTTTATAAAATAATATGAACAAGGAAAAACAATTGCTCCAAACTGTAAGCAAAAACATCGAACATACGTCGTTCACAGCAGGTACTTCCTGTTGTTTGGTAAACATTCAGAAGGTGTGAGCCCTGCTATTCTATTCTGGCTTTGTGTTTTCTAGGGTTTTCACTTTCCTCTGTGGAAGAAGATGGTGTTCGAAGGCTCTATGTGAATAGTGTCAAGGAAACTGGTTTAGCTTCCAAGAAGGGTAAGTCCTTGGGTGTCTTATCTGTCTGTCTGTCCACCTCTCTTAAAGTCCCCTTGGGGTGTCTCTGGTTGGTGGATAAGAAAGATGTGCCGCAAGAGTTTACCTGTGCAGATTATTCAAATGCTGTCTCATTGAAAACCCTGAAGGGAGTATGGGTAGTATTCTCTAAACTCAGGTGTGGAAGCAATGTCACATTCTTGGATTTTAAATCTGATTCTGAGCCCACGTCCTTGGGGCAAGTGGGAAATCCCATTCTAATCTGACGTGATTGTCCTTCTCTACCATCTAGGATGGCATGGAAGTCTTAGGGGTTTTCCCGAAGCAGAGCCTTGGGAACACACCTCTGTGCTACGGTGGCCCCCTGCTATTGGCTCTCACCTGAGCCTGCAAAACTCCTTCCAAGTGGATGTTGTCTTGTTCCCATTCATGGAGGAATCTTTGCAGAAGTCGGGAACCTAGGGGTTCAGGATCCGGTCTTGCCTCGAGTAGAGAGCTCTTCTCTGCCACACCCCGCCTGCAGCCCGACAAGGGCTCACTGGAGTCTGGGTTCCTTGTGAAACCCCAACTCACTTTCCTCTTTCTACTCAGAATCTTTTCAACCTAGATTTTTTGCTTCCTGTGTTGCCTTCCTAGGGCTACCGTAACAAATTATCACAAACCGAGTGATTAAAAAAGACAGAAATGTATGCTTTTATAGTTCAGGAGGCCCAGAAGTTCAGAATCAAGTATGGGTTGTTTCCTTCTGGAGCCCCTGAGGAAAGAATCTGTCCCATGCCTCGTCCTTGCTTCCCATGGTGGCTGGTGGTCCTCGGCGCTCCTTGGCTTGTGGCTGCCTCCCTCCAGTCTCCACTCTGTCATCACATGGCCATCTTCCCTGTGTGTCTGTGTCTTTACCTGGCCTTCTTAGAAGAATACCAGTCATTGGCCTTAGGGCCCATCCTGATCCAGAATGATTTTATCTTAATTACATCTGCAAAGACCCTATTTCCAAATAAGGTCACATTCTGATATTCTGGGTGGACATGAGTTTTGGAGGACCCTTTCCAGCCTACATGCTTACCCTAAACACATCAGACAGCTAGGTAGGGGTCAAAACCCACCTTCCTTTCATTCCCCTTGCTATGGAATTTTTCGTTTCATCCTGGCAGCAGCGGAATCAGACCTTTTGAGTGGAGAAACCGAAAACATCTGGATCAGTTGGACTTCAATGTAACACCCCGTGTCTGCTCTGTTAGAGGGCCAAGGAAATGGGGGAGTGCCCTGCCTTGCCATGTCCTTCCATGTCTTGGTGCAGCTTAGCTCTGGCTGTTCGTGACTTACGAGCCACCTAGGCAGGTGACCTCTCCCCATGCTGTAAGCTGTGGAGAAGAGCAGCCTGCAAACTTGACTGTCCCCAGAAATGGCACAAGTGTGACAAATGGGAAATAAAGTCAAAGTCATTTATCCGCTGCTCTCATGGAGGAGGATTTTCCTTCCTTCCTTTTTCAGGCCAAAGGCAGCCTGGAGGTCGGGGTCTGACACTGTATCAGG
This sequence comes from Ailuropoda melanoleuca, assembly GCF_002007445.2. Taxonomy (NCBI): domain Eukaryota; kingdom Metazoa; phylum Chordata; class Mammalia; order Carnivora; family Ursidae; genus Ailuropoda; species Ailuropoda melanoleuca. Next base: position 12,928,837 of record NC_048218.1, read on the forward strand.
GTCTAGAAGCCGCAGTCTGAGCTATAGCCCAGCTAGGAGCAGGGGTGGCAGGGTTTATTCACCTTCAAACCTGAAGACTGATCTTTATCTCTCGCAGCACGATGAGTGTGCCCGTTGGCGTTGGTGTGGGGGTGGGGAAATATGCTGCCTCGGTTTCAGTCACTTCCTGTTTTAGTTCTTTGAGTCCAGGAACCCTGGTGTTAGATAAAAACAAATGGCTGGCTGCTCCAACCCAAGGCCCCCGACCGCACTGTTCTCTATAGATTTGAGAGTGATGCCCATTTGTCCACCTGGGCCACAAAGACCCTTCTAATACCCGGCTTGTAGAGGGCAGTGCCAAGAAAGAGATTTGGGTGGTTGTTGTTGTTGTTGTTGTTTTAATGTTAAGTCTGGCCTCTATGTGCAGACCTCCGGATAATGGAGAGTTCGCTGTGGACCATAAGGCATCTTCAGGGACATCTCTAATCGCGAACCATTCTCCTCCTTCAGTGTCCCTTCGCTGTTTTACCTCATTCTTTATAGACCGCCTTTGATGCCCATCACATTCGAACTAAGTCTTTTATTTATTTTTGGTAGGCACCTTGGGCTTTTGGCTTGTCTTGAGCTAATGGTTAATCCCCCTTTCTATA